>NC_085926.1:42695757-42998787 GCF_029289425.2 Pan paniscus | reverse complement strand
TAATCATAAAATTTCAAGGTTAGCGCAATATCAGTCAATGACTAAACAGAATTAACATCTTTTCTAGGACTATTACTGATTATTAGTATTTTTGTTTTGCAAATGGGCACATACTGATAAGAATGGAAGAAAGGATAACATGCACAATATTAACCACACACTTCAAAAATTACGAACCATGCAGAAGTTTAGCTCAAGTAGTAGTATTAAAGGTCTACATCCAATTCAAAACCACATAGTTCATTGATCACAGATGCATGGTGTGAGTCACGAAAAGTTTCAGAACACATTGTGTTGATTTTGAAAGGTCATTTGCATATTCTATGATTTCAACTTTATCTCCATTTAACTTGCTCGTAAAGTATGTATGATGTATATTTAAAATCAGCAGAACGGCAATATTACTCTATAATTTTTTAGTTTTGATAGTTGCACTTTTTTTAACACAAAAGAACCACATCAACAGTGATGAAATTTAAGAAAGAAAAACCGTGGTTGTTCCTTATTTCTTTCATAATCATAAAAATCAGTCTTAAAGAAAGCTTCATTGTGAAACAGTAATGCAAAATCAAATATAATGGCATACATATGGTGCCAAATGCTACAAATTATATTTTAAGCTATATATACTTAAAGACTGCCAAAATTTGTTTTCTTTATACTTCAAGAAACACAACTATAGGCTTTTGTCATAACCAGTTTAAAGCTTATGTGTACTTCATTTTAAGAGTGGGAGTCAAATGCTCTTCATTTTCTTTCTCTTTTTTGTTTTATTGTAGCATTTTGACTATAACTGGTTAAAATTAAAAATGTATCATTTAAATCTCTGATATCAAAGAGGGATCTGAATTTCCAAAGTCCTCATTTTTCTCTTACAGAAAGGACAAAATGTACATAACTGCAGGTTCTTTCTCTCCAGATATTCCTAAATACCTTACCCTTCCAGCATCCTTCACTCTCTATAAAAAGTAAGTTTACTCTTCTTTATTTAAGACAGCTGCCTCCAGAGCAGCTTCTGTGTGGCAAGGGCTGTCTGTACTTAGTGCATTTGAATGAGGATTTGTATTGCACATTTTAGAGTCATTATTCAAGGCACTTTCAGAGTGGCTGGGAGCCCTGTCATCACCTGGGGTCCCGTTCATCTGGGGAGTTGGCTTCTCCTCGGCCATCACTCCATTTTCAGCCAGGGACCTGTCTGAAGACATAGCAGAGGACTTCGATCCCCCAGATTTTGACTTAGGTTCTTTGGCCACTTCTTCCACTGAAGCAGCATAAGGAGGTCTGCCCTGAGTCGCTGCCTGGTTTGAGGTACTGACTTTTAGTGTTGTGCAATCGCAGGGTCAGCACCCAAGAGTGAGCATGCTCTTAATTTTTTGCACCTTGGAAACCACCCTTGCCTCATGTGTTAGTCTTCTATTGCTGTGTAATAAATTACCATGAACTCAGTGGCTTAAAAGAACACATCTATGATTTCACAGTTTCTGTGGGTCAGGAGCCTATTACAGTTTTGCTAGGTTCTCAGCTCAGGGTTTCCCCAGGCTACAATCAAGGTATGGACCAGGGCTGGATCTCACTCTAGCTCAGGGTCCTCTCTTAAGCTATTCAGGTTGCCAGCTGACACCATCGCTTGCAGTCGGAGGACTGAGGTCCTCAGGGTTGCTAGGGTCCTCCTAGATGTCTCTTCTCCCCATAGGCAGTTCATAACATGGCTGTTTACTTTTTTCCTTTTTTTCCACCTCAGTTGAATCCAATTGACCCACAGATCCTGGAGCAAGAATAAAGAGCTGGTGTTTTAAGCCATTGAGTTTTGGAGGCTTGTTACACAGTGTTATTTCAGCAATCACTAACTAATACAGAGTGTTATATGGGATTTGTGAAGCATAGGTATGCTTTATGGGGTGTATAAGAGATGTGTATGTGTGCAGTGCTTGTGTTTTGTGCCTACATAAATGGGATGTGGTGATGTACACAGAAAAACAAGGGTTTATACAGGATAAAACCAAAGGAGCAAGCAGACCTACTCAAGAGTGGGCTGTATGCAGTTTGTACCCAGCCCCTGGTCAGAAGGTTCCTGTGCAGGAAAACCCACGTTCTACAGCCCTGCCTCTCTGCCTTGCCAATGGTTTCTAAGAAGGTGGCATTAGCCAGACGGGGGGGTGCTTGACTTGACTGGCATTCAGCAAACCAGGGAAGAGGTGGCATGAGCCCAGCCGAGTCATGTCTGCCCATATAACCAACCTGTGTATGCTTTGGCTACAGAGACTTGTCCCCACAGCAGGGGTTGGCAGCTGAGGAAGAGTCCCACGCTGCAACCCTGAGAGGTGAACAGAGGGGCTCTGTGTGGAGCAGAGAGCAGCTGCAAGCACATCAGCTGGACTGGGGCTTTGCAAGGAGCTGTGCCTCAGAGATCAAGGCTCCAGGACACCCCTACAGGCATCCCCTTTTCCTGCCCTCGTTCATGGACAGCTGAATGACTGTGATTCAGAGAGTGAGCTCTAGAGTCAGACCATCCAGGCTGCTTCTCAGCCCACCAGCTGCCACCTTGGGCAAGTAACCTAATTTCTCTGGGCCTCAATTTCTCAACTTTAAAATAGGATTAAATGTAGTATCTCACTCATAGGTTGCCATGAAGAGTGGATGAGTTAATTCCTGTAAAGTGGGATGGTACCTGCTTCTTACTGAGTATGTGCCACCCGCCAGGCACTGTACTAAGTACATTACATGAATGACCTTGCATCCAGAAACTATGCGTGATCAATGTTATTATCTGACGAAGGCTGGGATCCCCAGAGGACAGACCAGAATTCAACTGAGAGCAGTTTACTTGTGTGCTAACTCCAAGAAACACAAGTAGAGTGGGGGAAGAGAGACAGCAATTACCACTGTGAATAACTGGGCTCCAATCCTGCTAATTTAACTGAGAGGTGTGTAGAATACGCATACAGGGCATCTATACACCTACTCTCCTCAGTCACAGTTGCAGGCTGCTCCTGGGGGCAGCATGACCAACCTTCCTTGTTTGCCCACAACTGTCCCAGCTTCAGCACTGAAAGTCCTATGATCTGGGAAACCCCTCCTTCCCAACCTGCATGGTTGGCCACACTACCTGGAGGGTACTAATTCCCCAGCACTTCCAGTGCAGCAAGCAGAGCAAGCCTGCAGATGCAGGTGCCAGCAGCCAGGAGCTACCATGTACTAAATGGTCAGGCTCAAGGGGATGAGGTTGGGGTGCACAACCCCATTTTGGGGTGAGAAAAGTAGAGCTGAGAGAGGCTAGGTAATCTGCCCAGGGGTACACAGTGGGAAGTGGCCTGGGGGTGGGAGTTCAAACCCAGGTTGGTCTGATGCCAAGGCCCATGCTCTTGACCATCAGGGTCCATAGCTCCTCCTTCCACAAAGCAGCCACGGGGACATAGATTGGAGGAGCTGGGAGGACGACAGGAGATCAGCTAGTCCCGTGACTGGAAACAGACTTATCTGCAGGCAGACTGGGGTAACATTCAAGAGGCCGGGAGGACAGTAGGTGAGTGTCGGACAATAAAGAGGTAGAGCCTGTGGCCAAAAGGAGAGTATGGCAACCTCCAAAGGGGGCAGCAGATGCTCAGCTCAGGCTGCTTCCTGCTATATGGGAATGAAGGACCAGTATTACTAAACCATCCAATTTTTCAAGGGAAGCTGGGTTTTTATGGTAAATCTCTGAAGTATTACATATTATCTAAGAATTTTCTAAAATAGAAACCCAACCCCATGTGGACGAAACACCACATATTGGTCCACTCACCTCTGCAGGTAACCCTAAGGGCTGACATTGATGACCCTTTTCTTCAACAGGGGTCTCTATAGAAATGGGGGCTGGTTCCATGTGCATTTGGTGCACACATCCACCCTCACTGAGCTTTATCTGTTTTTTGTCTTTGTTTCTGTCTGGCCATGTTTCCACACATGTGTATCTATGGCTGAGATCCAGCTCATGGGCACCGGAACAGCCACACTGGTTGTTAACAGACAAGTTAGTAAATAGCTGGTGCCTGTAGTCCCCCAGTCAGCCCGTGTACCCTGACAACACAACCCCTTCCCTGGGATTCCCACACTACCCCTCGATCCAGCAACTCCAGGGTTAACTCCTGACAGTTCAGGGACCTCAGCCAGCACTGTTCCTTCTCATTCTTCAGTGCCCAAGCATCCTCCCTTTCTCCTTTCCTCTCCCATTCTCTCCATCGCTATCTCCACCTCTCCCTCTCTCTTTTTTAAAAATTATACAACCATCTTGAATCCTTGTTGAGTCAAAGATGTAAAGTTATAAACAGTGGTGTGCTGATAAATGTTCAACAATCAAGCTCTCCAGGAGTAGAGGGGAGTCCTGATTTGTAGCATTTGCTGCTTTCCATGGTGTAAACAGATATTCACACCCTGACGGATTTCAAGCTACCAACATGACCAAATGTGGAGTTGTCAAGAGATGTGCAGTGGCACACCATTAGCTAGCATTTATTATATAGACACGAAGCTGCAAAAGCACAGATGATAGTAATATAATTAGGAAATAATGCATTCTGAGTAGTTATTACCTTTGTTTCTAATATAATTTATTATTTCTACAACTTAATTTTTTAATAATGCCTGTGTTTCACAACTAGGTCACAAAATTCCTGCAAATTTTAGCCATCAGCTCTTGTGAGCTGATGAGCTGGCTCCAGTAACCACTGGATAAACAGAGGCAGGAAAATTACAAAAACAGGTGCTTGGTGGTCAAAAAACCAAGACTTGGGGGAGAGTCACCATCTAACCTCAGGTGGGCAATTCAGGCCTCTCCACCCAGAACCCCCTACCTCCGCAGCTCTCTACCCCTGCTGCCCAACCCCACCTACCTGCAACAGGAAGTCGAAGAGCGCCAGGCGTGCCCACTCGGTATGGTGGATGCCCAGGCATGGGGCCTGGCCTGGCCAGTTGCAGCTGTGTGCCAGCAGGGCCTGATACTGCAGCCAGCCCAAGGCCAGAGAGTTCTGATCCTCATCTGGGTCGCTCAGGTGCTGCACATCAGGCGCCCACCAGATGACAGGCCTTGCTCCACCGTCTGTGTATCGGTAGGGCAGGAGGGGGCTATGGAAGCGGCGGGCCACAGCAGGTAGGCTCCGGCGCAGCCCCAGCACACGATCTACGTGGAAGGACAGGACCTCAGGCAGGTCCCCAGGCCTCTTGATCAGGCCACAGAGCCCTTGGGAACAGAGTTGGCTGAGCCTGGGAGAGGACAGGTCCTGAAGGGCAGCCTCAGCGGAGAAGCCAACCTGTAGCACCTGCCCATGGGCGGGGACCCTGGCTTTGTCCACCACCTCCCCCTGCGCCAACAGCCGGAGCATCTGCACATCGTGGTCTGTCAGCCATGGGGGAGCCTGCCCACCAGTCCTCGAGCTGCTCAACAGCGTCTCAGCATCACACCATACTGACCCTTGCAGCTTCTTAACAGAGCCAGGCCACTGATGAGCCCCTGAGGCCGAGGTGGGATCCTCTGCTTGTTGCCCACCAGTCAAGGCTCTGTTCTCAGCTCCCAGCAGATCCCTGCCTTCTGCTGTATGGGGCCAGAGTGTCAGCCCAGAAGTAGCTCTCCAAGCCGGTAAAGCTGCCATGTCGCTCCCTGGGAGTGGACTGACCAGGGTGACCATCTCACTCTGTGTCTCCTGGATGGGACCGCCATGCTGGGGGTGGCCCAGGTCTTTGGTTCCTGGATCTCCAAACTCATCCTCCCTCAGGAGCACAACATGCTGAGTACTGAGTCTTGGATGTCCTGACAAAGTAATGTCCCTCCTCACCCTCCCTGGATGCCTGAGGTCCCCTCCTGGGGACTCCCTGCTTCTGTCCACTCTTGCTCTATGGCCTTGCTCCTCAGCACAGACCAAGATGGAGTTCCTGGGCAAAGCACGGCTTCTCCAGAAGCCCATGTTTCTTGCCCGCTGCCTCCGGCTGGAGCTCAAAGCCTGCCGGATATGGGTTGCAGGGGCGCCAGTTACCCCCTGAGGCTCCATGGGACCAGGGTCTGGGCCGGCGGATGGACGCTGTGGGGGAAAGCGGGTGACAGCCATTGCAGATAGGATCATCAAGAGGCAGAACGCTATCACTGGCCGCCTCTTGCCACGCAGCCTTCTCCGGAGCCAAGACGCCTGGGAGACGGGGTAGAAAGAAAAGCTTGAGATCTGAGAAATACATCAGCTCAACCCACAAAACAATGGGGATGGTAAGCAAATGAGGTGCTCAGTTCATGAGAGAAAGAGAAGAGCACAGCCCAAGTGGAGGGACAGCTGGCTGCCTTCAAGAAAGGAAATGTCAACTCCAGCCAACTGTGCTCCTGTTTCCAAGCTTGGCTTGCTTTTCCTTCTAGGGCAGCCTCTGCTGAGGCCTGCAGACCCATGCTCTTCTGTCTTATTCTCCCTTTGAATAAACTGCCATTACAACACTGTCACCATGCACCATAAGGGGCTTTTCTCACGTCTGTCCCCATCACCAAGAGCTGACCTTCTCTTTTTGTCTCCATGTGATCCCATGGGCCCATTCTGGCAGATCTCTTGATGTCCCCACACACATGCCCTTACCCTTTGCCAGAGCACATGGCCACCCAGTTAGAGATGACTTTGCCAGCCTCCTTAGCAACAGGGTGTGACCACGTGACCAAGTCCCTGACTATGTCATGAGAGCCAACCACTTTTGCCAGCCCCACATGCTAAAAGGAAGTTGGCCTCCCTGGCCTTTCTCTCTCGCCATCCCTGCCGGTTGCACACAGATGTGGCAGCAACAGCTCTGCACATGTTAGCAAGGACACACCCTAGGGGCAGTGATTTCTCAACATGCAGTCCTTGGACTACGTTCAGGTCTTAGTTATTCAGTTAAATATATTCTATGCACACTCCTGTCCCCTTGGCCCCAGTTTCCCATTATTTCTTGGTTGACTGAAGTTCACATGGGACCAGCAGTATCAGTATCACCTGGGGACTTGTCAGAAATGCAAATTCTCAGGGCCCCACACCAGAATTACGGAATCAGAAACAGGGGCTGGGTAGCCTGTGTTTTAAGAAGTACTCTGGGTAATTCTGATGTGGGCTTAAGCTTAAGAGCCACTGCTCTAGGGCATCATGAGCCGCAAAAGGGAAGGAACACAGTGTCTGGAGCAGTGCAAGCCTGCAGTTGGGAGTCTCTATACCTGTGAGCCTTTATGTGACAGACCTACAGGCAGAGCCCTGGTACATAATGGGAATCAACAGATACGTGACTGACAAAATGAATGGACAATCTAGTCCAAATCACAAAAAAAACTCCCCAAATTAAGTTTACTTACTAAATCCACCAGATATTCCTTAGAGATTTTTGATACTATATGCAGTGTGAGGCAATTTGCTGGAATGCAAAGAAAAGGCACACGGGTAAACAGAATTTTAAAGGTGTCAAAGAAACAACACCCACAAAACAAACCAGATCCCACTTTTTTCCCCGCATGTGCTTGCTCTTCTGAGAAGCTCCCCTGTGGGTGTCAAAAGGGGATTATCCGGGATCTGCAGTGGACATGTAGGTGAAGTCCATCCTCAGTAGCCCCCTGCTTTCTCTCAAAAGTACCACCTCTATCCCCCACAATCCACCCGAGCCATATCTATCCAGGGACCCCGACCCATGACCTAAGCTGATGGGGCCATCCTGGATCCTGACCCATGCTGGGCCAACAGATTCTCACCCCCAACCCCAGCCCTGGGAGCATGGGCTTGTGATAAATCAGCAAGGCTGACTTGTCCTGCTCATGAAATAGAGAGCAGGGGCCCATTGCCACCCAGCCAAAGATGACAGCAGTGGGCCATACTCTGTTGAGAGCCAGTCTGCAGGGAGAGAGAAGGAAACAGTTGCATAGACAAACCAGAGATGAAAACAGGAGGAAAGGCCTTGCCCAGCATCCTGCGCTGCAGTTCCAATTCTGAGCCTGGCCCAGGAACAGCAGTAGCCACTGCCTGGGGCTCTTCGGGACTGCGCAGCATCCACGAAACCCATTCTTACTCTACACTTGAGCTGTGGATTGTGGGTACTCCTGCTACATGCAGCCAAAAAGGCCTAATTCAGGTCATCTCTGAGTTCCCTTTCTTCTACAATTAAAAGAGCATTTCCTGGCTGGGCGCGGTGGCTCATGCCTGTAATCCCAGCACTTTGGGAGGCCAAGGTGGGTGGATCACTTGAGGTCAGGAGTTTGAGATGAACCTGGCCAACATGGCGAAACTTTGTCTCTACTAAAAATACAAAAAGTAGCTGGGCGTGGTGGCGCATGCGTGTAATCCTAGCTACTTGGGAGAATCACTTGAACCTGGCAGGAGAACCGCTTGAACCCGGGAGGTGGAGGTTGCAGTGAGCCAAAATTGCACCATTGCACTCCAGCCTGGGTGACAGCAGCAAAACTCCATCTCAAAAAAATAAAATCTCAAAAGAGTCTTTCCTCCTTCAGTACCCATCTGACCTTCCCCTTCCTTCCAACGGCATGGCCTGGAGGAATGCCGCCCCTCATGAATTTCCTAATTTGTCTGTGTTTTCAGTCCCTTCTAAGTCAGTGGCAGTTTCTGCAGGAACCGAACACATTTCTCAGCACCGTGAACATCAGAAAATAATCAAAAGGAAGTGGAAATGGGAAATCTCAGTTACAGCCCAGCTGTAAAAAGTGCCCATGGCTCCCTCCTACCTCCAGTTCCTCCACATTGGTTCTCTCCCTGTCCTAACCCCTTCTGCCTCCTGGACATGAGGCCAGCATCTCCCTCTTAGCGCCTCCATGAGTGGTGCACTGATGTCTCTTGGCCCCACTTTTGCCAAACACCTCAGCTGCAGGAAGCCAGTGTGTGGATCCCACTCTCTGGACCAGCTCCCTCATCTACAAGGGGTTGGGTTGGATGAAATAGCCTTTGAGGCCTCACTTCCCCTAATACCCAGTGATTCTAGCTCTTGGTGGACAGTGGAGGTGGACTGACTTAGCTGTGGGCTCCCCTGAACCTCCTCCTCCTGTCCATGTCAAGCACCTGTAGCAGAACACAGCTGCACAAGAGGACCCACACACCACCATTGCCCAGTAAGTCAATGTAGGCCCTTGAGGGTGGCTTTCAAAGAAGAGGGTTGAAATGAGGGTTTTCTGCCCCTGCCCAGTCACCACCGGAAGACGCAATCACTCCCCTTGGCCTGAACAGTGAGACCATGATAACCAAAGCCTCCCTTGCAGCTCTGAGCTGATCCCCCAAGACTCAGTGGGACATGCCAATACAAGGTGACTCAGGGCCAATGGATACTTTCCATCCACCTGAAGCTGCTGCTGGAGGGACCACTTAAGCTCACCTTCCCTCCCCCATACCTGGAGGGGAGGAGACGGTAGAGAAAATCCCCTCTGGCCTCTGGCACCCACGTGCTAAAATATCTTCCCCCCTCACCTGACACTCCATGCATTCATGCTTCTGTGAAGCCAGCAGGTGAGCCTATATGTCCCAGGGCCACAAAGCCCTGCTTGGACACCCTGCTTAAGAAGGGGTGGGGTGGGGACCAGCAAGCTAAATAAACAGTGGGGAAATCAGGTGAGTCATGCTTCTGATGTCCCCCTCACTTCAGCCAGGGCCTCCAGGGCCACAGGGCAGGGAGACAAAGCCTAGAGAATATTTTCCTTGTAAGTTGTGTGGTCCTCTAGACAACCTGTGCTCCCCAAACCTGGATTGCAACTGGAATCTCTCACCTGCTTACCAGAGATGGGACAGAACAATGGTTCTTAAACTTGCTCTGGGGATTCCTTCATGTTCTACCATGGGGTGGGGGGTTAGGAGATGACTCTGTGTGCTCTGCACTTGCCACCCCCACCCACACACACATACACTTCCACCAAGAGAGCTCTGTGTTCTTTCATTAGGTGTGTTTAGCTAATTTACATTACTTGATATGCCATACATGTTTAGTCTTAGTTCTGTTGTAATATTTTATGGTATATTTTCTGTATTGTAAATTCAAAATAAAATTCTAAGCCCCCTGACCATCCGAATGGACCCCTCCTTTTGGCCAAGGGCCTTCCAAAGTTAACCTGAAAAACTGGTTCAGGCCATGATGGGAAGAGGAAGCCAGACATGCCTCATTATACCGTCCTCCCTTTTGAAATTTAGGCCCAGCTGACCAGCATTGACATCAACACAGACCTTAAGACTGTTAGAACAGCCTCTTTATGTCTGATAAGAAACATTTACAGTCTATTTCCTCAAGCCAGCTACCTAGAAGCTCCAACTGCATGATAAAGCCTTGGTCTCCACAAGCCCTTATCTTAACCCAGACATTCTTTTCTATTGATTCTAAGTCTTTAGACAATAACTTAACTCTTTCAATCAATTACCAATCAGAGAATCTTTGAATCTACCTATGACCCAGGAACCCCCGCTGCCAGTTGTCCTTCCTTTCTGGACCAAAGCAATGTACATCTTAAATGTATTGATTGATGTCTTATGTCTCCTTAAAATGTATAAAACCAAGTTGTAGTCTGATCACCTGTTCTCAGGATCTCCTGAGGGCTGTGTCACAGGCCATTGGTCACTTATATTTGGCTCAGAATAAATCTCTTCAAATATCTTACAGTTTGACCTTTTCATCAACAATATTTATAATATTTGAAGTCTTGTACTATGTTTTCTTTTCACTTACTTTTACTTTGTCTTTTGGTGTATATTTCTTATAATATTTAGGAAATTTTGATTTGGGTCCTAATTATTACTTTATTATTATATGCCCTTAATTGTCTGGTTCTTTAGACTGTAGCTCTTAATCCCCTAAAAAGAACAATATTAAAATTATTTCCTCTTCCCCCGCCTTCCCCTCCCTTTCCTCTACCATTCAATTTTCATAACTAGTATTATCTTTTTAAATGTTTATCTTTGGACAATTAAATATGTTTATCTTTGGACAATTAAATATGTTTACATTTCTATATATTTCTCAGCTTTAAATGATATTCTTTAGTTCTCTGCTATTATTAATGAGATAAACAGCATATTAATTCTTTCTCCCACCTTTTGCCTTCATCTCCCTTCCAATTGTTTATATTTGTGTCATACGCATTGGTACAATAGGAAGCGTATACATTCGATTCCATCACTCTAATACCCACATTTGTTCAGGTCTTAGTTATTCAGTTAAATATATTCTATGCACACTCTTGTCCCTTTGGACCCAGTTTCCCATTATTTCTTGGTTGACTGAAGTTCACATGGGAACAATATTCTCTGATCTCTTGCATGTTCAAACTGTTTTCTACAGCATTCATACATGAAGTAAAGTTGCCTACATAGAAAATACTTGGCTCACAGTTTCTTTCTTTGAATAGCTTATGGGTTCTGCTCCACTGTTTTGTAAGGTTAAGGGAAATCTAAGATTAAACTGATTTTTTACCCTGCCTGGCTGCCCTAAGAATTCTTTCTTTTTCTTTAACATCCAGTAACATTCCTAAGATCTATCAGTGTTGACTGCTTCAGGTCAGCTTTTCTTGGCATGCAATATGCCCTATTAGAAAAGGTAAACACAAGTCTTTTTATTTCATCAGAATTTTCTTGAGCTAAATATTAAATATTTCTTCCATTCCATGACTTTATTTTTACTTTTTTCTTTAGGCTCTTCAATTACGTACATGGTGGCTCTCCTTTATCTTTCTTATATGTTTCTTACCTTCTCTTTAATCCTTTCTAACTATTTTCATTTCATTTTGTTCACTGTTCTTGTTTTTATACTCTATTTGACTTATTGTGTTTTACCTAATATTTATTCACCCTTTCTGTTATTTTCCACTTTTCCCTACTTCTTGCCAGCTCATATTTCACATCTTTCCATCTTACCATTTTTTCTTGAGTTCTTGCATTTCTGCTTTGTGGTATTTATTCACAGAGGGTATTTTAAGTTTTAAAAATTCATTGTGGTAAGATTGCTCAAAATTCCACTGTTTCCAGGTAATATTTTCAGGTGGCCAGCCCTCATCTGTTAAGAAACATTGCTGTTCTTTGTCTCCTTTTTTCTCACAGTATCTCTGCATAGATGCTGGACTGTTTTTATTGTATGAGTTGGACCAGTCAATTGAAAGAGGTTCCTGTAGAACCCCGGTGGAATTTGAAATCAACCGGTTTTCATGAGGCAGATGCTTTCTTCTTCTCATCTACCCCATGACCAGGCTGCATCCTGCAAATATGGCTTGTTAGCATGGCTCTTTATGTATCACAGTGTCCTCTGCTTTTCTAATCCCAATAGTCCAGCTGGATCCTCTGAGCCACTAAACTTGCCCCCATCCCATTTCCACACCCTCTTTTGCAGACAAGGGGGGGGATGGTGATTCTGCTCCTCAGGTGTGTCACTCACCTTCCGGTATATTTCATTGGTGCTTTCTGAGATCTGCCAACTTCGGCTCCCTCTTCCACTCTTTCTCACTTCCTCCAACACTGCACCTGCATGAAACTGGCTGCTTCTTACGCTGTTCCCAAGTATTTTGGTGACTGCCTCCTAATTTATCTGAAAAAGGAATTTGCATTTTGTCTTCCATCTTCTTTGTTGCTTTCTGCTAGTTTCCAGGGTAAGGTGAGGATGCAGAGTTTATGCTGCCGTGTTTACACCAGCAGTCCTCAATGGTACTTTTTTAAGAAGAAAGGAGTGTGCCCTTACCGAATGCAGTGACTAATCAGCCCTCAGAGCAACGACCTTTTTCCAACTTCTGTGCTCAGGAGCCACAACACCCAAACAGACCTGAGAATTCCAAGAATTTTGTTCCTGCTGCACATTTCCACAAGATCTATTCACCAGCTTTGTGTGAATCGAGTGCAGCCTCCAGGCTGATCACTTAGCCGCATTCTTCTGGAAAGACCACCCTTGAAGCCCTTTGGAGTGACATGGACCAGGAAGTGAGGTGATCCACCTATCCCAGTTAGACTTCTAAGAGTGAAGGAGAGAGGGAGGGACCACAGGGTCACCTAGCAGTTCTCCACTTTATAATTTATTCACCATCTCATCCCCTCTCCTGTGGATTCCCATCCTTCTGTTTCCAATCTGGCTAAAAGGTAGCACTGTCCACCCAGATACCCAAGCCAGAAATCTGGGCCTGACCTTCATTCCACCTTTCCTCTGCCCCATACATCTAAGTCTTGCAAATTTTTCCTCCTAAACAGCTCTTGAACCAATCCATTTCTCATTAGACCCTCTGTGACTGAGCCCAGGCACCCTCTTCTTTACCAGGACACGTGCAACAGCCCCCTTTGCTCCCACTCCTGCTCCTCTGCAGGCCACTTGCCACAAACTGGATCATACCCTTCAAAGTCTCCTTAGAGAACACCTAAATGCCAGAAGTGCTCTAGCCATGCTAAACTTCTTTCAATTCTGGACAGTGCCAGACCCACTCTGTCTCCACACCTTTATATGTGTTGATCCTTCTGCCTGAAATAGACCCCTCCTCCTGTTTCCATTGCTCAGGTCTCAGCTTAGACACCACCTCCCCCAGGAAGCCTTCCCCTGAGACTCCTCAATGAATTGGATGTCCTCGCCGTGTGCTCCCATAATACACTGTTCCTCCCCAAGCACACCCCTTTTCACTCTGTACTGGATTTGATCATTTAATGTCTGTCTCTCAATGGATGGGTTGATCCATGCAGGCAGGACATGGGCTCACAATTGCATCTCCAGACTATCAAAGTGCCTGGCACGTGAGAAGCTCTCTGCAAAATGAGCTGTCAGATAAGAGGGGTTATCAGGGAGGTGGAAACACTGTTCCCTGGCCTGTGGCACTGCACGTCTGCTGGTGAAGAGGGCTCCTCCAGTCTCCAAGGCTCTTTTCTGTTTGGAAAGCCAGCCACCCCCACCCACTACTCAACACAGCAGATGCTTTTTGTGCCCCATTATTTTAAAATGTACCCAGAATTTGTTTCAAGCAAACACTGCACCTGCAGTGTTTGGTAAGACACAGAGGCACAAAAATAATTGCCATGAAATAAGTTTTTGTTATATTCACGGTCAGCTAGAAACAGGAAGTACGGCATGCCACACAGGGCCACACAGGGCCACAGGAGCTGAGATGGGCAGGCAAATTGTGAGAGCAAATGCAGCTGAAGCCTTTACTGTGGTTTTCACAGTACGGAATGAGCAAAGAAAGTTAAGCTAACTGAAATTGAATAATTTCAGCAGGCTCTGGGCTATAGGTGATAGAGCAGAGGACAGACAGAAACCTGATAAAAGAAGATGGGTGATATAGACTCAGAATTGGTTGGTTTGCACACGAAAGGTATGCTCACAGGCCAGTTGATTACTCTCTCTTCTTAAGAATTAGCTAACCCTGGGAGGGGCAGTCCTTCCCTAAGTCCACAAGGCACCAGACACCAGAGCATAAAAAACCAGAAAATAAGAGAATATAGTGAACACACCCACGTTATGTCCCCGTGGCCCCCGATTGACTCCAGCTGCCCCCACAGCAGACAATCCTCCTGTGCACTGCCGGTCCCCACCTCAAGGACCTGATCACTCCTGCTTTCTTGCCTGCTGTGCCAGGAAGCTCAGGGGAAATTAACACATCTGGTGACAGCCCTCAAGCAATAAGGGACAAAAGTCAGTGGGTAAATAAGCCAATCTCCCTCTTGAGAGGCATTCAATATGGTTGCAACTAACAGTGCTCAGTAGGTCTGAGCCTCTTTTCTATAAAACAAATGATGCCTTGTCACCCCCTAAGATACATTTATCTGATGATTTTTCTGAAGTGAGATCCTAAATTTCTGTCCCAATTAGATATGCTTTTAATTTGGTCTATATTGCTATTTTAGAAAACACACAGGTACTACATGCATAGATATGCACTGTTAAAAACCCATATACCAAATAAATCAGGGCAAAATCGAACATCTCCTTCTCCTCCCCAGAGGAAGCCACAGTTAGCAATTAGGGTGTGCATCTTCTCAGGCTGTTGCTTTTCTTTGCATTATAACATATGCATATGTCACAGTGTATTAGTTTCCTGTAGCTGCCATAACACATTACCACTGACTTGCTGGCTTAAAACAACATAAATGTATTCCCTCACAGTTCTGGAGGCCAGAAGTTCCACATCAGTTTCACTGGGTCAAAATCAAGGTGTCAGCAGGGCCGTGCTACCTCCAAAGGCTCTAGTGGAGAATCTGTTCCTTGCTTCTTCCAGCTTTTGGTGGCTGTCAGCATTCCTTGTCTTGTAGTCACATCACTCCAGTCTCTGCCTCCATGGTCTCCTCTTTTGTTTGTGTCAAATCTCCCTCTGCCTCTTACTTATATGCATATTTGTGATGGCATTTAGGGTCCACCTGGGTAATCCACAATAAGTTCCCCATCTCAAGATCCTAAATCAGATCTGCAAAGATCCTTTTTCTAAATGAGATAACATGCACAGCATTTGGGGATAATTTTTCAGCCTACTACACGTGGTGATTATTTTCAGCATAAAGGAAATGACTATGCCACAACTTGCTTTGATTGACATAAGAGGCCCTGAAGCTTTTTCCGTATTTATCCATACAGAGGTGCTTTACTCTTTTTAACTGCTGCATAATATTTCACAATGGAAATGTGCCATGATTTCTTTACTCATCCTTCATCCTTTTTATTATAACAAACAATATTGCACTGAACATCCAATACATGCAGCTCTTGGAAAGAATCTAAAAATTTCTATAGAGGAGATGCCAAGAGAGGAAGTTGTTGGGCCCCACTCCTTCTCATTACCCTTACCCTTTCATCATATATAAGTTACTATCTCCTTTAATCCTCACAACAACCTAGAGAAATGAGAATTATATAATTCCTATTTTACAACTGAGAAAACAGAAAGGTCCAGAGTGCCAATGTTTGCCCACGGCCATATAGCTGGCAAGAATACCAACATTTTAAACTAACACTAAAAGGGGAAATGGCCATGGACAAGTTGGCTTGGTTTTTTTTTTTTCTTCTACAATGGAAAATGTGTTGAATTCCTAATATGTATTCTCAAAGTATTGGATACCACCAGGGAAAAATAAATCATCTTTTAAAAATGTTTCAAGAAGACAGACTGTTTTGATCCTTCTTTCAGCCTCACTTGGCTTCAGAAAACCTGGGGAAAGTTGGCAGTTGTGCAGTTGTGCAGAGAGAAAAGTTCAAAACGGCCATGAGCAGATGTCCCAGGGAGGGCCACCCAAGTAAAGCTTTGGGAAAAGAAAAGCAGCTTTGATCAGACTGAAAAAAAACATCATCTGAAGAGAAATATTCAGGTGAATAATAAAGAGTACATTAGAGAAAACATAAGGGGGATGATGCAGAATCTACTACAAAGTTTGCTGGTGAGACCCAAACTGACCCTGCCATTGCAGACATGCCGGGGGGCGGCCCCACCTCCTCCCCTCAATTCCAACCATCCAAATTACACACCCTGTCTTTTCTGCCCTGCAATGTTCATGGCAGGAGGGAAAGAGAAATGGAGTTACCTTCACTGTGTGGTTCTACAGCTACTCTCTTTCTCCTTCCTTGTCAAGCCCCTACCTCCCACCCCTTCACCAATACCCCTCCTTAATTCCTCAGAGAAGATGCCCATGGGCTTAACAGTCCCATCCACCCACAGTTGCAGAGGAGGAGCAGTGAAAACGGGGGGGGGGGGTGTAGCTAGAGAAATAGACACACAGGTTTTGTTGAAGACACCTCTGAATTCTGCTTCTGCCCTTCTGAGCTGCGTTACAATAGGCAAGTCACACAACCTCTCTGCCCTGTTTCCTCAGCTATAAAATGGGGAGAAAGAGATATCTTCTCCCTCCAGGAGTTGGCACAATAAATAAATGAGTCAAAGTATGTAAAAGGCCCACTACATGGTTGGGTATATTTACATGAGTGGTGGGATCCGGGATTTTCTGTCCCCACTTCTGGATACAGTCTACCTTTCAGGGGTCTGAAAATACTCCTCTTCCTGGGTTTTGGCTCATCGTAAAGTCAGAGTAAAAATGGGGATATTTGGGAGCATAACAGAAGGTAGAGACAGAAAGAGAAGCTCTTTCATTGTAAAACCACAAGCGTCAGCCAGGAGGAAGCCACCTGGGCAGTAAGAAAGTTCTCACTGTCTGCTGAAGCTGCCTCCCAAGATAACCAGGATGGAACAGGAAAGAATTTATTGGCCTTTTAAAATCATGTGGAAAGGTGAGGAGGGAAAGGGTGGGAGCCAGAAGGGAAGTATGTCAGGGAGTTAAAGGAGAAGACAGATTCTGACAAGAATGGGGTTGGGGCTGCCTAGCAATTGTGGGAAGGGAAGCCAGGAGAGTTCTGCCTGAAGGAGCCCAGCCCACTGAGAAGCTGGGGAACTGTGCGGGGCAGGGGACAGGAACCACCACCAAACTCCCTGCCATTGCCTCCACAAGGGTAGAAACAGCTCTCAACCGGGAAGTGCAGCTCTCAGCCATGAAGTTCTAACCATCAAGGGCAGTGTCCTTAATAGCATTATTTGTTTACAATTCTGGGTTCCCCACCTTACCATGGTTGCACTGCAGATGCAGTCTACTTCCCTGCCTACTCTGTGGCTTTGGCCATGTGACTTGCTTTTGCTACCAGGATATGAGTGGATATAACATACACCATGTCCTACTGGAGGCTTTAAATGTGTTTGTGTGGTTTGGCTTGCCTCCTTGCAAATCTGTCCTCACCGTGAGAAGAGCTTGCCCCAGGTGAAGCATCTGGAACAAACCTGAACTCAACCTCCAGCCTGGAGCCAACCCAGCCATGCTCACCAGGCCCAGCCTACCCAACTCCTATTACCAAAATATAGGCATATGTTTTGGTTAGCTATTGAGACTGAGGCTATTTGTTATGCAACATTATTGCAGCAAAACCCAACTAGTACACACATTTTGGTGGCATCTCTTGGGCTCAATGTGTGCCCTCGGTCAGATAACAGGCAGGCAGGTTAGCAATGAAGCCTAGCACCCCTCCCTCAGTTAATAAGAGTGTAGTGCTGTCTCTACAAATTGGGCTTAGGCTGTGATGAGGATGATGGTGCAACCCAGTCACAGATTTATCTCTTGAACCAGTTTCCCCAGTAAGATGGTATGGAGGGAGCCTTCTGTCAAATGGAGGTCTTTTAAGAAGGACTTTTCTGAAAACGTTGAATACAAATGGACTTTGCACAGAGACAGCTTGAGAAACAGGGACGCTTGGAGGAAAGGACCGTACTTAGAGTTTACAGTTCATACCATAATAGGCAGCAGGAGATTTTCCTCATTTCTGTAGGTAAAGGAGTGCTCTTCTTTGGGGAAATCCAATCAGGATCTTGCCTGACAGTTTGGCTCTAGATCTCCACTCCCCAGACTGCCTCTATGCCCTGCAACACTCTACACCCTGACACCTCCACTGCCTACAAATATGACTGCAGTTGGCTGGCTGCACAGGGACCAGCTGGCAAAGACAGAGGCTAAGTCATCTTTCCTCAACTACCAGACATCAAAAAAGGGTGACAAAAATCTGGTCCTCCACCAAACTGCCATGGACAATGGGATAACATGCTGGGCAGGGAAGACGGAGAGAAGACAGATCACATGCTCTTCTCCCCACCCAAACAGACAAAATCACAAAGCACTTGTAAAGTGTTTTTTAAGAGTTTTCTGGGTGGGAGAAGGGGTAGAGGGAAGCCATGTGATGGGGTGTGTGTGTGTGTGTATGTTAAAAACGGAATTTGGGTCTAACTCTGGAGTCATCACTAAAGGTGTGACAACCCCTTAGTTTCTGTTCCCCGACCTTTGCCCCTTTCTAAACAGCCACCCTGCCTGATTCATCACTACTTAGGCTCTGAGTTAAACTGGCAAAGATTTGGGAATTTGGAGTTTCTGTTCCATTTCTTAAAGTGCAGTTTGTCACAACAAAACTATGGCTGGGGTGAAAGGGAATATATGAGCAGACTTTTTCAGAGGGCTGGATTAAAACCACATGTCCCAGTCCTAGGAGGAACTCAGCAGGCAACCCTGCTTTCCTTGATTTCCCAAAGTCAGACCCCAGGCAGGCAGAGCTGAACAGGCCTCTAGGGCAAAGGCAACAGGCACAACCTCCCTCTCCAGTCAGATATGCTGGGTCCTGAGAGGCTGGGCTGTTTGCTCCACTGTGGGCAGAATAACAGGCAGCCTGTCTCCAAAGCTACCACCAGGCCAGGCTCCCTTGCTCAGCTACATCAGAGGGCTTTGATTTTTCCTTACACATCAGCAACTTCAAGACAAGAGCGGACTTTTGCCCCTGTAATTTCTGGCTCAGCCAATTCCAGGAAAAAGAAAGAAAACCAAAAGAATGATAACTAACATTGACTCAGCATTCGCTACATGTCTGAGACTGCTTGAAAACCTTACTTATAATTTAATCCTCATGCCCGTCTTATGAGATACGTACTACTGTTATCATCCTTATTTTACAGGTCAAGAAAACAATGCATAAAGAATCAGAGAGGCCCAAGGCTCACACTGCTGACAAGGGCAGCACCAAGGCACGAACCCAGGCAGTCTGGCTTCAGAGCTAGCTGACCTAGTTGCCGTGCCACCCCAGGAAGAAGCTGCCACGTAAAGCCCCTGCTCCAGCCCTAATTCCAAAAGACTGCACTGGGTCTTGGGGTGGGCCTTCTCTCAAAGGGGGCTTATCTGTTCAGGACTGATCAGTTTATCCACAAGTGAGGCTTGAATGAGGTCAAAGGCAGGTTGCAACCTTTTTCTATCAGGACAAATTGAGGAAAAATAAAAATATTTTTAGGTTAAATGTTTTTCATTCAAAATGAAAACAGCTTTGTTATGTCTCTTGCCCTCCTTTATTCTTTGAGAAATAGAAGAATATCAATCAGAAAAATTCCACCATTTGATATACTCCAAGCTGGGCATATTTGAGAGGCAGCATCAGAAGCAGCTTACTAATAATCTGTTATCCTTAAATTAGTCTAGGGCTTGATGGCTAAAACAGGCAGGTTCTATGCCTCCTGCTTATTCCACAACCAGATGGTGCCCCAGTCCCATGTCAAGAATTATCCAGACTATCAGCCAGGAAATTGAAAACATCTGACTTGTGAGGTGACTATAGCAGATCCCCAAAAAAATGACCACTTATTGAGCACATACCATGTGCCAGGAACTCTCAAAATCCTACAACATATGTGCTAATATGATAATGTTACAATGGTAGAAATTCAGATTACTGGCAGGCAAGATTTAAATTTTCCAATAGCCCATGTACTTCTCACTTCACAAACAAGGATGAGGGAAGAATCCACAGTCTTGGGATAAAGATGTGAGTATAGGAGGGTGCTAAGCATGGGGAAGAAATCTGGGATTTTGCTGCGATTTTTGCTGTCTCATTCAACAACTTCCCGTAACTTCACACAGCCCTTCCATATGACTAAATACAGCCACTTCCCGTGACCTCAAGCAGCCCTTTCTGTGACTTCATACGGCCACTTCCAGTGACTTCACACAGCCCTTCCTGTGACATCACACTGAATCTTCCTGTGACTTAACACTACCTCTTCCCCTGACTTCCCACCTTCCTGTGGCTTCACCCTGGCCCTTCCTGTGGCTTCGCACTGGCCCTTCCTGTGGCTTCACACGGTCCCTTCTTGTGACTTCCCACAGCCTCTTCCTGTGACTTCACACTATCCCTCCCTGAGCCTTCTCCTTGCCCTTCCCTGTGGCTTCAGACGGCCCCCTGTGGCTTCACACTGCCCCTTCCTGTGGCTTCACACAGCCCCTTCTTGTGACTTCACACAGCCTCATCCTGTGACTTCACACTGCCTTTTTCTGTGACTTCACACTGCCCCTCCCTGTGACTTCCCATTGCCCCTTCCTGTGGCTTCACACTGCCCCTTCCTGTGATTTCCTACTACCCCTTCCTGTGACTTCCTACTGCCCCTTCCTGTGATTTCCTACTACCCCTTCCTGTGACTTCCTACTGCCCCTTCCTGTGGCTTCACAGTGCCCCTTCCTGTAGCTTGACACAGCCCCTGTGACCCCACACTACCCCTTACTGTGAACTCACACAGCCCTTTCTTGTGACTTCACACAGCCCCTTCCTATGACTTCACACTGCCCCTTCCCGTGACTTCCCACTGCCCCTTCCTATGACTTCACACTGCCCCTTCCTGTGACCTCACACTGCCAATTCATGTGATTTCACACTATCCCTCCCTGTGACTTCACACTACCCTTCCTGTGACCTAACACTGCCCCTTCCTGTGACTTCACACTGCCTCTGTGACTTCACACTGCCTCTGTGATTTCACACTGCCCCTTCCTGAGACCTCACAATGCCACTTCCTGTGACTTCACAATGCCCCTTCCTGTGGCTTCACACAACACTTCCTGTGACTTTACATGGCCCTGTCCTGTGACCTAACACAGCCCCTTCCAGTGGCTTCACACAGACCCTTCCTGTGAAATCACACAGCCCCTTTCTGGGACTTCACACAGCCCCTTCCTGGGACTTCACACAGCCCCTTCATGGGATTTTACACTGCATCTTCCTGTGACTTCCCACTGCCCATTCCTCTGGCTTCACATAGCCCCTTCCTATGATTGCCTATGGCCCCTTCCTGTGACATTCCACTGCCCCTTCCTGTAACTTCCCACTGTCCCTTCCTGTGGCTTCACACAGACTCTTCCTGTGACTTCACATAGCCACTTCCTGTGACTTCCCTGGGAAGTGCCGCTTCCTATGACTTCACTCAGCCACTTGCTGTGGCTTCCCACTTCCCCTTCCTGTGACTTCCCATGGCCCATTCCAGTGGCTTCAAACAGCCCCTTCCTGGGACCTCACACAGCCCCTTCCTGTGAACTCTCACAGCCCCTTCCAGTGGCTTCACACAGCCCTTCCCTGTGACCTCACACAGCCCCTTCCTGACGCTTCACATAGCCCCTTCCTGGGGCTTCACAAACTCCTTCCAGTGGCTTCACAAAGCCCCTTCCTGAGGCTTCACATTGCCCCTTCCTGTGACTTTACACTGCCCTTCCTGTCATGTCACACTGCTCCTTCCTGTGGCTTCACACAGCCTCTACCTGTGTCTTCACAGGGCCACTTCTGGCATGTTCACACTGCCTCTACCTGTGGCTTCACACAGCCTGTTTCCCTGTCATCACAGCCCCTACCTGTGGCTTCACACAGCCTGTTTCCCTGTCATCACAGCCCCTTCCTGTGACCTCACACTTCCCCTTCTTGTGGCTTCACACAGCCTCTACCTGCGACTTCACACTGCCCCTTCCTATGACTTCACACTGCCTCTTCCTGTAACGTCACACAGCCACTTCCTGTGACTTCCTATGCCCCTTCCCGTGGCTTCACACAGCCCCTTCCTGTGACCTCACATTGCCACTTCTGCCCTCACACAGCCCCTTTCTGTGACTTCACAGAGCCCCTCCCTGTGGCTTCACACTGGCCCTCCATGTGACTTCCCAAACCCCATCCTGTGGCTTCACACAGACCCTTCCTGTGGCTTTACACTGCCCCTTCCTTTGGCTTCACACTGCCCCTCCCTGTGGCTTTACACTGCCTCTTCCTGTGACTTCACAGTGCCCCCTCCTGTGGCATCACACAGCCTCTTCCTGTGGCTTCACACTGCCCTGCCCCTCCCTGTTACTTCACACTGCCCTGCCCCTTCCTGTGACTTAACACTGCCCCTTTCTGTGGCTACACATGGCCCCTTGCTGTGGCCTCACACAGCACCTCCCTGCCTGTGGCTTCACACTGCCTCTACCTGTGACTTCCCACTGCCCCTTCCCGTGGCTTCACACAGCCCCTTTCAGTGACTTCACACACCCCCTTCCTGTGACTTCCCACTTCCCTTCCTGTGACTTTGCACAGCCCCTTCCTGTGGCCTCACACAGCCCCTTTCTTGTGACTTCACACTGTACCTTCCTGTGGCTTCACACTGCCCCTTCCTGTGGCTTCACACAGCCCCTTCCTGTGACTTCACACTGCCCCTTTCTGTGTCTTCACACAGCCAGAGATCCTGTGACTTCACACAGCCCCTTCCTGTGACTTCACACTGCCCCTTTCTGTGTCTTCACACAGCCAGAGATCCTGTGACTTCACACAGCCCCTACCTGTGACTTCTCACTGCCCCTTCCTATCACTTCACACCGCCCCTTCCTGTGACTTCACACTGCCCCTTTCTGTGACCTCACAAGCCCCTTACAGTGGCTTCACACAGCCCCTTCCTGTGGCTTCCCACAGCCCCTTCCTGAGAATTCCCACTGCTCCTTCCTGTGACTTCCCACTGCCCCTTCCTGTGACTTCACACTGCCCCTTTCTGTGACCTCACAAGCCCCTTACAGTGGCTTCACACAGCCCCTTCCTGTGGCTCCCCACAGCCCCTTCCTGAGAATTCCCACTGCTCCTTCCTGTGACTTCCCACTGCCCCTTCCTGTGATGTCATACTGCCCCTACCTGTTATTTCACACCACCCTGCCCCTTTCTGTGACTTCCCACAGCCCCTTCCTGTGACTTCACACTGCCCCTACCTGTGATGTCACAGAGCCCCTTCCTGTGGCTTCATACTGCCCCTCCTAGTGGCTTCACACAGCCACTTCCTGTGACTTCACACAGCCCCTTTCTGTGACTTCTCACTGTCCCTTCCTGTGGCTTCACACAGTCCCTTCCTGTGACCTCAAATTCCCACTTCCTGTGACCACACAAGCCCCTTCCAGTAGCTTCACACTGCCCATTCCCATGGCGTAAAACAGCCCCTTCCTGTGATTTCACAGAGCCTCTTCCTTTGGCTTCACACAGCCCCTTCCTATGACTTCCCATTGGCCTTTCCTGTAGCTTCACACCACCGCTTCCAGTGACTTCACACTGCCCATTCCTGTGATATCAAAGTGCCCTTTCCTGTGGCTTCACACAGAACCCTGCCTGTGACTTCATACCACGCCTTCCTATGACTTCATACTGTCTCTTCCTGTGACTTCACATGGCCACTTCTTGTGACTTCCCATAGCCACTCATTCTGACTTCCCACTGTCCCATACTGCGACTTCACAAAGCCACTTCCTGTGACTCCCTGCAGCCCCTTCCTGCAACTTCCCACAGCCACTTCCTGTGACTTCCCAATGCCCCTTCCTGTGGCTGCACAATGCCCCTCCTTTTGGCTTCACACTACCCTCCCTGTGGCTTCACACTGCCTCTTCCTGTGACGTCACACTGCCCCTTCTGTGGCTTCAGACTGCCCCTTCTTGTGGCTTCACACTGGCCTTTCCTGTGACTTCACACAGCTCCTTCCTCTGACTTCACACCATCCCTTCCTTTGACATCCCACTGCCTCTTCCTGTGACTTCAGACAGCCCCTTCCCGTGACTTCACACTCCTTCTTCCCGTGACTTCTCACTGACCCTGCCTGTGGCTTCACACAGCACCTTCCTGTGACTACCCCCTGTCCCTACCTGTGACTTCACACAGCCCCTTCCTGTGATTTCACACTGTGCCTTCCTGTGGTTTAACACTCCCCCTTCCTGTGGCTTCACACAGCCCCTTCCTGTGACTTCCTACTGCCCCTTCCTGTGGCATCACACCACCTCTTCCTGTGACTTCACACTACCCCTTCCTGCCGCTTTTCAAAGCCCCATTCTGTGGCTTCACACTGCCCCTTCCTGTGGCTTCACATTACCCTTCCTGTGACTTCACACTGCCTCTTCCTGTGACTTCCAACAGCCACTTCTTGTGACTTCCCACTGCCCCTTCCTGTGGTTTCACAAAGCCCCTGCCTGTGAACTCACACTGCCACTTCCTCTGACCTCACCTAGCCCCTTTGTGTGAGTTCATACAGCCACTTCCTGTGACTTCACGTAGCCCCATCCAGTGGCTTTACCCAGTTCCTTCCTGTGATATCACACTACCCTGTCCTGTGACTTCCCACAGCCCCTTCCTGTGACTTCACACAGCACCTTCCTGTAACTTCCCACTGCACATTCTGGTGGCCTCACACTGCCCCCTTCTGTGACTTCCCACTGCCCCTTCCTGTTGCTTCACACTGCCACTTCTTTGGCTTCACAATACCCCTCCCTGTGGCTTCACAATGCCTGTTCCTGTGACTACCCACTGCCTCTTCCTGTGGCTTCACACAGCCCCTTCCTGTGACTTGACACAGCCCCTTGCTGTTACTTCCCACTGCACCTTCTTGTAACTTCCTACTGCCCATTCCTGTGGCCTCACACTGCCCCTTCCTGTGACTTCACAGCACCCCTTGCTGTGGTTTCACACGGCCCCTTCCTTTGACTTCACACTGCCTCTGTGACTTCTCACTGCCCCTTCCTGTGGATTCACAGAGCCTCTACCTGCGATTTCACACTGCCCATTCCTGTGGCTTCACGTTGCCTCTTCCTGTGACTTCCCACAGCCACTCCCTGTGACTTCTCACTGCCCCTTCCAGTGACTTCACACAGCCCCTTCCTGTGACCTCATACTGCCCCTTCCTGTGACTTCACACTGCCCCTTTCAGTGGCTTCACACACCCCTTCTTGTGACTTTCCACTGCCCCTTCCTGTGACTTCCCTCTGCCCCTCCCTGTGACTTCCCACAGCTCGTTCCCATGATTTCCCATGCCCCTTCCTGTGGCTTCACAAAGCCCCTTCTGTAACTTCACACTGCCTCTTCCTGTGATTCACACAGCCCCTTCCTGTGGCTTCACACTGCTTCTTCCTGTGGCCTCAGACAACCCCCCTTTCTCTGACTTCACATAGCCCCTTCCTGTGACCCCATTGCCCCTTCCTGTGACTTCACACTGCCCCTTCCTGTGGCTACACACAGCTCCTTCCTGTGGCCTCACACTGCCTGTGGCTCCACACTGCCCTTCCCTGTGACTTCACACAGCCCCTTCATGTGACTTTCCACTTCCCTTCCTGTGACTTCACACAGCCCCTTCATGTGACTTTCCACTTACCTTCCTGTGACTTCACACAGCCCCTTCCTGTGGCCTCACACAGCCCCTTTCATGTGACTTCACACTGTCCCATTCAGTGGCTTCACACTGCCCCTTCCAGTGGCTTCACACAGCTACTTCCAGTGGCTTCACACAGCCCCTTCCTGTGACCTCACACTGCCCCTTCCTGTGACCTCAGAAGCCCCTTCCAGTGGCTTCAAACAGCCCCTTTCTATGGCTTCCCACAGCCTCTTCCTGTGACTTCCCTCTGCCCCTTCCTGTGACTTTCTGCAGTCCCTTTTTGTGACTTCCCACTGCTCCTTCCTGTGACTTCCCATTCCCCTTCCTGTGGCTTCACACAGCCCCTGCCTATGGCTCAACACTGTCCCTTCCTTTGGCCTCACATTGCCCCTTCCTTTGGCCTCACACTGTCCCTGTTACTTCACACAGCCCCTTTATTTGGCTTCACACTGCTCCTTCCTTTGGCTTCACACTGCTCCTTCCTTTGGCTTCACACTGCCGCTTCCTGTGACTTCACACTGCCCTTTTATCTGGCTTCACACTACCCCTTCCTATGACTTCACACAGCCCCTTCCTTGGCTTCACACTACCCCTTCCTGGCTTCACACAGCCCCTTCCTAACGTCACACTGCCTCTTCCTGTGGCTTCATACTGACCCTGTGGCTTCACACAGCCTCCTCCTGTGACTTCACACAGCCCCTTCCCTTGGCTTCACACAGTTCCTTCCTGTGATGTCACGTAGCCCCTTTCTCTGGCTCCACACAGCCCCTTCCTGTGACTTCACATAATTTCTTCTTATGACATCTTCCAGCCCCTTCCTATTGTTTCACACTGCTCCTTCCTGTGACTTCACTCTGCTTCTTCCTGTGACTTCACATTGTCCCTTTCTGTGACTTCACACAGCCATTTCCCATGGCTTCACACAGCCTTGACTTGCTGCAATTCAGTGTGTGCTAAATCCTAGAAGCCAGCCCTGCCTTGTAAATGACAGCCCACACAGTGGGTTCTTACATACAGAAAAAGGTTCCTATTTGCAATAAAAATCTCTTGTGATCTCCTCCTAACCATTTTTTTTTTTTTTTGAGATGGAGTCTCACTCTGTCGCCAGGCTGGAGTGCAGTGGTGCGACCTCGGCTCACTGCAACCTCTGCCCTCCAGGTTCAAGTGATTCTCCTGCCTCAGCCTCTCAAGTAGCTGGGACTACAGGCGCACGCCACCACACCCAGCTAATTTTTATATTTTTAGTAGAGACAGGGTTTCACCATGTTGGCCAGGATGATCTTGATCTCCTGACCTCGTGATCTGCCCACCTCGGCCTCCCAAAGTGTTGGGATTACAGGCGTGAGTCACCATGCCTGGCCCATTTCTTAATCTGCCTAAGCAAATGCCCTCTTGGCACATTTGAAGAAAACTATTTTGAACAGTTAAAAACACTATAGATATTTTACCTTAATGGATTTGTTGGTGGGTGGAGAGGGGGGAGTTGGGGAAGGTAAGAGGCTAAAGGTCCATGGCAGGGTGTAATTTGAAATTCCTCTGAGGCTCAGATCTGAATCTCATTTACTTCAAGCAAATATGGTAGGAGGAGCCATCCATGTGTCCATGGCTGTCTGCCCAGGTTCTGCTGCTTAGCTTCCATAGCATAACATCAGGGATATTGTAATCTTATTATGTGATGGAAACTTCCTTGGAGAACAAATGGCAATAGCTAGTGCTGGGGAAGGAATGAAAACCAAAAGAAGCCTTAGAAAATGATGGTTCTCAGTTGGGATGGGTGTGGGGAGGGAGTGGTACACACGGAGACAAGACCCAGAAAATATTAGCTTTTAAAGCTAGAAAGAAAGGAATGTCAAACTTAGAGATGGCAGAAATCTATAATCCAAATGAATTCTCCACCCTCATGAAATACGAAAAGCAATTCAAAAAATCGTTTCAGCGAAGGCCTCAGCCAAGGTAAAAATTATTTTTCAAGGACAGTGATAGAAATTGAAAATTTAACTCTTGCAGCCCACTCTACTGTATTTCATGGGAGAATATAAAATGCTATAATGGTGTTTCTCAAATTCGGGGATTTGAGAAAGCCTCAAGAACTAGGCTTTCTTGAGAAGCCTTGAAAGCATTAGGGTTCTACTGAAGAGTATGGCCTAGCAGGAAGAAGGCTCTGGCTGGGTAATATCTGAGTACGAGTTCACCTTTTCAGACTCCCTCCTTCACCAGAGTGGTTTCTGTTATTGTAGGTACTGAGTTGCTATATATAACGGCCTGGAACCCAACATGTGACTGGTAGACAATAGGGAGTGAAGGATACTGGGAAAGGCATATGATGTTAGGCACGTACTTTGGAGACCCTCAGGGAACCAGTGTGGGAATCCAGAGCACCCTGGGGCAGGAGGCAGCTTCCTCCAAAGGAACAGTGTAGGGGTGAGGTTGCTCCCCAGACAAATTGTGCTGCATTACAATTTTATCCTTCTATTCTGACCTCCCCTAATGCCAAGCACTGGACCAAGAAATAAGGACTCCAGTGCGAAGAAGGCTTGGCCCCTGCCCCCCAGCAACTCACTGTCTCAAGTGAAAAGGTAATGATATAATAATTTCCCTCATGCCAATTCTGGCAAATCTAGCCTTGCCTACATTCAGGCCACTTATCTTTCCAAACTTGTGGGACAGGGCTGGTGAAGCATGGAATGCTGGACAGCAGTTCTGGGTGCCACCACCTGAGGTCTCCACCAACATCTGATGACACCACGAGTTTGTTACATGTTTTTCACTGTTATGGCTAGAAGGATGTTGCCTCCAGATATTCTCACAATGACTCTAACAGGTAGGAAGGAAATATCATACCATTTTATGGCTGAGGAACTCGAAAAAGAGACTTCAAAATTTGCTCAAGGTGACACACCATCTAAGTAGAAGAGCTGAGATTCCAACTCTGGCCTCCAGCCTGCAGAGACCAAGCCCTTCCCAGCACACAGGAGCCAGTTCTGGCCCTGGGGACTTCAGGGCACATGGGGGAAAGAATTAGCTCAGGCCATCAGGGGTTTATCCAGAAGCATTTTCAATGCGCCCAGATAACCTGGGGGAAGCAGTGCTAGCAGAAGGATTTTAAAGACCTGAGAAATACCTGGATCCGTCTCTTCATTACATTGGCTGGGGTTCCTGACACCAGCTGAGACATGGGAGATGATGAGTTATGTTATCTTTCAACAAATACTTACACTCACTTCAGAAAGGCAACATCTAGAAGGATGCGCTGAAGGATACACAGGAGCTGGACTCTCTAGGTCCAACCCCCCAGCTTTGCCCTAATAAGCATATATCTTCACATCAATTTCTGCATCTGAAAAATGAGTATGAAAATGGTTCCTCCCTCAAAGAGTTGCTGTGAGGATTCAACATATTTTAATGTATATAAAGTGCTGAGAACAGAGCCTTGCATACATTTTTATAGTTATTACTTAGCATTATCATTAAATCTCATGATTATTAAATCTCCAAGGTACTTGGGAACTCCAGCACCTCCTTTAAGTTACTGCCCCATGCCGCACTCTCTCCATCTGTGGATGGGCTGGTAACAGTTACAGTCACAGCATTCTGAACACTGGCAAACCATGACTGAGAGGAAAGCGTGTGAAGAGGTTTCAGGGACTGATGCCAACGTGCCTCCTCAGAGCCACCACTTGCTCAAGTGACCAAAAGAGTGACCTCTGACTCCCTGCTCTGCTGCTCCCAAGTGCAGTTGACTTCCAAAGCATGGCTGCTCTGTACACACCTGTAGAGTCCTGGTGAGGGCGAAAGCATTCCTGGGCAGATGCCTGGCAGCAGGAAAGCAGGGCTCAGACCCAAAATACCTCTTAGAAGACTGGCACTTGAGAAGGTTAAAACAAAGCTATAGTTGAAATCTGAGATGGAAAAATTAAATCTTTCCTTTTTCCTTCAGTGAGTCTATCAGATAGGAAGCCTGTACAATGAATGGGAAATAAAGAGGCCTTGCAGTGGGGATGCTCATGAGGCATTTCCTGACAACCGTGGGCATAGAGCTCCTTCCAGCCAGGTGACCTCCGGCTTCAGAGGACTAGGAAGGAAGCAGGCAGCCACGTCTGGGGGTGCACGTGGCACCATGGAGGCGTGGAGGTCCTCCCTCGAGAGACTCCAGAACACCAACTGTAGCCAGCATTGTTGAGCATCTCCCATGCCAGACCCTATGCCAGGTACCTGATAAGACAGTTCCTCTACTTCCTGCAACCTCCCTGGAAGGGAGGTATCATTCCTCACATTGGGAAGCTGAGGAAACTGAGGCATAGACAGCTTATGTCAGTTTCTTACAGCCTCATAGCTAAGTGGCAGAGTTAGATTCAAACCCAGGTCTAGCTAACTCCATCAGTTTATTAGCCGGAGTTTTGACCCTGCTATTACAGAAGCCTAAAAGAATAAGAGTTGTTTCTCCACCTGCCTCTCTTCTCCAAGCAAGCAAGCAAGCAAGCAAGCAAGCAAACCCGGAGAGCTGGAAGCCATCCTCTTCCTGCCCCAGGATAGAATAAAAAGGCCTTTGCTTTAAAAGCCAACCAAGGCTCCGAAAGGTAAATTGAGCTGGGCTGTCTGACTGATATCAGGTCACCTAGGTGAGGACAGGCTTGGAGCCAGACAATTTGATTTAGAAAAGTAATGCTGTTGTTCAGCTAAAAATGGTAGATTAAGCACCTGCTATTCTCTTTCTTTCCTCCTGAAATATGAAAATAACAGTAAAGTGTTCTTATTTTTAAAGAACAAACCTCTAAGGATAAAGAGAACAGGAAAGCAGTCAACCATAAAAGCAAAATTCAGGAAGCTGGAAAGCAGGTGAATGAGTAGCAATGGCCTGAGCAGACTCATGAAAGCTGAATCCTAAACTAGAAGGCAGGTCAAAACTCAACATGATTTACACCAAGGGAGCCCCCAACAGGTAAAGGACTGGCGCTGATAGGATAAAAAACAAAAGGATTGGCTGAAAGTCGACTTAAGAAGAAGCTAGACACCCAGATCTCCATACTGTGAAGTCAGGCAGCTGCCCCTCCTGCACCCAGCAGAAGACTGAAGGTTTGTTCTATGGAGAGAGAAAGCTAGGGAAGCTACATGCTGGGAGACACCTGGGACAGTTGAGGGCAGTGGGGACTATACTGAAAACAGGAGTTTTAAGAGAACATTTACATGCTGAACATTGAAATATTGCAAGGGCCCCCCAAGTATCCAACACAATGGCTAAAAAGTGAGACCTTAGTGGTATGGAATTCAGATATTTGCAATTGCCCCACACACTTGTATTTTGATGAGATCACCCCCTAGCAACAGTATGTCCTGTTTCCCTGGTCATGGAGACAGTTTGTTGCTGCAGCCATTAAAAGCAAAAGCTTCAATAGCAATGGCTGCTTGGGGCCACCTATCCTGAACTTCACCACTTGGCAGTGCTGTGCCTCTCACCTGCTCTCCTATGACTATCAGGTGTGTGATACTGAGGGGTACACAACCCGGAAGTATAGGGAAACTTATGTCGAGTGGAGCAAAGCTTTGATCATTGGGAGACTGAAGACAGTGGGTAAATTCAAGTGGTCCTGAATTCAATTTATGCAGCTTCTTGGATAGGTCCATAGGATCACACAATCAATTGCCTGTAGCAGCAGCCAGCTTGATAATACATTGCCATATCATCTCTCCTGTTTCCCTGCTTCTCTTTGGGTGTTTCCTGAGATTGTACTCCCAAATAACAGCATATAAGCCTCCAGCCTCGGGCTCTGTTATTAGAAAACCAGGTTAAGACAAACCAAGGCACATCATTGTAAAGCTTCAGAACACTGGGGAAAATATCCTCCAAGTTTCCACAGAGAAAGGGAGAAAAAAATAAAACAAGTTTTATACCAAGTAATCAAGAATCAGAATGGCTGTGGACTTCTTTACTACAATACCCAAGGCTAGAGCACCATTGAGCAAAGCCTTCAAAATCTGACAGAAAATTATTTCTTTTAATTCTATACTCAAGCCAAACTATCAATCAAATATGAGGGTAGAATGAAGGCAATTTCAGGCATATAACATTTCAACATGGTTTACCCCTCCTGTAGTCACTTTTAACAAGCTATTGGTTAAATTACTCCACTAAAACCAGGAGGTAAGCCAAGAAAGAGGAAGACATGGGATGCAGGAAACAAAGATGCAACACAAGAGAGGCAAAGAGACTCGTGGGATGCTGGGAAAGGAGGATCCTAAGCCAACGGCTGTGCACCAACCAAGAAAGCGACCAGCTCAGAAGGAGCAGGTCAAAAGGCTCTGGGCAGGGGGTTTCCAAAGAAGGAAATTGATGTGTGCTTGAGTCTATTAAGAGGAAGGTGGCTTGTGATAAGTACATGAAAAAAACTAAGGAAACAAAAAAGATGATTACTAACTAGAGAGAAACAGAAAGGTGCCCAGGAAAGGAAAGGTGATCATAATATAATACAGCAGTCCCCACCCCTTATCCTTGGAAGATACGTTCCAAGCCCCCCAGCGGATGCCTGAAACCTTGGACAGTACCAAATCCCATTGCCATAAATCAGAACACATTTTTAGAAGTTCATGTCTTCCACCCACAAATTGAATGCCTTTTCCATCGTAATGAAGCACTTATCACACACTTTGGCTGTAACTTTTGCCACAGTTTGAGGTGCAGCAGCAAAACTAGCATGAATTTCTCTTTCTTCAGAAGACAATTTCACAGATAGCGGATTCGTTCTTACTGCAGATCTTAGCAACCCCAGCCTACGATTTTTTTTTCTTAAGTAGAGAAACTTTCATCTTCTCACTTAAATGAAGCACTTTCAGCGTCTCTTTGTCACACTCCAATTGCAGGATCACTACTCTTGCACTTTGGGCCATGATGAAGTAAAATAAGGTTTACTTGAACATGGGCAATGCAGTACTCCAATAGCCATCTGATAACTGAGACAGCTACTAAGTTACTAATGGGCAGAGAGCATCTGCAGTGTGAATATACTGGACAAAGGGATGACTCATGTCCCAGGTAGGACAGAGCGAGATGCCACAAGATTCGTCACACTACTCAGTACAACACACAAATGAAAACATAAATTGTGTATTTCTGGAATTTTCCATTTAATATTTTCAGACTGCAGGTAACCTTGGGTAACTGAAACTGTGGAAAGTGAAACCAAGGGTACTACTGGATACCGCTCAGCCATTAAGATATCCATGTCCTAATCCCCAAACCTGTGAACAAGTTACCTTATGTGGTTAGAGGGATTCGGACGGTGTGATTAAATTAAGGGTCTTGAAATGGGGAGATTATCCTGGATCATCTGATGGGCCCGATGTAATCACAAGTATCCTTTTAAGAGGGAAGCAAGAAGGCAGCCATGTGATGACTGAAACAGAGGGAATCAGAGTCAGTGAGAGAGAAGATGCTGCACTGATGGCTTTGAAGATGGAGGTAGAGACCATGAGCCAAGGAATGCAGGTGGCCTCTAAAGGATAGAGGTGGCAAGGAAATGGATTCTCCCCCAGAGCCTCCAGAAAGAACTGGCCCTGCCAACACCTTGATTTTAGCCAAATAAGACTCACTTTGGACTTCTAGTCTCCAGAACTGTAAGAAAATTAATTCGTGTCGTTTTAAACCAACAAGTTCCTAGCAATTTGTTACAGCACCAATACGAAGCTAATACAGCTGTGAATAGGTTTTAAGTAGTCATAATGTAAACACTGATCTCACCAAAATTATTACCTAATTATATTGGGGGAATGGATGGATGAGAATAATGTGTCTGTACTGGAGGTGGGGAAACGTGGTGAAAGGCCAAAATCCTCATCTTCCATAGAGGGGAGTGAATAAATAATGGTCAAAACTGAGAACAGTTTGGGAAGCACTGTTCCAGTTTTCCACCCTCATTTTTGATAAATGATGAAAAGGAACTCCAAAGAAGCTGTGGTTGAGCTATCCAGTGAGTCATCTTCTACTGAGAAGAGAGTGGGTGGGTGTAGGCTCTTGTGTGACGATCACACATAAGCTAGTTTATGTTTTGTGTCTTAAACAATAAAACAGCTGATCAGTTAACCTAGTCATCCCCAGTTAACCTGGGGGAAGTATTGGCAAGATCTGACATCTGCAGTCTCAACTGCTAGGTGAGAAGTCATTCATTAGCCTTCGCTCTGAGCAGCTAAACGTCTCCTTGGCCAATGAAATAGCTTTCACCTGAAGTCAACTGGTTTTATTTTCCATGGCCTGACCCAGACATCTCTCCCCATTGAAGACATGCTAAATACTAAAAACTCATCTTGGGAAGCCTAAGAAAAAAGGCCTTCCTCACTCATTCTGCCACTCCCAAACACCGAAGCCTGCCAAAGTTCTCCAACCATGAGGCAGGCAGGAAAATAACAGTCAGAATCCAGGCTCTCAGAGGGCAGGTAAATGTTACCAAAACAACGACAGCCTCATAGATCCTAAACGAATGAATGAATGAATAAATAAATGAATGAAATGCATATATTCAAAAGAGTCACTGATACAGTAGTGGGATTCAATTATCACTAGGGGGCAAAATCACCTTCTCTGGGTCAGTAGTCCCAAAACTTTTTGGTCATACACCTTTACTGGTAAAAAATCTGAGCACATCCTTCCAATATTTACAAACCATTTTTTTCCACTATTTACAAATTAGAAGCATGTAATACTACATAAATATGTTCATTATAAAACATGGACAAGAAATTTAAAATCATAAAAGAATTAGATAAAATAAACGTAAATAGCAGTTCTAATATTTTCCTGCTGCACCTGGTGGATTGTCTAGTATACCCACTGAAGTGGCTGAGCCCCACTTTGAGACCTTTTATCTGGTAGCAGGCTGCCTTCACTCTGCTACCAGTGTGCTACCACTCTGCTGCCAGATGACTCTGGCAGGGAGTGACTTGAGTTTGATTCTGTCTATCATCTATTCTTTTTTTTTTTTTTTTGAGACAGTCTCACCCTGTCACCCAGGCTGGAGTGCAGTGGTGCGATCTTGGCTCACTGCAACCTCCGTCTCCCTGGTTCAAGCAATTCTCCCACTTCACCCTCCCGAGTAGCTGGGATGACAGGAGCCTGCCACCATGCCCGGCTAATTTTTGTATTTTTAGTAGAGACACAGTTTTGCCATGTTGGCCAGGCTGGTCTTGAACTCCTGACCTCAGGCGATCTGCCTGCCTTGGCCTCCCAAAGTGCTGGGATTACAGGTGTGAGCCACTGCATCTGGCCTCTAAGGTTTTACTTTTAACACATCTAGTCTCCTTTAAAAATGCATATTTATTCACAATGTACTAGACATAATCTGAAGGGATTATGGGACCAAGTAAAGTAGCTATTTTCCTGTGTAAGTCAGGAGGATCACCAAGATTGAGATCAATGCTCTAAAGATTCACTGCAGAAATAAATTAATCAAATGGAGTCCAGGCACATTTGAATAAGAAAATTAAGGCATAATGAACACCTGTCATCCTCAAACATTCAGAAATGAAAATCAGAGAAAAAGGTCTGGAAACAAGGAAGGTGGGAATTGTTGAGCTTGATTTTCAAGCATAAAAGAACTGAAGAATGAGATGGCTGTAAACCAATGTTTTCCTCACTCAGAGCCAACCAATAGAAATACAATGTGAACCACATAGGAAATTTCAAAGTTTCTAGTGGCCACATTTTTAAAAAAAGAAAAAGAAACAATTGAAACTCATTTTAATAATATATTTTATTTAACCTGATATCTAAAAAATATTGAGTTCAACATGTTATCAATATAAAAACTATTAATGAGATATTTTAGTTTTTTTGTAACATCTTTGATATCCAATGTGTATTTCACACAAACAGCACATCTCAATTCAGACCAGCTACATTTCAGTATGTGGCTGGTGACTGCAATATTGAACAGCACAGCTCTAAACCAAGGCAGAGGTCCTTGGAGCCCCAGGAGCCCACAGAATGCTTGAGAAATGCTATACTAAAGGATAAACAGCAGTAGATCACTCGGACCAATAAAAACACAAAAGCAAGCATAAAAATTGTGGTACAGTACAGTCCCAACTTATGAGAGATCAGATTCTGAATACAGCAAATCAGGCAAAAATTAAGTCCAGATCAGAATTACCCTTGAAAATCCCTTAAGAAAGAAATTGATATGCCATCAGTTTTTCCTCCAGCCTTAGGACACATGCTGAGTCTTTTGTCTCAACAAAATAAAACCGCAGAGTTAGAAAATTATGTCACGTACTCAGCCTCTGCGACTGTCGGTTTGTCTTGAGAAACAAACTAGACCATCTAACAAGGAGGATTCTGGGAAGAAGAATGTTTGAATGCGGACCTACCTGGCTCCACTCATATTTAAAAGGAGACCAGTAATGATTAACACCAGAATAGTAAGCTGATTTCCAATCAGCAAGCTTTCTATGCTGTGTAGCTTTTAGTAATAAAAAGCATCCCAAAGGGAAGGGAGAGCATACGTGACAGTAGGAAGGGCAGGGTGCCCAGCAAGCCTTGAGGAGCCACAACTGCGGGTGGGAAAGAGGGTGGTTGAAGAGAGACAGGCAGCCCGGTCAGACCCCTGGAGCCTGCAGGAGAAGGGGAAGGGGTGAGGCAAGGACCCACCTCACAGGAAGCCTCCCTACCCCTCAGAAATTCTTCCTCCAAAGCAAACTTGACTGCCTCCAGAGGCCCCCAGTGCCAGCAGTCTAATTACATCTGCAGGGGCCCACCTATCCCCACCTTCACCTTTACCTTCCTCACCTCCTCTCATGTCTCACTGAGGCTCCTGGAAAAATAGTGTCCCTGGAAGTAAGTAGCCATAGCCCCTCATCTTGGATTACAGCTCTCCTCTTTTGAAAGGGAATCAAATTAATCAATATTTCCCCTCAGCTCCCTGTCTGCAGCTTCATGTTCACAAACAAATAGGCAAGCTCTGCATTCTTGTCCACATACTTGCTGGAGGCTGCATAAGCCTGCTGAGCACAGACCAATATTTCATAATATCTGGCTCCTTTTCTTTGTTCTGGCTTCCTGCCCTGCTCTGGCCAGGCCAAGTCCGTTGCAGGCTAGATGTGGCCACGTGCTGTTTGGATTTAGCTGTATCCAGTGTTAGAAGGAATGATCGCTTTCCCGGACTGCATATCATCAAGTTCCACCAAGAAAAGCAGCAGCTGGAAGGGTTTCGCTCCTTCCCTTGTGTCATGACGTGGAACTTCTTACAGCACATGACCCGGGGTCGGCTTTCTGGACTAGGCCCACAATGTCTGCGCCCTGCTCAGGGTTCTGCCAAGGTGAAGATCTGGCACTGGGTGTTCCCAACACTGAGGCATCTGGAATGATGTATCTGGTGGACAGGGAGGGGCAGGGGTGGAGGAGGGGAAGAGAAGCCAAGGAGAGAGCTCTCCTCCTAGGAAAATGTGGACTCAACCCCCTCTTCCTTTCTGTGACAGGCACCCAGGCATCTCCACCAGTTCATGATGGTGCTATAGGGTCTCAAAAGAACAAAATTTTTCTTGTCTTCATGAAAATGTAAAATTTAATTGAGGAAATGAGTCCAGGGCCAGATTTTCAAAGACAAAACTAGCAAGCAAGAGAAATTAGTCTTCACTGTCCTCCGTGCCCCACTTTGCCCCAAAATACAACTACAATGAAATGGTCCATCACCTCATCCATGTGTTGAATGACTGTACAGTTAATTTCTTGGGAGCAGCACTCTACAACAACTAAAGTGAGAAGGATATTCTTTACAAAGTATTAATGTGATTTTCCTGTTTGCTTTTCTGAGAATCTAAGCTTGATCTTATTCATCTACTGGGAAATGTGACAGAGGAATGTAACAAAGATAATATGCAATGTCGGCCAAGGGAATGTTCGCCTTCTGATGTGTGAAATAGAATTATATGGAAATGCATGGTCTTGTAGGCATGGCTGCTGTCTTGAGAGAAGATTTCCTAGATTCCTTCATCTCTCTCTTTAGCATCAAGGGCCAAGCCTGGAGAATCTTGCTGATTTGGCCCAGGGGCCAAAGGAAATGTTTATGCGATCTCCTTCTGCTTTTGAGACTCTGTGGCTGTCTGTCCACAAACTCCAAGAGGAATCTGACTGAAGAGCAAAACCCTACCTCTGGAAGTGGTAGAACACAGCAGTTACTTGTTAAATATCTAGTAACTACTGATTTTTCTTGTTTTGGTAGATGGGAGTCAGAAAGCATTGGAAAGGCCACATTGGTCTCACTCGGCCCCAGGAGCACGCAGCTCCAGCCTGACCGCTCTCACAGGACTGGGCCAACTGATGATGGGTAAGAACACGTGGTCCTCAAGACAGAGCCTGGACAACCCCTGTAGTAAACTGAATACTGACTCCAAAGACGTCCAGGCCCTAATCTCTGGGACCTGGGACCTTTGCATATGTGATAAAGTTAAGGTTCTTGAGAGGAAGAGACTGTCTTAGATTAGCTGGGTGGATTCTAAATGTGATCATAAGTGTCCGTATTAGAGGCAAGTGGAGGGAGAAATGAATACAGAAGAGGGGACAGCAAAGTGATGATGAAAGCGGAGACTAGAATGATGGTCTCTGAAGATAGAGGAATTCCTGGCACAAGCTAGTAACACAGGCAGCTGCTAGAAGCCAGAAAAGACAAGAAAAAGGATTCTCCCCTAGAACCTCCAAAGAAAACCAGCCCTTCTGACAACTTGAGTTTAGTCCAGTGAAACTTGTTTTGGACTTCTGACCAGAGCTATAGAGAACAAATTTGTGTTGTTTTGAGCCACTCGATGTGCGTCAGTTTGTTACAGCAACAATGGGAAATGAACACAACCCCTATACTGGCTGCTGCAGAGACTGGCGGCATGACCTCTTTAAGATGCCTTTCTACTGTAGGAGTCCCTGGGCAACAAGGGGGGCCAAGAAGGCCAGGCCCAGCATGCCCACCTCAGGAATCTGAGTACATCAGGGTGGGCTGCGAGAGAGCCAGCCACAGAAGCCCCAGTAGACAAGCTCCTCTCCTCCCCACAGCCCTGCCCTGGGAGAAGCAGCAGGGAGGCAGGCTTGGGGTTGACAGCTAGACCCAGGACAGAGGTTGCTGGGCACCTTCACCCTGGGGTTTGCTGCATGTGGAAGGTGCCTGCCTGTGGAGGAGAAGCACCAGTGTGCACCAGCTCCGTCCAGAATGTGGAGAATATATTGGCAGGGAGGAGTGGTGATTTGGAAATGCAACAATGCACGCATTGCCTTCCAAATTGGCTTCATTCCCACCAACCTGAACCAAGTTCAAGAAGGGGGACAGTTCCATCAAAACGAGAGAGTAGTTCAATCAGATTGTCACACTGTGATTGGAGCCCATTAGTACAAGGGAAAGAAAAGGAAAAGAGAAAAAGAAGAGAGGAAAAAAATAAGTCATAAGGGTATGTTATTTCATGAGACTTTAATTTCAGCCATACACACTGATATGTACACGTGTACACACACACGCACACACATATTAGGTTAAAAAAAAAAAGTCCAAAAGCCAATAGATAAAATGACGTAGTTGTGGCAGTAAGAAACAAAGAGGCTTTTCTCACGCTGTGAATCCTAGGGAAGCTGACACTGATTAGAGGGTCCCTCCACCCAAATCTAGGCATCACTAGTAGCCACGGAGGAACAAGTCAGAACCAGCTATAACCAGAGAAGTGATATCAAGTGAACTGGCACCAGAAAACCCCAGGTTAGCACCTAAGGTCACAGGGAGCGGGAGTAAGCAGCTGGGAGGAAGAGCCACCAGGAGGAGAGGGCCACCCACACAGGGCCTTCTGTCATAGCAGGAGGCAGAGACAGAGACCCCCTCCCCTGCCTACCGCACACTCCTGCTGAGACACCTGTCCTGGGTGTCCTAGCTCTTCACTCATTTCTAAAATGGTGGAAGGTTTAGCACCCGCCTCCTAGGGTTGATATGAGTGTTTAATGAGTTAATGTGTATACAATTCTATAAGTCGCAGGGACATAATAACTGTTCAAAAGGTGGTCGCTCCCATTATTAACATTACCCCGCTAAGAACAAGCTACAGCAAAGGACAAACTGGGCTAAGTAGCTGAGCTCCAGGTCTGCCCTAGACACACCCACCAGCCATGAACTCTGCCAGGTGGTCCAGTCCCGAGTGCGTCTCCATCACTTGCCCTGCCCCCACCACCTCTTCTTCAGCCTCTCCTGGTTCTCGGATATGAGGCCCCCAGAATATTCCACAAAAGCTGACCCTTCATCCAACCAGCTCTTGGGTGGAGAACCCTTCCATTAGGAGTTCTCCCGGCTGCATCTTCTGCAGTGTTGGAACTCATCACAACCAGTGTCCTCCATACAGTGGACAGTGAGGCGATGTCCCAGACCACTTAAAGGACTTCAGAAGTGGTCAGCAGCAGTGTGCCTGCTGGGACGCTAATACCCCCAGGAGCAGCCCTCAACCTATGGCAGACAGGAATTGGCAAATAAAGACTCCATCCTCTTTACCTGTAGGGGAGGACAGCTCCTAGGAGTGACATGTTCCTCACAGCCTCCCAGAAGTTCCCAGCAGGACCGAGCCCCAGAAGTCCCCAGCAGGAACCTGCCCTCTCATGCACCCTGCACTGGCTGCCTTCCCTGTCTCACTTCCTCCCTCCATACTGCTGTCTTCTGGTGATGTCTTCCAGATAAACTGTTTGCACTGGAATCCTGGTCTCAAGGTCTCCTTCTGGAGGAAGCCAACCTAAGACACAACCTTATAGGGCCATTATGCTAATTAAATGAGATAACTGTCAAATGCTTACAATTATTCTAGACCCACAATAGATGCTCAATAAACATAAGCTATGAGGGGGAAGAAGAGGAGAACTCCTCCATTGTGCAGCTGTTATTCCAGATGCAGCTGAGGAGGGAAGAATCTGCACCCAGTGAGGGCCAGAACAGCCCATGGAGGAGAGGCCCCTGGGAGATACACCTTTGAAAAAGAATGGGCATGTGTTGTTTTCCAATCCGAATATGATTATCCCCATTTCTAAGGATCCCAGATCTCCCTCTCTCTCTCTCTCTGTCTCTCTCTCTGTCTCTCTCTCATGCGTGTGAAAGTAGTAGCTTGAACATGTAATACCTCACACTTGAAACATGGAAAGTCAGGCCAAAAGGGAGCTCCGAAGAGCAGGGAGCAGAGGCCAGAGGTGAGATCAGCAAGACTTATTGAGGGCCTTCTCACCCTCAGACCCAGCAACTCAACCCCAGACACTTCACACACAAAACTATGTTCCTCTGACTCTCTGAAAGGGAGTTGCAGATGTCACCCAAGGTGCAGGTAGCAGAGGGTAGAGGGTGGGCAGGAAGAAAAAATTATTCATCTCCTGTCCCAAATGAGGAACACTGGCTGGCGGGGTTGCTCATCACAGGGCCCCTCGGCCTGGACATGATTCCAGCCCAGGTTCCAGCCTCAGCTCTGAAACTGCTCGGCCTATGAAGGGAGTGTGGGATGTGCAGTTCTGCACAGGGCCCTTAGCACATGCAGCTGCCAGCTCTCTGCTCCAGGGACAGAGTGACCTACTTGTCATCAGAAAGACAAATGGCCTCTCAGAGTTTGTGCACATTCTCCAAGGAGACCACAAGTCCTGAGGCTCAGTGTAGATGACCTACAGCCCACGGGGCACAGGCTGAGCCAGGAACTGAGTATCCTACACCCAAATGGTCACAGGGGACACCCCTCAGTCCCTGACCACAGGACCATGACCTTTCTCCAGTTCCCAAACTATTTGACAAGTTTCATCTCTGGGCCTAGAGGGGAGATGGCCAGGTCCCCATGGCTTCCTGCCATCACCAGCCTAGCATAGCTGCAAATAACACATGGGCTATTGATCCCAACTCCACTGTGGGCATTGATCTCAAATCCGCTGTGTTCTTGCTGTGTGACCTTGGGCCTTGATTTCCTCATCTGTACAATGGGGGTCATAATAGTACCTAGTACCTCCTTCATAGGGTGGTCCATTCATTAGTTCATTAAGTAGGTATTTCCTGAGCCAAGCACTATTCCAGGCAGAAGAGAAACATCATGAACAAAAGAGACAAAAGCCCTCTTATGGTGGTAACATTCTGATGGGAAAAGAATGTGACCTGTCAATCATAAAAATAAAATCACTCTACTAAACACTATGAGTTACATGAGGTGTTGTAGATAAAGCATTCAAAACAGAGCCTGATGCAAAGTTAAGTTCAGTCAATGTTAGCTGTCATTAGGATTGTTGCTATTACCATGATGGTAATTTCCTAGCAACGCCCATGGGATCAACTCCATGGCAGGGATCCTGGCACTGTGCTGAGAGCAAGAGCCCCATAGGCAGGAATGTCAACGGAGTGTCTCTTATGTCCCCCTGTTTGCTGGTTGCCCTGGTCCAGTCTCCACGTTGATTATACGTTGGGGCTTTGCAGCCCTGCTAGCCCCAGGAGCCCTCTCCACATCCACAGCTAAATTAGCATTTTATTCCAGCTCACAAGAGCGCCAGTGTGGGAACACCACAGGCCAGATGGAATTTTGGAGACCCTGTCATTTGTTGGAAATTTTCTCTGGCTGCCTTTGTATTAACAGCCACACATTTTGCTCTCAGATCTGGGAGTGGGGCTGGGATCAAGAGGGGGTGGGGATTGCTGCTGAAAAATAAAGTAAGTTTCTTTCTGGGCTATACCTTTCCAACCTTCCAGAGATTTCTGCTCCCTGGCTGCTCAGAGGCCAAGATGCAACCTCAGAGAAGAAGGGGAGGGGAGCAGGTCTGTGCCTTCCCTGTGCATGTCTCCTCTCTTTTGACCAAACACATGACAACAGGGGAGACCGAGCCAATTAGGAACACTTCAGGACAGAATCCACCTCGCTCTTCACCGGACATCCACCCCAGTCTCCAGGAGGTGGTAGAGATTCATACAGGATTAGACCTAGAGGAGAGTTTATAAACCGGGACCCACAGGCCAAATCTGGCCTGCAGATGTGTTTTGTTTGGCCCGTAGTGTTTTAAATAAATTTGAACCAATATTTAAAATCCAGGATATTTCACATAAAAATTCAGATTTCCGGCTTCCCTTGAAAAAGGGGAAGTTCTAGTTATACTTTGGGCCCAGGTCCCTACATGGTTGGCGTAGAGTATGACACTCTCTCTCAATGACATGCTCCCTGAAGTTCACCACAGGCCTCACTACTCCCTATTGTCTCCCAAAACCAAGGAAGAAGGACAGTTGCCTTTGGCATCTCATTTGCCTTATTGTTTTTCTTATAGAAGATGAACACTTCTCTGACTACAGCTCAAGTAAACCTGAAAAAACGAAACATAGGCGGATTTGTTTTCGTTACACCCAGCCCACTTCCTTCACTTATGCTAGCAGCCTGGCCTCCATCTGCACTTCAATTTATATCTCTTGGTCCAGGGCTACAATGTCCAATATGAGAGCCACTAGCCACATGTGACTATTTACATTTGAATTAATTAAAATTTAAAGGTTTCTATTCCTGGTTGTACTGGTCACATTTCAGGTGTTCAATTGCCACCTGCAAGTAGTTGCTACTATGTTGGACAGCACAGGATAGAACATTTCCATCATCTCAGAAAGTTCTGTTGGACAACTCTGGAGATATTTAAATATAAGATGTAGGAGGCTAACAACCAATCGAAACATCTGTTGCCCACATCCTCCACATCTACACTGTGGTGGATGCTGTTGGGGGAAATGATATGCATCAGGGCTGCTGCCTTCCAAGAATTAGGGAGAAAGCCTAATTAACAAGTCTCTGACTTCTCAGTCAAAGACAAGAGAAGCGCCTGGCAGTGTCTGATGGACCCTCTTGGATTCAGAGAAGAGGAACAGGTCTCTGTGTCCATGGCACAAAGAAAATGTTCTGCTTGTCTACCGCATGCCCTCTCGGCCCAGTCCCAAGCAGAAAACTGCATCGGAGGCCTCCAGAAATGGAGGTTCCCTCAGCCCTTTCATGGAGATGCTGCTTAGAAGACTGAGGCTGAGCCTCCATGCATGTGTCTTGGAGGCTCCCCAAGCAAAATACACAAAGACAGTCAAATTGGGCTTCAGAGCTTGCCCTCCCTATCAGTGCTTCCTCCCCAGCATTGGCCTTCCCCATCCCCCTAGGCCCGGCTCCTGCCTCCATGCCTCCCCTGGGGTTGTCCTCTGCCCAGGCCTCCCCAAATCCAGACCTAGTTCCCTCCCAGGGCCCCTTCTCTAGTATTGCCCTTTCTTCTCCTCTATCTATACAAGATGCCCCTGAGACCCAGACCCTTGGGACCATGCTTGATGCAACAAACTAATTTCCAAGGATATTTATTTTTAGCAAAAAATTTCCAAAGACTAGATATCAAAATGCAAGGGCTAAGTCCAAGTGTGAGAATTTTCAGGTTGATTGAGTGGAAAAAGCATCACATTTGTGGCTGGAGGGCCCACCTGGGAGTCCTTCATATTTATGAACTGCATGACTTGGCCATGACTCAGATTCACTGAACCTTTATTTATGGATCTCTAAAATGGGTCTCATACAATAGTCTTAACATTTAAAGGATGAGGATTCTGGGAGATAATGAATGAGACAGCTACAAAGTCCAGTGCTTTGGGCATTGTTGTTATTGTGTTGTTATGCTACAATGACATAATACAATATGTTGTAAATACAATATGTTATTATTACTGAGGGGAAATTATCTTCCAACACCCAGCACAGTGCCTGGCACACATCAGGTTTTAATTTTTTAAAAGATTATTTTTTAATGGCCGTGGAGTAGAGGCTGGGGAAAGATGCTTTTAGGCAAAGGGGGCTTCTGTCACTCCCCCAGACACAGATCGCATTGATGAATATCTACACAGAAGCAGGGGTTCTGAATCTTTTTAACACCAAAGACCCTTCTGGCCACCTGGTGAAGCTGAAGATCCTTCTCAAGATGCGTTTTTTATTGTATAAAATGAAAAATACAGGGTTACCAAGATAATCAATTACATTGAAATAATTATCCAGATCTTCTAAAAAACAAACGTGTGATATAATCCTACACGTGCTTCTTTATTAACACATTAAAAACCAATATCTATCAGTATACCTAATAACAAATGCACTTTCAAAGCAGTGATGAATAAAAACTATATTTCAAAGTGTCTGCTTCTACTGTCATTACATAAAATATCTGTGACTTCTCTTGGTGACAAAGTCACAGGTCCTGCCAACACTACTGTGGCTGGTGCCTACATTCATTATTGAAGAAACAATGAATTCCAGTTAGAGATGAGTGAAAATAAAGATGTAACTTTCTTTAACCTAGTGCTCCCCTGAATTCCATGCGTTAAAGCAAACTAAATATGGCCTGAGAAGGACTCCGTACTTCTATATCTGAGTCCTTGTGGATGAACTGTAACCTAGCTTAATAGTCAGACAAAATTAAAAACCTAACTTAATAGTATGCGGCAGTAACAATGGCTGAGTGTTCGCCAATCCCAGCGGCCATACTTCAACCACTCATAGACTGCTGAATGTTCAAACTGCTCAAATAAGGCAAACGCCAAGCTGTAACCAATCTCACTGTTTCTGTACCTACTTCCGATTCCTGTACGTCACTTTACCTTTTTTGTCTATAAATTTGTTCTGACCACGAGGCACCCCTGGAGTCTTTGTGAATCTGCTGTGATTCTGGCAGCTGCCCGATTTGCGAATCATTCATTGCTCAGTTAAACCCTTTTAAATTTAATTCGGCTTAAGTTTTTATCACATGCTTGGACCCCAGATCAAGAACTCTTGAACTAGGCGTCCCTTTCCCCTTCCTCTGATTCCAGTTCACCGTCATAGGGATGGATCCCCAGGGATGAGGCAAAGGCAGCCCCTCTTTGGCATACATCCCAAACTCCTTCTGAGGGGAGCCAGAGTCTAAGGTATCCCCCACTCCTAATCCTTTTGTTGCACTGAAGGATCCTCCTGACAGTTCTAGAAGCCCAGGCCTTGCTGTGCCTCCAGGCCTGTCTGTTGTCCAAGGAGAATGTAATCACAGCCCCCATTAACTGAGCACTGACTATGTGCTGACTGTTACGCAAGGTGCCTTATGCTCATTAAAGCATTGAGCATACATTCCCACAAGGAGGCCCTGGTATTGCCAAGGGAAACTGAGGCTAAGAGGTTAAAGGTTCACTGAAATGCCCAAGGTGGTGAGCAGGGTTTGAATTCAGTTCTGATTACAACTCACCCTCTGAACCCTTCATGCTTTAAAACCACACCGAGTAAGATATTACGACAATTACAGTCTAAACTCAGCCACCGCCAGGGAGGGAAGTGAGTGTGAACCAGGAGCCAGGAGCCTCTCCAAACTCCCAGCGAAGTGACTACACAAGGCATCCCTGCCCAGTCAGCCTAAAGGGAGATGAGGGGATTTTAACTAGAGTTTCAGGGGAGAATGTTCTGAAAGAAAGGAATACAATAGCATCTTTGTAGTTGTAACAGGATCTTGGGCAGAGGGGTGGGGGTGGGGGGCCAGAATGTGGTAAGTAACTGTAAAAGCCAACTAGGTCCAGAGCCTGCAGACTGGCCAGGCTTTCCGGGAGGCTGGGAATGAGCACCCGTGCTATCCAGGAAGCAACCCTGCCAGCAGCCAGTCCCTGAGCTGGGGTCCAGGTCCCCCAGGAGGCACACACTGAGCCTCTATGTGGACAGACAACAGAGCCACTCTGTCCTTGAGAAAGAACCCTGTGTGTCCCACTCACTCTCCTTCCAGCACAGGCACAGACATCCAAATGGCCCATTCACTGGCCGTTACAGCCTCCAGCCCTCAAACTGCCTGCAGCCTCCACCTCCGCTGGGCCCAGGCACCCAGGCAGCATGACCGCAGCCCCCACCATAGTCTGGGCACAGCTTGAGCCTGGCTCCAGCACCCGTACTCCATCAAACACCTCTGCTTCAGAGCCCAGGCACCACCTCTGCAGCTGCTCTATGGCTATGCAAGTGTGTGAGGGTGTGTGAGTGTGTATGCAAGATTACCAGTGTGTGGGTGTGTATTTCATTGTGACACTGTGAATGTCAATGTAAGCATGTGGTTTATGTGTGAGTGTGTGAATAATATATCTAAGTGCATGGAGTGGGTAGATGTGTGTGTGTGTATATCTGCGTGACTCTGTAGAGGGTATGAATAGCAGAGATAACAGCAAGAAAAAGACCGATTGGCCAGGCGCAGTGCCTCATGCCTGTAATCCCAACACTTTAGGGGGCTGAAAGGGAAGAATCACTTGAGGCCAGGAGTTTGAGACCAGCCTGGGCAATAAAGTGAGACCTTGTCTCTACTGAAAATAAGAAAGAAAAAAGAAAGAAGGAAAAGGAGACTTATAGAAGAGAAGCCCCCAGGAGACTCCCAAGACCTCAGATGACATCCTTAAAAGAACTTTCCTCAGCCAGTGGCCTTGCCTGGCCCCCACCCCCACTCCTTCCACCTAGACAGGTCCAAGGGACTTCAGGGGTCCCCAGACCTCCTCTCAACAGGCTGGGGTGAAAAGAGTGAGATAACCGCACCCATCATTTGCATACATGCCCATAGTTCCCCCAGGCACAAGCCTCGAGCTCATTCAGGTTTGGGTCCGGCCCCTTACCCTACCATTTCCCAGCCACAAGAGCTCAGGCAAAGCGTTTGGTTCCTCTGAGCCTTAGTTTCCTCATTAATAAAAAAGAGTGACACCTAGCTGACAGAGCAACACACCTGGCCTGCAGAACAACATGCCTGGAACACAGAACAACACTGCCAGGACTCAGAACATCACACGTGGGACTCTCAGAACATCAAACCTGGGACTCAGAGCTTCACACCTGGGATGCAGTCAATGACTGTCATTAAGTAGACAAGTAGGCTGCCCCCCATCCTCCCAAGACTCGGAATTCCCGAGGGGCCTAGGGTATAGAGCGTGCTCATTCTCATCTCAATGCTCAAATGGAGGCCGGGCACATGGCAGGCAGATGCCTCTCTGATAAAAAAAACTTAGTAAATGTGGGTTTCCTTTGTCCTCCCTTCTTCCACCACAGACAACCACCGCTGCTGTCCCAGAAGCAGGCAGAGAGCAGCACTCTGAGAAGCTGGTTGGGAGTTATCCCCAAGGGTGTATGCATAGGGACCCTTTTTTTTTTTTTTTTTTTTGAGACGGGGTCTCACTCTGTCACCCAGGCTGGAATGCAGTGACATGATCATAGCTCACTGCACCCTCGACCTCCTGGGCCCAAGCAATCCTCCCACCTCAGCCTCTTCAGTAGCTGGGACTATAGGCACACACCTTTTTAAACTTTTGTAGAGATAGGGTCTCTCTCTACATAAGTTTATGTTGCCCAACATAGACAAAAGTCTATGTTGCCCAGGCTGGTCTTGAACTCCTGAACCAAGGGATCCTCCCTCCTCAGCCTCCCAAAGTGCTGGAATTACAAGCATGAGCCACCACACCTGGCCCTGCACAGGGACTCTTGACCATGCAGACCTCCCAGCAGGTGCACCTGTCTATGCTGTGAGTCTAACGCTGGGAGCACCACACAGAGACTCCTCCAAAGAGACCCAAAAGAAAGCAGGTAGGATTTTCCATGATAAACAGGTATTGCTCTTACAATTTACAAAAGACAGAGATAAAACAAGAGAGTTGCAAAACCCTAACAGGCCCAAAAGGAAAATTGAGGAAAACGTTCCCCTATAATTAGGTCAGGAAAAGAAGCAGTGACAATATTCAAAAGAACAAGTTTCTAAGAATCCTACCTCAACTCTACATTCACCAAAAAGAAAGATCAACGGCATTCTGAACCCTAAAAGGGAAGTCCAGACAGACAGAATGGGACACCTAGAAGGAAGAGATTGCACAGACCTGGAGACAGAAAGCAAATGTGAGGACCCACCCCATCCATTAATGCTCCTTTTCCCAGGCTCTGTAGGAAATGTGTTCCTTGCTCCTCCCTGCAATCCTCTCCCCCTATCGACGTTTCCCCCTTTCCTTCCACCTGGCCAGTAAGAGTTATCACATTATCCCTGGGCTGCAGTTCATTCATCTCCTTTGTAGATAAGAATGAAAGGGACTGTGGCTCCTGCACTTTTTGAAATTACGGCCCGCTAATGTTATGGTTTGACTGTATTTGGGTCTTCCCTTCCCATCTCAAAGATATCACCAAGCATTTAACAGCACTACGGTTACTTTTTAAATCCTTGCCAGAATATCTTGAGAATTTCCTAGTGCCCAGTGCATTGGAAGTCACCTCACAACACTGCTGCAAAGCCTGTCTGGCTAGAAGCAAGACTGGCCAGTGGAACCATTGGGTTTGTCCTGCTGATAATGCCTCCACAGCAGGAGCACAGAGCTGACATTAGGGACAGCCCTGGAGCATGTGAAGCACAGAGAGGCAGTGGCAGTCAGCCCTCAGTCCATCCAGGCCAGCAGAAAACAGCACTGCTCTGCCAAAGGGCAACAACACTGACGAAACCCAGCTCAGAAGAGTGTGCCCCATGCAGCCCGGGAGCCCCACTGCATGGCATGCTCACAAGCTGAAAGGGGCACCTGCCTGGCTCAGCACCATGCCTAGACGTGAAGGTTCTCCACAGAGCTGGTCTCGTTTGTCTCTGTGCCTTACTCTCTTCATCTCGCATCCCTGTGTCTCTGGGTCTGACTCTTCTCGTTTTTCTCTCCCTTTCTCTCTTCTAATCTTATCCCCTCTGCTGTTTTTGACTGGTTCTTTGGCTGATGGCATTTCTGGAAAAATCCCTACCCAACCTGGCTCTTATAGAACCATGAACCTGCTGCCCCAAGATGGGAGGATTTGAATCCTCCAGCTGGTTCTGGAAGAGGCTGTTTGCTCATTGCAAGCAAACACCCTCAAAAGCCAAACAAAAACTGCCCACAAGTAAACAGCATGTGATACAGCCCCTTCCCGCGGCCACTTAGCAGAATTCCAAGCTCATGGCAGGAGGAGAAGTTGGGCTAGGAAGGATGCAGCGGCCACAGCCCCTACCCACTCTCCAGCAGTGGTGGTCAGCTGGGCTGGAGGCCAGAAGGAAGGGAGCCAGGTGTCTACACCGGCTGGAGGAGAGCATCAGGGACCACAGGCAAGGTGGCTTGGGGGACATAAATAAACCCGTACACACAATTATTGTTGGAATTCTCTCTATCCTACCCCCATCCCTTTTTTTTTTTTTTTTTTGAGCTAGAGTCTCGCTCTGTCGCCGAGGCTGGAATGCAGTGGCTCAATCTCAGCTCACTGCAGCCTCTGCCTCCTGGATTCAAAGGACTCTCCTGCCTCAGCCTCCCAAGCAGCTGGGACTACAGGCACCCACCACCATGCCCAGCTAATTTTTGTATTTTTAGTAGAGATGGGGTTTCACCATGTTGGCCAGGCTGGTCTCAAACTCCTGACCTCAGGTGATCTGTCCACCTCAGCCTTCCAAAGTGCTGGGATTACAGGTGTGAGCCACCACACCCAGCCTCTCTCTATCCTACTCTTGTGATTATCAAGGCAATATGTACAAAATCAATTCAAAGGATTAAAGGGGAAGTATCCAACATTTCACCTTCACATTGCTCTTAAGAATATAACATAATAAGTGATTTTATAGAATTAAAATGATTAGTATCATTGTTAAGTTACTTCTATATATGATCATTTTGTGGGATATGATGTGGTTTCTCTTCAAATAATCTGATCAATCTTTTATTCTTTAATTCATAGTACCCCCTCCCCCCACTTTTTTCTCCTTTTTTTCTTTTTGCCTTTGTTAGATGCCCAGGCATGCCACAGTACCAGGCTTTATCAGTACCAGCTCACGTTCCTTTCCTTATTTGGAAAGAGGACTAACTTTCTAGCTCATTACAGACACCCCTTCCCCTTCCTCTCCACTTTCTTTTATGTGCCCACCCTATCTAAAAAAAATCAAAATGTTTAGCCAACCAGGATTAGTTTAGATTGTATGACCCGACCCTGGCCAATGAGGAAAGGGTACAGGGGCAGGACTTGGGTCAGGAATAAAGGCTCTCGTGCCCCTTTGTTCAGGTGTGCTCTCATGGCAACTGGCCAAGGAGGCAACCCTCTGCGCAGAAGTAAAATTGCTTTGTTAAGAATCCTTTGTTTGAGTGTTCAATTTCCTTAGGATTTTGAGCATTATTCCTAACAATTTCTAAGTGTGACTAGAAAAGAAACACCAAAAGCTAAATTTAAATGAAAATGAAGAGAAAGGAGGAAGGCCGACAGAGACCCATACATCCGGATGCCTGAACAAGAACCTGGAGTCACTCCTGACCTGTTCTCAGCCTCCACATCTGAGATTACCAAGGGCTGGAGGTTCTCCCGCCCAAACATCTTCCTACCTGCTCCTCTGGCCTGCTACAGAATCCATACCTCTATCCTGGCCCCCTGGATCACAATCCTTCTTCTCAGCCTCCAAAACCGCTCTCTAAAATGCAAACACAATCCCATCTCTCCAAGCTCAAAAGCCCTTCCATTGCCCCCTCTGCCCTAGGGACAATAACACAAACCCCTAGCTGGGTGGGGAGAGCACCCACATCCAAGAGCCAGGCCCTGGCCCCAGCCCCATCTCCAGGAGGTTCCCCTGTGGTCCCAGCCCAGCTCCTTCCCAGCCAAATTTTAACAGCTCATTTTTGCCTCCAGGGGTTTTGCATGTGCTATTCCTTCTGCTAGAATGCCTTTCCCTCTTCTTTTTGTTATATATATATTTTAATTTACATACAGTAAAACTGAAACTTTTCTGTATCATTCTATGAGTTTTAACACATGTATTAGATTTGCATGTCCACCACCACAGTCAGGACACAACAGTTCCATCACTCCAGAATTCTCCTTTGTGCTGCCCCTTTGTAATCACAGCCTCTCCACCCCTAACCCCTGCAACCGCTGATCTGTTTTCCATCCCTATAGTTTTGCCTTTTCTAGAATGTCATTTAAAAGGAATACTACAGTATGTAACCCAGTAGGATTGGTTTCTCCCACTCAGCATAATGCCTTTGACATCCCTCCACGTTGTTGCATGGATCTATGGTTCTTTTCTATTGCTGAGGAGTAGTCCACCGTATGGACATACCACAGTTTATCCAGTTACAGTTGAGCAACATTTGGGTTGTTTCCAGTTTGGGGCAATTATACGTAAAGCTATTATAAACATTTGCATCAGGTTTTTTTGTAGACATATGTTTTCATTCCTCCTGCATAAACACACAGGAATGGGATTGCTGGGATATATGGTAAGTGTATGTTTAACTTTTAAAAAACTAACAAACTGCTTTCTACTGTGTTTCCCACTTTCATGTATGAGAGTTCCTGTTGCTGGCATCCTGACCAATACTTGAGGTTGTCAGGGTGTTTTGCTTCACTTTTTAACTATTCTAACAGATGTACAGTGGCTTCTCCTTTCTTCCCTTGACAGAATCCAGATCCTCCTCAGATACTCCCTGTCCTGGAGGCTCCCTCCCTCTGCCCCACTCACTCCTCAGGTTGGGTCTATCCTTTATATCTTCAGCAGAATATTTGGCCCACAGGGCTGAAGCATTTCCTTGTGCTTCCCTCTCCCCTGAACCTACCACCTACCACCTGCTCCCCTGCCTCCGCCCACACACACACACACACACACACACACACACACACACACACGTATGCACAGGCAGCCTCAATACACTGTGTACTCCTCAGAAGCAGGGTATGTATTTTTGATTTTTCTATTTTCTGCCCTACACAATGTCTGGCTTAAAGCAGACATTTTATAAATGAATGGATGAATGAATGAATGACAAACGGCAGGGAGACAGAGGGAGCATTAACACACATTTACACATTGAATGTGAATCCTCCATTTGTGGCCTTCTTGATATGCCACTCAGGAATTCCAAAGTCACTTGGGAGTAAGACTCAGTCCCTGCCCATGGAGACACCCGTTCCTTCAGAACTCGTGAAGGCCTAGAAATCAGAGTGAGGCCCCTATAACCGAGTACCCCCATTTTTCTAAGACAAAGAGAATAAGTTATTTTTTAAATTATTTTTTCTTCTGTCTTCCTCCTTTTCCCTCAATCCTTGCTTCCTACTTAGCTCTTTAGAAATGCAGTTAGAAGCTCTACCTTCCCTTCACCAAACACTCCCTATATGAAAAGCTTATCTAACTATGTGCTTACTTAGAAGCTCCAGAGCCTGAGCTACCTTCCACCAGGAGCTTGCCTCGAGAGATAACAGTCAATTTACAACCTAAAGTATGCCCACTCCAAAACTCTCTCCCACCTGGAGAGTATCTCAAGACAACGATGACCTTACAACCTAGCTCTGCCTGTGATGGTGCTAGCTCAACTCCCTGGTAGATAAGGCACCAAAGCAAGTCACGGAGACCCCCACCTGCTTGCTCACTCCCCTGCATGCCATTCATGCCAAGTATTCATTTAAAGGACCCTGCTTTCTGCTCTAAAGCAAAGCGGTACCCTTAAAGGCAGGAGCCTGTACCTCTTCCCCTAAGCTAAGCTTTAGAATAAAGTCACTTTCTTTATACTAGACCTCGCTGTTGTTAATTGGACTCTACAAGTGGTGAGTGACTGAATCTGCATTTCAGTTATACTCCTGCCGTTTCCTCACCCTTCACATCAGCCCTCATCCTGCTTCCCTTCCACTCTTAGCTTCCTTGACCCCAGGATTCACCAGATGCTATTACAAAGCACTTTCCATCTTCCACTCAGCTGGCAGTTCTGGAGCCACAGGCTGGACTCTGGGGAATAGGACCAGATCCCAGGCCACTCCCAAGAGTATGTGTGCATGCGTGAGTGTGTGTGTGCGTGCACATGTGTGTGTATGAGTATATGTGTGATGTGTGAAAGTCAGCGTGTGTGTGTGAGAGAGAGAGAGAAAGAGAGAGAGAGAGAGAGAGAGAGGAAGTGAAATCCACATAAAGAAGGGCGGCCTGGGGTTTTCCCACAATCATGGCTCCCTCTCATCCTCAATCTCAGGCCAAGTGGTCCTTCACACACAGGCCTGTGCAGACACATCCAGAAAATGAGGGATCACGCCCTAAACTCCCTAGGCAGAAACACTTTAGCAGTCACATCACAAGATGATCCAAGCAAAGACAGCCCCAGGTGACTCACAGCAACCATGCCTCAAAGAAAACTGATGCACTCTGTGTCTCTACTAGTACCTTAGGTGGGGAGCAGACATTGGGCCTCCCAGACCTATTGGAAGGATGTCGGCATCTTTGAGGCCAAGCTGAAGCATGTTTCTCTCACTAGTCCCTGAAACAACTAAGGAACTCATTTCTTTGTGAGGCCTGTTCCCACCACCCCCTACATCTCTGTTTTTTGGATCAACCTCTGTTTGGTATGGTTGGGGCCAGTAGATTCTTTAAAACACTCTGCTCCCTGCCCAGCCCTGCACAAAGCCTGGGTCAGGTATGCAGCAGGAGCTGTAAGTAAGGGCTGTACCCCAGAAGAGAGAGGGGATCAAATTTCCCACAGGCTCCATGGGCTGCATTTCAAGGTTCCAATACCAGTTTACCCTCTTCTTTAGCTAAGCCTGATGACTTCTGTGACTCATTCAGTGCAGAGGGACTCAATGAGGGGACCCCAGCAGTAGATTCCAAGGACCTGCGGCTGTTTGGGGAGCTACATTCTCATCCAGTCAGCAGCGTTCTGCAAGGGAGACAGACTGGACGAACATCTGCAGGCTGGGTTTTCCTGCCTGATGAGAAGAGAGACTTAAAGAAGCAAGAAAACTACTTGAGGGTAAATTTCGTCTATACTAGATCCTTACTTAGAGAAGAGTCCCAGAAGCATCCCCTTGACTGGTATTGAATGAAAGGCACCTGTGACTTCCTTACCATTTTAGACCCTAACAAAAAGCAAACCTATGTTTTTGGGTCGTTTGTAAAGCCCCCAATCTTACAGTACCTTTGAGACACCAAGTATTTTCACCTCCATGACTCCATTTGCTCCTCACAATGACTCATTTTACAGATAAGGGGCTAAGGTTCAGAGCAAGGCAGCGCTTACCCAGAGCCACACGGTGACCTAGCCCAGCACAAACCCCATTCTGACTGCAAACCCCAGGCCTTTCCTCTGCCACTCCAAGCCACACCACATCCCTCAATTCTATGATGGGGCTGTAGTGACTGTGACAGGACCTACATGGGGAGTGGAGGGGGAAGAACTAGGAGACCCGGGCCCTAGCCTGGCTCTAAGTGACCCTAAAGAGGCCACATCCCTTTTCCAGCCTCAGCTCCTTGTCCTCTGAGTCTTAACCTCCAGGGATTTTAGCTCTTGGTTCTCCCAAGGAGGACTGGCCCATGTGGACTCCCCTGGGACTCCATTTCCCCCACTGCTGCCTGCCTGATGACCTGCCCACAGCACAGAGTGAAGACAGGCAAGAGGAAACTCCTCCCACAGCACGCTGGGCCCTGGGAGGGTAGTTACAGTAAGAGCTTGGATAGAGAAAGAGGCCGGAGCAATTCATTCTTGTGAATTTTTCTGATTTCCACTTAGCTGGGCACTCAGGTCCTCATTTCCATGGATAATGAGAAGCTGGCCACATGCCACTGAAATCAGCCCCAATCCTGAAGTGACCTAAATGTCCAAAAATGGGGAGATGATTATCAAAATCACGGTACTGAGCATTAAATGTATGGTTATAAAAGATTTTTCTAGAGATGTAGACATGGAAACGTGCTTTGATATAAACTGAAGTAAAACAAATCAGACTGCAAAATTCCATGTGTGGTGAAATCTCAGCTCTTTAAAATAATACTCAAAGAGAATAGGAAATATGCCAAAATGATAATCGTGGTTCCTGTAGAAGTTGTGTATTTTTTCTCAAAAATCAGGAGGAAAACATTTTTTAATTGGCAGTAATAGTTTCAACTTCCTCTATCAATATTTTTCTTTTTTAATTTTTAACCCAACACATATATATCTGATTCTATCAATATTTTTCATCAAGTACAGAGTCCTTGGCAAACACCAAACCTCCCACCACCACTGCAAGGAAAGAAACTGACAAGTGTTCCAATCTTAGCTTTAGAAAAATACACACCAAGCCATGGCAATGACCCCTGACTCCTCAGGATAATCAAAAATGCCCCCACAGATACTGCAGCTCAATGCTCTTTTCTTTTTTCTTTTTTTCAAAAGGACATTTAAGGATTCTAGACTTTTATTTGTATACTTCTAACCCAGAGTTTCCCATCATACGTATCTTGGATCAATAATAGGATGGCATTAGGGAAATACTGAATAAAGGATACCATATTCAAACAAGCTGGGCAAGTTCAAATCTCAGTGTAATGAATTAAAAGACAATACTCTGTGGAAGGACCCTCAAAGAGATATAGCATGTGATATATGTGATATCATAAAATGGGAAATGATATAGCATCTATCATTTCCCAAAAACTATTTTAGGACTATCTCAAGGAATGACCACTCTATGGACATAGGGATATCTTGGGAAGTGCAGCTTTGAGCCCCAGCTTTCTCCCGTTCTCTCAGCCTTCTTGCCCTGTGGTTCTCAGCCCTGGCAGCACACTGGGCTCACTTGCAGAGCCTGAAAACATCCCTTGGTCTGGGTCTCATCTGGATTTGGGCTGGGGGATGGGGGCAGCCTGAGTCAGGGCTGAGAACCACTTCTTCCCCACACCTTTTTAGTTGTTCATGCTAAGCATAGCTCAACACTAGAATTGAGATCCAATCTCAAAATTATTCACATATCACCCATTTTTGGAGCTAAATGGCACCTTGAATAACATCTAGTCCAATCTCTCATCTAACAGAAGAGGAAACTAAGGTCCTCAAAGGATACCTAGCCCCCTGTCTCCTCCCATGCTGCTTCTAGCCAGTGCCAGGCTGCCCTGTGGTCTCTGGACCTCAAGACCCTTCATTCAGATGGAGAAGCAAAGGACAGCCTTCAGATCTCCAAGGCCATTTCACTGCCAGAGGATGACCATCAGGCCCCTCTCTCTGCAAGTGAACCCTGAGACAGTGAAATGTTGACACAAGTCCTCTTCCTAACACAATACCAGAACCCAGAGCCAGGGACGTGAAACCGGGAAGCTGCAATGACTCACAGAACGGGAAGCTTGCGCTGGCAGTGGGGCAAACACACCAATGTTCCCCTAGGCAGCCTGAGCAGAAGGCAGGCACCATCTCTCCTCCAGGCACTCTGCTTCAGCCGCAGACCACAGAGCCTCTGCTACATTTGCCTTTAAAGCCAGGAGACTCCAGCATGCTAATGCCCCTCGGAGTGGATGGCTGTGGCCTGAGTTCTGGTAACACTCTTGCTCCTAAACAGGGAATTTGTAATAGGATATCTCCACACTTTTCGTTTCACATCCTGTACCCCCAATCATTCCCCCTTTTGAAGCTTAAGATTCCACTATTTCCTTCTCTTAGCAGCTTTGAGAAAAAACCTGAAGCTGGATAGGTGTTAGGAGGGGTGAAACATACACACACCCCTAGCCTCAAAGGTACCCTTCCCTGAGCCCCCAGCTCCTTATGACCAGCCCTCCACCTCTGTTCCAGCCACCTGCCAGGCCCCCCTGCACACAAAGGAGCTGTTCTCACAGAGACCCTCCATCCTACAGCGCAGTCTCTAGACAGCCTTCTAAACTCCAGGCCCAGCGAAACTCCCCACAAAGCATCTCCAGTGGGTTCCGATCTGCCCTCTGTGAGCTTGGAAGGGAAGGGAAGAGGCGAGCAGGCACGGAAGCAGCCAGGGGAGCCCAGTGAACTGCAGGAGCCCAGCTGGGGTTGCAGGGGTTTTCTGCTGCGGGAGAAGCAGAGCAACTAACCAGCGGCGGGCCTGAGGGACGCCCTTTTCCTGGGGTTGCATGTGTCCTTTAGCTAAGCCGCCTGGGCCACATTCTCGATGGGTTTTTCTTTTCTGCCTGTTAGTGTCTGTGAAGTTGATCAATGGAAGGGCCACGTCCACAAGATCCTGGTTTCATCGTGACATCCCAGACCCACCAGTGCTTCCACATCTGCCCAACAGTCCTCCTGTCGGGGAGGTAGAGGAAGGCGGATTGGAACCTTACTAGAGCCAATTTAACTCAATGTTAATTTAGTTATTAAATGTTAATAAACGTTAGGACATTATTTTTAATATCAATACATAGCTAAATTAGAGAAGATAGTATAAAATTCACATGAACTTTGGAGAGTATTAAAATGACTTCAAAAGCATCCCATCAGAGGCTGCCGTGGGTTCCCCAGGGAACGCTCCCCTCTCCCTGCCTTGTGGATTGCATGAAGATTGCAGAGTTGCGAGTGGGTTACGGTTCGGTCAAGGTGTGCAGATTAGTAATAAAAGCCCCCTTATTACGGTCCGCCCCACTAAGAGCGGCAGGAAAGCCGATCGCCCCCAGCTCTGGTGCAGAAATGAAAGCCGCCGCCGCCCCATGCAACTTTCGGGGAACAACTCCGGCCTCGGGAGGCCGCGCAGGCTGCGCGCGCCCTGGGCCGCTGCGCGTTGACTGCAGCCACCTGTCCGGGTGATCGCCCCACCCTCCGCTCGCGCGTTCCTTCCCGCGAGTCCTACCATGTCCCCGGCGGTGCCCCGGCCGGCTCCTCGGCGCGCTCAGCCGGCTCGCAGACTCATCCCGCCTCCCCTTGGCCGCCCCCGGCGCCGTGGCTCGCCAGGCTTCCCAGGATGCGCGGCTACTCGGCTGGGGCGGGTTTCCCGGACTGAAGGTGCACACCTTCCCTGCAGCCAAGTGGCCCTGCGCCAACTCTCGGGAGATCGCTGCACACCGGGATACTCCGCGGGTGGGGAATACACGCCGGATCTACTGAGATCTACGGGGATCTGAGGGAGCCTACCCGCGGCCGCGAGCCTCTGCGGTCTAGTCGGGACTTTTGCAGAGTTTGCAAAGTCCCTGCCGCGCGTCCCGGCCCAGCTTCCCCATTCCCCTGAAAGCGCGGGAGGGGGAAGCTCCCTTCACAATAAAAGCCCTGCCGGGGGCTCGGCCAGCCGCAGTCTTCTGGAGTAGGGGCCCAGGTGCTAGGAAGGAAAGGTCTACGCCCTGACTGCCCGCCTGACGGGTGATGCGCCAAGGCTGGACGGTGAGGGACGCCTCTAAGGTGTGAGGGTGCTTGGTGAGTTCGCTGCAACTCGGCAATATGGCTGGGTGTTGCCCAAACTGCCACCCTCTCCTGCCAAGCAGGACAAGTCTTTTTCTTTACTGTCGCTTGTCAGAAGGACAAGTCTTTTTTTACTGTCACTTCTTCGCCTTGTTTGGGTTCAGTCCCCAAGAGGATTTGGAAGGAAAATCCGTTGACCACTAAGCTAATTAACAATGAAGAGTTTTTGTCCTTGAGAACTAATCACTGTTAAAGTCACTGAAGTAAGTGGCTGATACCTCTCTGCTTTGGATGCACAGACAGTGCCTTTGTGTCCCCTGAGTCACCTACTGCCAACAAAGGCACAGTCAGAGCAAGACCTGAGAGTCTATCCGTTCCTCGTTGGGGAATGTCCTGGGCTTAGGGGTTCTGTAGTCCCAAAATCAGGGCTAGCCCCACTATTAACAGCTGGATGACCATCGACCAGTCCCCAGACGTCTTTATGACTTGTGTCCCCCAGTGGCCCAATGTTTGGACCCCAGGATTCTTAAGAGCCTGTAGACAATGGATGGAGGCGAGGCAGAGTCAGCAGTAGGGTGCTCTGAGAGAATTTGGGGGCCAGGCTGAAAAATTAGCCTCCAATACTGAAACTAACAGGAAGCATCATTAGCTAGATGAAGACAGGCATCTTCCCAGCAGTCTCCTGCCCCAGAATGATCTGAGGTTATCACTGATGGCAGTGCTTCTAAAGGGAAGCAAAGATCCAGAGAGTCCCCTTAAATTGTGTATGTGTGTATGGGCAGGAGGAACAGATGAAGGGAAAGTATTCGGTCCTTAACATTCCAGATGCTTTCTGTACTTTATTTCATTTAATAACCACAAACGATCCTAAAAGGAAAACTTTTGCAAATTAGGAAAGTCAGGATTAGGGAGGTGAAGTAACTTTCCTGAGACCAGATAGCCAGTAAACAGTTTAGCAAATCCAAGTCTATTTGCCAGAACATGAAACAAAGAGGAAGACTTGATATGGCAGGAACAGGAGGCAGGATGTAGCACTGCAAACTGCAGCTTGTCTGTGCATATGGACTACTGAAAGGACAGAGAGTTTGAGCCCTGGTTGGGAAATGAGGGAAGAGGGTGGAGGACAGTACAAACCATTCAGGGTTTTATTTAGATGTTTAGGGAGACACTGTGATCTTTTGAGTCTCATTTTCTGACTGTGACCCCACACAAGATATATATTAAACATATATGTATAAATGTAACTAAAAGAATGTTTTATAAAACATTACTTCATGTGATGCACTCTGACATTTTCTATTCTATTCCAATTTTACATATTTTTTATGATGGTCTCAAATCACTAACTTAGACAGGAAGAGAGTGCCCAGTATTTCCAGGATTACTGGAAGCAGAACTGTTTTGCAAAAGAAGCAGCTCCAATGACTCATGGAACACACTTGGGAAAAGCTGCTGCAGGATCTAGCCCAGCCAAATAAAATGTCACACAAGAACATGGCTAAGCTGTAAAGAATTGTTTGTTGTTATAGCATATCCTGGTCCATCCTAATAACATGAATAAAATTACTTTTAAGAAGAATTACTTGAAAAGAGTCATAAATCAGATTTTTGTCATTTCTCTGCTCAAAACCTACCAGAGGCTTCAAATCTCCTGCAGTGTAACATGCCACATCTTACAGGGGCCTACAAGTCCTTTCACACTTTGGCCCTCATTGGTTCTCTAACATTATCTCTGCACACTCTCTCTCACTGTGCTCCAGGACACACTCACCTTCTTATTGTTCCTTGCATATTACAGGCAAGATCCCACCTCAGGACCTTTGCACTTGTTATCCCTCTCCCTAGAATGCCCCAGATATCCCCATGGTTTGCTCCCTCATCTCCTTCAGGTCTTTGCCCAAGTGTCACCTCTTTAGTGAAGCCTTCTCTGACCACTCTATTTAAGATTGCACACTCCATTCCTCTTCAGTTCCACCTTGTAATTCTTTTTTTTTTTTTTTTTCTGAACTAGGCAACTTCTTGGAAGCTATATTAAAGGGTTTTAAATTTAGATAACCAGTAAATCCCTCCCTTCTAGGAAACAACACTTCATGTTTTGTTACTTTCCAAATTTTTGTTGACTGGTGGTTGGCTGCTCCCAGGTTGTTGGCAGAGCCTCTCGTTAGACCGCGGACCTTGCAAGTAGGAAATACTCAACTCACTCTACTGGGACAGGTTGGTGCTAGAGAGGAATATTTTATTATTTTCATGACAGGGTGCTCCAGGTTCATTAGGAGTGAGTCTATCTTTCACCAGTTAGCAGGAGATTTCCAACTTGCTCTAAGGACGTTTTAGGGTTTCTTATAAACTGGTACCCCAGGCAGCTGCCCAACAGGCCCACTCTCTAATAAGATTCCATGTCTAGCTCCATTCCAGACTTACTGAATCAAAATTTCCAAGGCTTGAGTGTCTTTATACTTTTTAAGCATAGCCAGGGCTGAGAACTGCTGAACGACGCAATTCCTCTTCCTTGGCTCCCATATCCAAATGGCCTTTCTAAATGATTCTGGAATCTTTCTCCTCCTCACGGCCAGTTCTTTGGCTCAAACTTTTGTCATCACTTACAGTACTCTCAGAAACTCAACTAGCATCTCAGGCTCTACTTTTGCTCTTTCCAATCCATCCTGCACATTACTGCCAAAACATAAACATGGGCCTGCCACTGACCTGTTCCACATAACTCTCAGGATTAAGTGCAAATTCCTCAGCAGCATAGCTTTCAGACTCCTTCAAGGTTTGACCTCCGATTACTTCTTCAAGCCTTTTACACACTCATAAACCTCCTTCAGGGCAGTTTCCTCCATCTCAAAGCCTTTTCTTGACACATTCCTATTTCCAACCTGACATACCTCCCTGCACCAGTCCTCCCCATCCTGAAGGTCCAGCACAGCATGTCCCCTGAAGTTTCTCTGTTGCAAATATTATCTCCTGTGACTCTCACTTCCTAGAGGATAAGACGATTCTGGGCCTTCTGTCTCCATCTTCCTGGTACCAAGTAGCTACTTGATAAATGCTTCTGAATAAAGGAGTGAGACAGAGAAGACTGAGGTTCAAAACTGAATCTACCACTCACAAAGCATGGGTCCTCAGCAAAGCCACTTCCTCTCCACTGGTTCAGGTTCCTCATCTGACAGATAAGAACCATCATCCCAGCCCAGCCTAACTCCCTGGATTCCTGCAACCATGTAATGTGCTCATATAAGTTACAACATCCAAGTCAGGACTTTTCTCATGGTAAACTTTCAAAAACATTTATTGAATCCAAGAATGACGAATGAGAAAAAAACTTCTTTTGCAGCAGAGAATGTTAGCATCCAGTTTACATTCTTTTTTTTCATTCACTTAACTCCTATATTTCAAGGGGCAGCAGTATACTTGGCCAAAAAATTATATATTTCACAACCTCCCTTGCAAAAACGAACAGCCAATAAGAAGCAAATGGAAGTCATTGGTGGGGCCCATAGAAGCATTTGAAGGGGGCTGAGGTAACTTACATTATTGTTCAGCAAATATTTACTCCCTATATTAGTCTGTTTTCATGCTGTTGATAAAGACATACCCAAGACTGGGCAATTTACCAAAGAAAGAGGTTTAATGGACCTAGAATTCCACATGGCCTCACAATCGTGGCAGAAGGCAAGGAAGAGCAAGTCACGTCTTACATGGATGGCAGCAGGCAAAGAGAGAGAGAGCTTGTGCAGGGAAACTCCGCCTTACAAAGCCATCAGATCTCATGAGACTTATTCACTATCATGAAAACAGCATGGGAAAGATCTGTTCCCATGATTCAATTATGTCCCATAGGGTCCCTCCCACAACATGTGGGAATTCAAGATGAGATTTGGGTGGGGACACAGCCAAACCATATTATTCTGCCCTGGCCCCTCCCAAATGTCATGTCCTTACATTTCAAAACCAATCATGCCTTTCCAACAGTCGCCCCAAAGTCTTAACTCATTTCAGCATTAACTCAAAAGTCCACAGTCCAATGTCTCATCTGAGACAAAACAAGTCCCTTCTGCCTATGAGCCTGTAAAATCAAAAGCAAGTTAGTTATTTCCTAGATACAATGGGGGTACAGGAATTGGGTAAATACAGCCATTCCAAATGGGAGAAATTGGCCAAAACAAAGGGGCTACAGGCCCCATGTAAATCTGAAATCCAGCAAGGAAGTCAAATCTTAAAGTTCCAAAATTATCTCCTTGACTCCATGTCTCACATCCAGGTCATGTTGATGCAAGAGGTGGGCTCCCATGGCCTTGGGCAGCTCCATCCCTGTGGCTTTGCAGGGTATAGCCCACCTCCTGGCCACTTTCACAGGCTGGCATTGGGTGGTCTGCAGCTTTTCCAGGTTCACAATGCAAGCTATTGGTGAATCTACCATTCTGGGATCTGGAGGATTGTGGCCCTCTTCTCACAGCTCCATTAGGCAGTGCCCTAGTAGGGGTTCTGGGTGGGGGTTCACACCCCACATTTCCCTTCCACACTGCCCTGGCAGAGATTCTCAAAGAGGGCCCCACCCCTGCAGCAAACTTCTGCCTGGACATCCAGGTATTTCCATACATCCTCTGAAATCTAGGAGGAGGTTCCTGAACACCAATTTGTGACTTCTGTGCACTTGCAGGCTCAACACCACGTAGAAGCTGCCAAGGCTTGGGGCTCGCACCCACTGATGCCACAGCCCAAGCTCTATATTGGACCCTTTCAGCCATGGCTGGAACAGCTGGGATGCAGTGCACCGAGTCCCTAGGCTGCACACAGTATGGGAACCCTGAGCCCAGCCCACGAAACCACTCTTTCCTCCTAAGCCTCTGGGCCTGTGATGGGAGGGGTTGCTGTGAAGACCTCTGACATGCCCTGGTGACATTTTCTTCATTGTCTTGGGGATTAACATTCAGCTCCTCGTTGCTTGTGCAAATTTCTGCAGCTGGCTTGACTTTCCCTCAGAAAATGGGATTTTCTTTTCTCTCCCATTATCAGGCTGCAAATTTTCCAAACTTTTATGCTCTGCATCTCTTATGAAACTGCCTTTAATAGCACCCAAGTCACCTCTTGAATGCTTTGCTGCTTAGAAATTTCTTCTGCCAGATACCCTAAATCATCTCTCTCAAGTTCAAAGTTCCACATATCTCTAGGGCAGGGGCAAAATGCTGCCAGTCTCTTTGCTAAAACATAACAAAAGTTACCTTTGCTCCAGTTCCCAAGAAGTTCCTCATCTCCATCTGAGACCACCTCAGCCTGGACCTTATTGTTCATATCTCTATGGCAGGGGCAAAATGCTGCCAGTCTCTTTGCTAAAACATAACAAAAGTTACCTTTGCTCCAGTTCCCAAGAAGTTCCTCATCTCCATCTGAGACCACCTCAGCCTGGACCTTATTGTTCATATCTCTATCAGCATTTTGGGCAAAGCCATTCAACAAATCTCTAGGAAGTTCCAAACTTTCCCACATTTTCCTATCTTCTTCTGAGCCCTCTAAACTGTTCCAACCTCTTCCTGTTACCCAGGTCCAAAGCCACTTCCACATTTTCAGGTATCTTTTCAGCAGCACCCCACACTACTGGTACCAATTTAATGTATTAGTCCATTTTCACGCTGCTGATAAAGACATACCCAAGACTGGGAAGAAAAAGAGGTTTAATTGGACTTACAGTTCCACATGCCTGGGAAGGCCTCAGAATTATGGTGGGAGGTGAAAGGCACTTCTTACATGATGTCGGCAAGAGAAAATGAGAAGGATGCAAAAGTGGAACCCCCTGATAAAACCATCAGATCTCGTGAGACTATTCACTATCATGAGGACAGCATGGGAACGACCTGCCTTCATGATTCAATTATCTTCCACAGGGTCCCTCCCACAACATGTGGGAATTCAAGATGAGATTTGGGTGGGGACACAGCCAAACCTTTTTACTCCCCTTCCCCCTGCTGTGAGCAGAACATATATCTTTACTGCACTGTTGTTGGGGTTGGCCATGGACTAACTCTGACCAATAAGACGTGAGCAAACAGAAGCATTGTGTGTGCTTGTGCAGTATTGCTTGGCTTTGCATTCTGATGATGCATCATGTGAAGAACAAGCACAAAGGTAATTTGATCTTTTGAAATTAAAGTTGTATTCTAAATAAGTTACAGTCTTTAATAAAGAAATTGAAAAAAATCCTGTTTATCTTGGCTGCCCTTTCCTGGTGACAGTTTTTGAAATTCTGAAATCATCTGCTAAAACTCAAGTCATTTTTTGCTGCATAAGTTTTTGAAACAACCTATGCATAACCATCGAACGACTCAGGTGTAGTCAGTTCATCCTTTGTCAGGCTCCTTGTTGGACTCTTCAAAGAGCATCAAACAGTTTTGGAGAAACAGCATAGAAATGTGTTAACTATAATCTTTTCTCCATTCTCAACCTCAATATATTTCCAAATTGAAGAAGAACATTGTTATGGACTGCAACGCCGGGGAGCCCTCACCAAGACACTAACCCTGCTGTCACCTTGATTTTGGACTTCCAGTCTCCAAAACCATGAAAAAATAAATTTCTCTTGTGTCAGGGGTGGGCAATGACTAGCTGGGCCCGTGGCATGGAGGGGGAAAAGAATTCACCAAGACAGTTGTAAATAAAGAAAGGCAGATTTGTTAGACAAAGTATAAAAATACATTCCAAGAAAGCAATGAGCAAATCAACATGAGAAGAGATGACTGCAAAGAAAAAGGGCTTGCTGGAGATTTTATAGAATAATGTTTATGCTGAAGAGGGCTTTGTGCAGTACTGATTAACACCAAGGTTGCAGTGAGCTAACTTGCAGGTGTCTGGTGATCCTTGGGCACAAGAGGGCTACATGTCCTGGACCATGAAGAAAGGCAGGCTTATAGCTTATCCGCTTCTCTTTTGCTTTCCAGTCTTCTCTTTTTAAGCCATCCAGTCTATGGCATTTTGTTAAGGCAGCCCAAGCCTACTAAAACAGACATCCTTTTGTCCCACACTTGGAAAATATGATTTTATGGCAGGCCAACATTTTAATATCTTTTCTATGGCTGACAACAATGACAGCCACGTCTAAAGAGGTGTTTTCTACTTTTATAGAGTCAAAAATCTTATTAAGTGCTTCTGCAGGTTCTGAGGAATTTTTAAGAGGCCAAAAATTTTCATTATAAAAGGCTCAATGTCAGGTAAGCAAATTATATGCCTTTTTGGCAGTATTGTATATAAGATATGCAGGTTATTTAGTAGGTAAGGTGTTTTCATTTTTTTTCTTTTTTTGGTAAGAAATTTATAGACTGAATGGAATTTGCCAAAATTTATATTTGCACTGTCTGCTGAATAGGCAGATTGCTGAGTAAAGTCCAGTTTGTATTTGAACACAATACCAATTATCTTTTGTGTTTTCTGTAGTTTTATTAAGATCTTAATAGAAATCAAGAAAATGATTTGAAACCTCCTTTTTCAAATCAAAGTACCTAACAGCTAGGGACAATATTTTTTGTTGCTATGATTTGACACATCACTTAATGTACGGTAGAAAGTATGATCATTGGTAAGATCTGACAGAATCAGCTCTACACGCCAGGGGGCTAACACAGCAGTTTCCCCCTCTTTTGCCCACAGGACTTTTTAGTTGCAACTTCTATAATCAGGAAATAAAACCTTACTCAGTTTCATGGAGCAATCAAAGGAACAATAAAATAATGCATGTTTGTTCATTCATGTGGTAAGCCCAAGCTAATTCTGTGGCCTCTGTGTTCCACTGAGCATTGATGTCTTTTGGGCAAGAGAAGGGATAAGATACTTTTGATTGATTAAGAAGTATTTGAATTTCTTATCCTAGACTTGTGAGATTCAGTCTCATCTGCATTTTCGTATCTCCTTCTCCACCATGCCCAATCCCAAATTCTTTTCATAATAGGGTGCAGTATGCTTTGTTTCCGTTATTCACCTCCCTGATCTGGTTGGATGTGTCTTTCCATCTATCATTAAAATAAGTTATTTAGTCTTTTCTTTGCAGTGATATCTGGGTCATGCTGGCAATAGTATAATAATAGTTCTTATTTTCAATATCTGAACTCTTAGAAAACATAGTCATAATATTCACAATGTTAAAAATTAATCCAGCACTATCTCAATACAAAGTTCAACAGCTGATCCACAGTCAAAATAAAAAACAGACTGTTAACACTCACAATTACAACACACTTAAGATGGACCCTTAAATCACATCACTTGGAGTGAAGCTATAATGAATATTCCATTATTGTGAACCACAAATCATGGTTGTCAACATCAGTGGTCAAGGGAAAAATAAGCAAGAGCAACTACAAAAGGCAGATAATCTATACCTTATCCATTTGACACTAAAACTAGTATTGCTTTCAGCCCCTATTTTTTGGGCAGCAATGTGGTTTATGTACTTTCCCCCCAGTCTTCCCCAACCAGCACCAAAAACTGGAACTTTTCATGTCCCAAGCAGGGGTTCCTGGGACGTGGAACTTTCAATGCTAAACTGGAACAGTACTGAGCAAACCAGGACAGTTGGTCACCCTAGATTAAAGGAAGCCCACTGGATATATTAGTCATATCCACTTTCAGAACAGATGGATTCAACTAGCAACTGATACATTTACTGAGCATCCACAATGTACCACATTTACTGAGCACCCACAATGTACCAAGTATAGTGCAAGGTATTTTCATGTACATTTAATTTTTTTAAATATTTATAACAGCCCCATGAAGTAGCTATTACATTTTCCGTTTTATTATATTCTCCCTTTTATAGATGGATAAACTGAGGCTAAAAATACAGACTCCATCACTTATGGACTTGGGGAAAGAGGAAAATTGATTTTTGTCCTTCCCTTGGCTAGAGAGGAATTATATCTGAGTCAACCAAAGATCAGACACACTGGCAAGGAGGAGCAAACTGGAGAACTCTAAGGAAAAGACAGCAAATTATAGGGGGATGAATTAGGGCCTGCTAACCCCACTATTCTTTACTGCCTCCTGGGCACTTTTTTGTTCCTGGAAGATTGGGACCTTGTTTGATTAAGAGTTGCCAAGGTGGGCGGATCACAACGTCAGGAGTTCGAGACCAGCCTGACCAATATGGTGAAACCCTGTCTCTACTAAAAATACAAAAATTAGCCGAGCTTGGTGGCGGGCGCCTGTAATCCCAGCTACTCGGGAGGCTGAGGCAGGAGAATCACTTGAACCTGGGAGGTGGAGCAGAAGTTGTAATGAGCCGAGATTGCACCATTGCACTCCAGCCCAAGAGACAGCGTAAAAGACTCCATCAAAAAAAAAAAAAAAAATTGCATCCCTTATGCAGTTGCTCTTAAACTTTTTTCCTGATGAGAAACAAGAGAAAATTCAGATCCCAAGGCACATGACCATTATCTCACAGCTAGCATGAAATTTTTTCACCCCAATCCACTATATACATGTATAATTAATGTTAAAATAATTAAATTATTATTTAAATGTTTTAAATACATTTCTGACATTGTGTTTCAAAATCTTAGGTCTAAAATTACTGTTTCAGAAGGCTGTACTGTGGGCAAGCCATTTACCATTTATAAGCTTCTTATCAAAGAAAATACAAAATTTCTCTCTCCACCTTTTCAAGCAATAAGAAGAATTCAGATAAAACATATTATTTAAGCTTATTACTTATTTATAACTGAAGAGTATAAATAATTGTATTTTTTCTGGAATTCTAACACTAGTTCTCACTTGCAAAACAGTCACAGCATAACCAGAAAAGATATATCACATGTAAAGACTAATTCGCTTGCCAAGCCCAAAGAGTTATTAGTATCTCATTTTCATACCTATTTATCTTGTGTTCCAAGTGCAGGCAACTAGGTAAGTATTATTTCCGTGAATATAAAGATTTATTATCTCCTCACCACTACAGATCTTACAGACACTGTAATAGTCTAACGCCACTACTGACATTTGAGAGCCAACACTTTTGATTCCCACCTCTCCCTCCCTCTTACCCTCTTGCCCACACCTGGACAAGCCTATTAGAACGCCTGTGGGCTTCCTCCGTTGGTGCTAGCAGCAAGTTCAAACCATGTAAGCCCCTGCAGGCACACTGGGAACCCTCACCCCATAACCACAATTAAACTTCAAGCCACCTTGTTCTCTTAACCTACTTTCAGACTGGCTTGGGTGCCTGCCCTGCCCTCCCCAGAAAGAATATTTAAGTAAAAATTCCCTCATATCCTCTTTGTACATGTGTGGCACCATCACTTTTGATACCCAATCCAATTTTGGATACATGGGTGGGTAGACGGTGCCATCCCACCTGGCAGAGTGATTACAACAGACATTAAAAACATAAAAAGATATTATGAACAACTTCATGCCAATAAATTTGATGTTTAGGTGAAATGAACAAATTCTTTGAAAAACACAACTTACCAAAAGTAGCAAAAGAATAATAGAAAATTTGAATATAATTAAAGATACTGAATTCATAATTAAAAGCTTTCCCACAAAGAAAACTCTAGTCCCAGGTGGCTTCTCTGGTTAATTCTCCCAAATATTTAAGAAAAAAAAATACAAACCTTATCAGAGGACTAAAGAAAAGTAGGAACACTTCCCAATTCATTTGATGAGGCCCTGATACCAAAACCTAACAATAACATTACAAGGAGGAAAAATTATAAGTCCTTATCTCTCAGGAACATAGACACAAAAGTCTTAAAACAAAATATGAACAAATAAATCCAGCAATATGTATACACACACATATATGTAGACATGATATATATTGTAATATAATCATTAACAAGCAGAGTTTATTCCAAGAATAAAAGTATCATCAATGTAATTCACCATATTAATAGAATAAAAGAGAAAAATACCCTTTTAATAGATTTTGATAAAATTCAAAACTCATTCACAATAAAAAAGAAAAAATTCTCATCAGACTAAAAACAAGAGGGCACCAGCTTAATCTGCTATAGAGTTTCTATAAAGAACCTACAGCTAGCATTACACTTATTGGTGAAATATTGAACTCTTTCTCTTGAGTTTGGGGCTAAGACAAGAATCCAGTATCACTTCTACTCAAGGTTTTACTGAAGAGCTTAGTCAATGTAAAAGTAAGAACAAGAAATAAAAGATATAGAAGTCAGTAAGGAAAAATAAATATATCATTATTCATATAAATATTATTTTCTACATAAAAATGCAAAATTACCTATAAGCTAATAGAAAAAATAAATGAAGTTATCAAGGTCACTGGATACAAAGTCAATATATAAAATCTATTGTATTTCTATATACTAGCAATAAAAATTTGAAAATAAAATGTAAAAAGTTCATTACAATAATATTAACAACATCAAATATTCAGAAATAGTGAAATATGTTCAAGATCTCTACACTGAAAATTAAAAAAGCTTTCTGACAAATTAAAGAAGGTCTAAATAAAGAAGTTATATAGCAAATGTATGGATAGGAAGACTCCGTATTAAAAAGATATCAATTGTCTGTCAAACTGATCTGTAAATTCAATCCTAATAAGTTTACATCAAAATTAACAAAATGATTCCAAAATTTTACATCAAAATGAAAATGACCTAGAATATCTAAGATAATCTTGAGGAATAGCAAATTTGGAGGACCTATAATATCAAGACTTATAAAGCTTCTGTAATTAAGAGAGTGTGGGCCAAGTGTGGTGGCCTACACCTGTAATCCCAGCACTTTGGGAGGCCAAGGCAGGCAGATCGCTTGAGTGCAGGAGTTTGAGACCAGCCTAGAAAACATCGCAAAACCCCATCTCAACAAAAAACACATATAAATTAGCTGAGCATGGTGGCACAGATCTGTAATACCAGCTATTCCAGGGGCTGAGGCAGGAGGATTGCTTGAGCCAGGGAGGCAGAGGGTGCAGTGAGCCAAGATCACACACCACTGCACTCCAGCCTGCGTGACAGAGTGGGACCCTGTCTCAAACAAAGTGAGTGTACTATTGACACAGAATAAAGAGACCAAAAAAGATAATAGAGAGTCCAGAAATAGGCCAGCATATATATAGTCAATGGGAAAATTATAATCTTTCAAAAATTACGATAGACCAATGGGAAAAATATGAACTTTGTCCACCCCCTAGCACCATAAATAAAAATTAAATTGAGGCAAATCATAGACATAAGTGTAAAAAGTAAAATGATAGTGCTTATGGAAGAAAACACAGGCAAACAGCTTTATGATCCTGCTGTAGGCAAAGGTTTCTTAAATAGGACACAAAAAGCACTAATCAGAAAAGATTGCTAAATTTGGTCAAGCACAGTGGCTCACGCCTGTAATTCCAGCACTTTGGGAAACCGAGGCGGATCACCTGAGGTCAGGAGTTCACAACAAGCCTCTACTAAAAATACAAAAATTAGCCAGGCATGGTGGCAGGTGCCTGTAGTCCCAGCTACACCGAAGGCTGAGGCATGAAAATCACTTGAACCCAGGAGGCAGAGGTTGTAGTGAGCCCAGATGGCGCCACTGCAATCGAGCCTGGGTGACACAGAGAAACTCTGTACCAAAAAAAAAAAAGAAAAGGAAACAGAAAGAAAAGACTGCTAAATTAAACTTCATTAAAATAAATAGTTTTTTTCTGCATCAAAAGACACTATTAATTAGGAGAGTGAAGAGGCAAGCTACAGACTGGCATATTCATAGTATGTATTCACAGATTTTATCCAGAATGTGTTAAAAAGTTCAAATCATTTTTTTTTAAAGACAATCAGCAACATGGGGGAAAAAGGGGTGCCAAAAATTTGAACAGGCATGTCATATATAGAATATCCAAATGGCCAATAAGCATTAAAAAACAGTACTCAACATCATTAGTCATTAGGCAAATATAAATGAAAACTAAAATGAGTTACCACTATATCCCTACCAGAATGGTTGATACTAAAATGACTAATGAGAAGGAGAATGTGGAGCAATTAAAAACTCTCAAACATTGCTAGGGACAGTATAAATCATTACAATAACAGGCATAATTCAGAGATACTGCAGGTTCAGTTCCAGACCACTGCAATAAAGCGAACAGCACAATGCAGTTATGTTTACACCATAGTGTAGTTTATTAAATGTGCAATAGTATTATGTCTAAAATATTATAGGTTGGCACCATTAAAAGTAATGATAAAAACCGGAATTACTTTTGCACCAACCTAATAACAATGTATAACCTTAATTGTAAAATGCTTTATGGATAAAAATGCTAATGATCATCTGAGACTCCAACGAGTCATAATCTTTTGCTGGTGGAAGGTCTTGCCTCAATGTTGATGGCTGCTGACTGATCAGGGTGGTGGTTGCTGAGGTTGGCATGGCTGTAGCAATTTCTTAAAATAAGACAACTATGAAGTTTGCCACATTGATTGATTCTTCCTTTCATAAAAGGTTTCTCTGTAGCATGCAATGCTGTTGGATAGCATTTTACCCACAGTAGAACTTTTTCAAAATTGGAGGAGATTCTGTTTCAAGAAACCACTTTCTTTGCTCATCCATAAGAAGCTACTTCTTATCTATTCAAGTTCAATCATGAGATTGTAGCAATTCAGTCACATCTTCAGGGTCTATTTCTATTTCTCCATTTCCTCCACATCTGCAGTGACTTCCTCCATTGAAGGCTTGAGTCCCTGCAAAATCATCCATGAGGGTTGGAATCAACTTCTTCCAAACTCTTCTTAATGTTGATATTTTGACCTCCTCCCACGAATCACGAATGTTCTTAATGACATCTAGAACGGTGAATCCTTTCTAGGAGGTTTTCAATTTACTTTGTCCAAATTCATCAGAGGAATCACCGTCTATGGCAGCTATGGTCCTACAAAATGTATGTCTGAAATAATAAGACTTGAAAGTTGAAATTACTCCTTGGTCCATGGGCTGCAGAATGGATGTTTTGTCAGCAGGCATGAAAACAACATGAATTCATCTCCTTGTGCATCTCCATCAGAGCTCCTGGGTGACTAGGTGCATTGTCAATAAGCAATAATATTTTGAAAGAAATCTTTTTTTTCTGAGTAATAGATATCAAAATAGGCTTAAAATATTCAGTAAAACAATATTCAGTAAACAGATGTACTGTCATCTAGCTGTTGTTCCATTTATAGAGCACAAGCAGAGCAGATTTCGCTTAATTCTGAAGGGCCCTAGGATTTTTTTTGAATAGGAAATGAGCATTGGTTTCAACTTAAAGTCACCTGCTGCATCAGCTCATTAAGAGAGTCAGCCTGCACTTTGAAGCTTTGAAGCTAGACACTGACTTCTCCTTTCTAGCTATGAAAGTCCTCTTCTTCCAACATAAGGTTGTATCATCTGCATTGAAAATCTGTTGTTTAGTGTAGACATCTTCATCAATTATCTTAGCTAGATCTAGATAACCTGCTGCAGTTTCTCTGTCAGCACTTGCTGCTTCATCTTGCTCTTTTATGTTATGAAGGCAGCTTTGTTCCTTAAACCTCACAAACCAACCTCCGCTAGCTTCAAACTGTTCTTCTGCAGCTTCCTCATCTCTCAGCCTTCATAGAACTGGAGAGAGTTAGGATCTTGCTCTGGATTCGGCTTTGGCTTAAGGGAATGTTGTGTCTCGTTTAATCCTCTATCCAGACCACTAAAAGTTATTTCACTTTCGTGAATTCACTAGGGTAGCACTTCTAATTTCCTTCAAGAACTTTTCCTTTGCATTCACAAATTGGCTGTTTGGGGCAAGGGGCTCAACTTTTGGCCTGTCTTGACTTTTCACATGCCATCTTCACTAAGCTTAATCATTTCTAGCTTTTAATTAAAAGTAAGAGATGTGTGACTCTTCCTTTCACCTGAACACTTAGAGGCCATTTTATAGTTATTAGTTGGCCTAATTTAAATATTATTAAGGTCTGAGGAGTGGGAGGGTGATGGAGAAAATGGCTGCTTCCTGGAGCAGTCAGAACACACCCAACATTTATTGAGTAAGTTTGCCGTCTTATATGGATGAGGGTCATGGTGCTCCAAAACTATTACAATACTAACAACTAAGATCATTGATCACAGATTGCTATAACAGATGTAATAACAATGAAGGACTTTAAAATATTGCAAGAATTACCAAAATGTGATACAGAGATATAAAGTAAGAACATGATGTTGGAAAAATGGCGCTGATAGGCTTGCTCAATGCAGGGTTGTCATAAACCTTCAATATGTAAAAAATGCAATTGCCTACCCTATAACAGTTCCATTCCCATATATATGTATGTGTATATTACGTATGTGTATATTATGACCAAAAAAAGTGTGTATTACGACCAAATTAATTATGCTAGTCTCAAGCTTGCTTTTTCATACAGGCTATATATTTACATATATACAAATACATATATATGTGAATGGAATTGTTTTATTATAGGGTAGGCATATGTTTAGCATACATATACATATATTATGTATATGTATATATTTACATATACATATGTAAATATATACATATACATATCTCTCCCCAAAAAGGAGTACTGAATAAGTTATCCCAAAGGCATATAAAAGGATGTTCATACTAGCTTTATTCACAATAGTCCCAAACCTAAAACCAACCAAATATCCATCAACTTGTGGTATATTCAGTCAATGGAAGAGTATTCAGCAATTTTAAAAAGCCTCTGCTGCATACAACATGGATAAATCTCACAGATATATTGTGGTGAAAGCATCTAAACATAAAAGAGTACATATTAAATGATTTTATTTATATGTAGAATAGATAACACTAACCTATAGTAATATAAATCATAATGATATCTAACCCTTGGGAGGAGACTGACTGTAAGAAAACTTGAGGAAGCCTTCTATGCTACCTTGATCTGGGTGGAGGGTACAATAAATCTCAATATTTGCCTCTGCTAAAGACTACCTTGCTAGTCTCAAGCTTGCTTTTTCTCACTTAACAATATATTGTGACCATTTACATGTCAGCAAAGATATCTTTCATTAATATTAAGTTGTTGGCGTCTTTTTTCTTTTCTTTTTTTGTGACGGGGTCTCATTCTGTAGCCTGCACTCTGCACTGGAGTGCAGTGGCGCCATCATGGCTCACTGCAGCCTCCAACTCCTGGGCCCAAGCGACCCTCTCACCTTAGCCTCCTGAGTAGCTTGGACTACAGGTGCATGCCACCACACCAGGCTAATTTTGTTTTTTAGAGACAGGGTCTTGCCATGTTGCCCAGGTTAGTCTTAAACTCTTAGCCTCAAGCTATCCTCCCGCCTTTGCCTCTCAAAGTGCTGGGATTACAGGCGTGAGCCGCCGTACATAGCTGGACATCTTTTTTTTTTATTAAACGTACTTTCAGGAATCTTATTCTCCAAAGTAAGTTATAAATGCTACAGTGGCAGGGGTTCCATCTTACAAATCCCATGAATAAAGGGAACTTGGAGCTGTGGAAACAGTCCTGGGTTTAAAGCTGAATTTTGCCCCTTTGCCTGTGCAACCTTGGACAAATTACACACCTTCTCCAGGTTCAGTTTCCACATCTATTTTTTTTTTTTAAATCGGGACAACGCTTACACATGAAGTTGTTAGAAAGTTTTAAATAGGCAATGAATGTAAGGAGCTCAACACCTAGTAGGTTCTCATCAACTGATAGCTCCATTCTCTTCCATCCTCACCAAGCCTTGCTCATAGAGCCCTCAATAAAGCTGTGATTATTTTCTTACTTTGCTCCTGTATCCAAGCACCAGGGTAGAGAATGAATGAAGGGCAGTATCAGCTCAACAGTCTTCCTAATACCAATCATTTCTTCTCAAGGTCAAAAGCTTGTTTTTAACTTGCTTTTAACGAGAGCTTGTTTTTAATTTGATTTAACTGACCATATCATTTGAGATTTGAAGATGAATCCTGAGAACTCATAGTAATGGGTTCCTTGATTCCTCTCACCGGTCATGGCCAGCAATCCCATCAGCAGGAATAAAAGGGAAGAAATGCACTGAGCTCTAAGCCTGGCAGGCAGGGTTTGACACATCCAGGCTGATCCCAGAATCAAGGGTACAAGAAAGAAATATTTTAAATAACGAGAATTTGAAGAAGCAAATAGCACCACCAAGTGGCCAACATTCCATATGGAAGTTGTTCCATGCCCAGATTCAGCCGTGAGTCTTTCCTAGCTACTGTATAATGTCTTGGCTTCACAGGGGTGGAGAGAGAAATAAGATAAATAAAGGGCAGTGAACACAGTTGATCCCTCCATCTGTTCCTCAACAAGATCTGTGAATATGTGCCCACTGTGTTTTGGGCCTCCTAACTTCATAATCAGGCTCTAATTCAACCTCTTGCCATGGCACTTTATAGACTTTAACCTGCACAAACCCCACCCTACTCCTATTTACTGCCAGCTGAACTCTCAATGTGGGATTTATAAAAATATATTTCTTGTCACAGTTCCTGTCTTCTACCATATATGGCTGCCTATCTACTTAGGGGTTTTCCTGAACAATATGAGGACAGTTTGTTCAAAGATGTAATCTTAGCACCAAACATGATGCTTGGCATGGAGAATGAGCTTAATAAATGTTTTTGAGCAAACTAATATAAAAGTGATTCAACTGTCCAATATATGATATATCCACTGACTTCAGAAATCATTTCACTCACTCAATTCAATACATATTAAGTACCTCCTATGTGCCAATAATTGTGTATGGGGCTAGGGTGACAAAGATGACTAGAACACCAGTCCTCTGCCCGCAAGTATCTGTAGGTGGGCAACAGACAGTCATGAACATGAATAATATAACCAGAGCTATGAGAAAGGAGTTAGCAGGCTTCTCTTGATACCTGGAGGAGAAAGAGGAATTCAACTTGCCTGAGTTGATGAGCTAAGGCCTCCAGGGCTTCTGAGCCAAAAGAGTGTTTAGGATGAGTAGTTCTCCAGATGGACTATAAATGAGGGGTTGGGGAGAGGAATTCTAGCCAAAGAGAACAGGATGCTGTGCATGGAGTCTGAGCAGGGTCACCTCTGGACTTCACAGAGCAAGAAGCTGAGCTTTCTGTTGTGTTTGAGGGATAGAAAATACCCATCTTCACAAGGGTAGCATTTGAGGGTATTGTGGGAAGCAATAGGGGAAAGCCCTCAAAACTTTCTCTGCAAAAGTAATAATTTCCTTTTTGTCAACCAGGAATATTTGAAAACATTTCAAAATAACAACCTCTCTTTTTTCTCCCTGGTAATCCTTTGGCAACTCTGCTTTCCTGATCCCTTGTCTGTTTCTCTCCTCTCTCCTTTCTCCCCAACTTGTTACCTTTCCCCTACCCAGTCTCAGAATCCCTGCAAGAATCCATAGGAACCACTGCTGCCCCAGGTTAGGAGAAAAAATTAAAAATGGATCTTGAGCACGACATTTCAGGACCACAGACAGTGGCATGAAGCCTACCCATCCACTGACATTTCAGTCATGCCAGCTCCAACTCATTAGGCCCTCTGCAGACTCGAAAACATGGCCTCCAAGTTTACCAAGCAAACAAGGAAACACGGACACATCCAGAAGCAATAGGAGAGGTTAAAATAACGATAGAACAAACAGACAAATATTAGTCGAGGTATAAGAGATTTGAAGAATATAAAACAAAGTTGGCCTGATGGATCTTTATAGAATACTGCTACCAAAAATTGCAAAATATATATATTGTTTTAAAGTATGGAACATTTCTTAAAATTAAGTGTCCATTGTACAGTCTCAACATATTTCAAAGGACTGAAATCATAAGAGTATATTATTTTAAAAGTATTCAGCCAAGCTAGAAATCAGTTACAAAAAATAACTAGAAAATCCTCATGTATTTTGAAATTAAGAAATACACTTTTAAATAACAAATGGATCAAAGAATATATTCATAATATAAATTAGAAAATTTTTGGAACTGAATGAAAATGAAGATAGCAACATTTGGAGATGCAGACAAAGTAGTAAATACAGAGAAGTTTACAGCCTAAACTCATATATTAAAAAATAAAAAGGTGGAAAACTAAACAGTTAAACACTAGCCCAAGTTAGAAAAAGAAAAGCAAAAACAAAGGATAGAAGGAAGAAGTTAGTAAAGAATGAGAGCAAAAATTAATAAAAGGGAAAACAAACATACAATAAAGAAGATTAAAGTTAAATTTAAAGTCCTTTGAAAAGACAAATAGCATGGATAAACTTCTAGTGAGATTGATCAAGAAAAATGAGAGGTCACAAATAACCTCTTTTTCATGAATGAAAAAGACATAAGTGCAGATTCTATAATAATTAAAAATAAAATAAGATGATATGAATAACTTTATGCCACTACATTTACAAGTTTAACAGGAAATGAAAATTTTTTCAGAAAAATACAACAGAAAGAAAATTTTTAAAATCTGAAATCTTCCTATGAAATAGACTGCATCTGTAATTAAAATCTTCCTGCAAAGAAATCTCCACACCCAGAAGCATTCAATTGGGCTTCCACAAAATTAATATGGAAAAAACAATGCCAATGTTACATAAAGTCTTCCACAGAATGAAAGAAAAAGGTATATCCTCCCCAACTCATTGTATGAGGCTATCACAATCTTGATAGCACAAAACCCGATGAGGACAGTATAAAAAGAAAATTTAGAGCCCAATATCATTCGTGAGCATGGATGCCAAAATAGTCTATACTATACAATATAGTATACATATTTGTTACGAAGGTAACAAAATTTGGAGATGCAGGTAAAGTAGTAAATACAGGGAAGTTTGCTATATAATACTATATAGTATACATATTTACAAATAGTAAATCAAACATCAAATTTTAAAAAGGGGAGAGGGAGCTAATATATCATTACAAATATTAGTTTATTTCAGGGATGAAAGATTTAACATAACAAATCAATCAATGTAATTGGCTACATTAATAGATTAAAGGATAAAAATCCTATGTTCATCGCAATAGATTTCAAAAGAGCATCTGATAAAATTCAGCCTTCTTTTCTTTCCTAATTATAAATTAAGGAAAAAACCTTACTGGCTGGGCACAGTGGATCACACCTCTAATCCCAGCACTTTGGGAGGCCAAGGAGGAAGGATCGCTTGGGCTCAGGAGTTCAAGACCAACCTGGACAACAAACATAGTGAGACTTCATCTCTACTAAAAATAAAAAAAAATTAGCTGGGCATGGTGACACGTATCTATAGTTCCAACTTTTGGGAGACTGGGACAGGAGGACTGCTTGAGCCTGGGAGACTGAAGCCTGGGAGACTGAAGCTGCAGTGAGCTGTGATTGTACCACTGTACTCTAGCCTGGGCTACAGAATAAGACTCTGTCTCAAAAAAAAAAGAAAGAAAAGAAGAGAGAAAAGAGAAGGAAAGAAAAGAGAAGGAAGGAAGGAAGGAAAAGAAAAGAAAGGAAAAAACCTTGCTAAAACTAGAAACAGAGGGATTCCCCTTCATCTTATAAAGAATATTTATTAAAAGTTACAGTAGGGCTGGGGGAGGGAGAGCATTAGCAGAAATACCTAATGTAAGTGACGAGTTGATGGGTGCAGCAAACCAACATGGCACATGTGTACCTATGTATCAAACCTGCATGTTGTGCACATGTATCCTAGAACTTAAAGTATAATAATAATAATAAAAAGTTACAGTAAAGATCATACTTAATAATGAAATTATTGAGATTGGGAATAAGGCAAGAAAGCCCACTATCATCACTGCTATTCAACACGGTACCAGAGGTTCTAGCTAGTTTAATAAGAGAAATAAATAAAAAGTATGAGGATTTAAAAGACAGAACAAAACTGTGATTATTTACAAATGATATAAGTCTAAAGTAATCTACAAATTAATTATGAGAATTAGTAGTTTAGTAAGATAGATGGATATAAACTCAATATAAAAATGCCAATTATATTTCTACATTAACACTGGCCAAATTAAATTTTTAAAAATCCACTTTATTTTCTGTCACTGCCATAACAAATTATAACAAACTTACTGCTTTAAAAATGTTTTAAATGTATAGACAAATTTATCATCTTACAGTTCAATAAATTAGAAGTCTGACACAGGTATCATCAGGCTAAAATCAAGGTATCAGCAGGGCTGTATTGATCTCTGGAGCCTCTAGTGGAGGATCTATTTTCTTGCCTTTTCCGGCTTATGGATCCCTTCTTTCATTCTTAGAGCCAGTAACATTGCATCACTTTCATCTTCTTCCGAAGTCACATACCCTTCTGACTATAGTCAGGAAAGGATTTCCAGTTTTAAGGTCTCAGGTGATTAGGTTGGGCCCATGCAGATAATCCAGGATAATCTCCCCATCTCGAGGTTCTTAACCTTAACCACATCTACAAAGTCTCTTTTGCCATGTGTAATATGTATAAGGCAATATATTCATGGGTTCTAGAGATTAGGGCATGGATATATTTAGGGGGAGGCATTATTCTGCCTATCACAATGCAATTTATAATAGCATTAAAATGTCAAGTATCTAGGAATAAATCTATCAAAGGTCTTTAAAATGCTACACATAAAACTGTAAAACATTATTGAGGACAAGTGACCGCACAAAATGGCGGCATAGGAAGCTCTAGGAGTTGGTCTCTCCACCAAAGCAACCACTGGGCTGGAAAGAGCAATTGGAATCAACTAATTCAGAAATCTGGAACTTGATCAGATACTTAAAACAACCAGGTTAGTGCTCAATGAAGGGACAGACTGCCCGGGGGCCAGGGGGTTGGGCAGTCTTGTTTTGGTGACTGGCTGACCACCGATAATGGATGAGAAACTTCAGTGACCACAAATAAGGAATACACATCTTGCAAAAAATAGTTCAGAAAAGTCACAAATGGATGGCTGCAGCACTCAACAAGCAAAAATAAACAATTCTTAAGTAGTAAAAGAATCAAATTTCCAGAGTTACCACTCTGGAGTTAATATTCAGAATGTCTTGTTCTCAACAACAACAAAAAATTACAAAGCATACAAAGAAACCTGGCCCACTCCCAGGAAAAAAAAAGAATTTGGCAAAAACTATCACTGAGGAAGCACAGTGGTTTCTCTTGTATTTGATGCCACCTATCCACCACATACTGACCTTAGGCCTTGTTGTATGTAGTTTCTTTCCTTTTACTATTCCTCCATGTTAGAGAAAAGACCTATCCTTCTTAGGCTTTGTTTAGCAGAGCTTCTATTGCTACTGGGCTTTTGCAACAAGTATTGACATTCTCATTTGATTCCTCCATAGTCACTTAGCATGCCCTATCTAGTGCCTCCAAACTCAGGGACATTAGTAAAATCTTGTGTGGATATACTCTAATTACTGTAAACTTTCTCAGAAAAGGTCTTGAGTCTTTCTCAAAGAAGACTTCAGTCAGACCCATCTACACCAGCCTGAAGAAAGTCATCAATTAGAAGCAATAAAGTGGTGCTATGGTCTGAATGTGTCCCACAAATTCACGTGTTGGAAATTTAATTCCCAAAGCAACAATGTTGGGGTGGCGTCTTTTGGGAGGTGTGTAGGTCATGAGGGAATTGATTAATGGTATTATAAAGAGGCTTGATGGAAGAAGTTTGGTTCCCTTTTGCCCTTCCACTTTCTGAGTACACAGCATTTCTCCCCTCCAGAGGATGCAGTGTTCAAGGTTCTATCTTTGAAGCAAAGACCACACCCTCACCAGATACCAAAACTTCCAGTGCCTTAATTGGACTTCCCAGCCTCCATGATTATGACAAATAAAATTTCTGTTCTTTATAAATTACCCAGTCTCAGGTATTCTGCTATAGCAGCACTAACAGATTCAGACAAGTGGTATGTTGAGATTCACTCTCTTCTCTTTATGTAGTCTTTTATTCTTTTCAGGTCAATATCAGGCCACAAGGGTGGGGAGTTAGAGAGTTGGATGTCTGTGCTCAACTCATCATCTTAAGCTGAAACATTCTGAATGGCATTTTAAAACACAAAACTGGTCTATTACATCTCTATTAGCTGCAACTTTGGGGGTGGAGTGAAGTTCATAAAAACGTAACTCACTTCCTAGCATTGCTATTAATGTTGTTTCAGTTCTCATTGTGCTACAAAACTCAGTAAAAGTAAACTACCGTTTTTGTTATAACTGCACAGACACTTCTGAGACCTCAGTCTGCCTGGAGCAAAAAAAAAAAAACTTTATTAAAGTCTAATCCAGTAAACATGGTGCTGTCAAGAAATTGTTTTATGTATCATCTCAATAACTCTCCAGCTCAAACTGTATTTCAGGGATTCCCCTTCCTTCAAGTTGTTGGTCTGGTGGCTGGCTCCTTCGCATGGATGGCCTGTGATATGGTGTGGCTGTGTCCCCACCCAAATCTCATCTTGAATTGCAGCTCCCATAATTCCCACGTGTTATGGGAGGGACCCAGTGGGAGATAATTTAATTACAGGGGAGGTTTTTCCCATACTGTTCTCATGGTAGTGAATAAGTCTCACAAGATCTCATGGTGTTATAAGGGGAAAACCCTTTCGCTTGGTCCTCATTTTCTCTTGCCTGCTGCCATGTAAGACATGCCTTTAGCCTTCTGCCATGATTGTGAGGCCTCCCCAGCCATATATAACTGTGACTCCACTAAACCTCTTTTCTTTATAAATTACTCAGTCTCGGGTATGTCTTTATCAGCAGTGTGAAAACAGACTAATATAGCCTGCAATGCAGATTCTTTCATGGTATGTCTTATTAGACTCATGTTCCCATTAGATCTGAGCAGTTTCTTGGCATAGGCAGTCCTACTGAGGCAAGCCACTTGTTCTCACTACCCCAACAGCTCTAATAGATTCCTCTCACTACAGAGGTCTGTAGGTCTTCCAAACCACTTTAGGATCCCATTTCCATAGCCTACCTTATGCCTACTGGAAACACTGTAACCCCCCACCATGCCAAACTCCACTTAGCAGAAACAATCATGGCTAAGACATGGCAAGCAAAGAATGGTCTCTCATAGCAGGGCACGGTGGTTCACGCCTGTAATCCCAGCACTTTGGGAGGCTGAGGCGGGTGGATCACCTGAGGTCAGGAGTTCGAGACCAGCCTGGCCAACATGGTGAAACTCCATCTCTACAAAAAATACAAAAATTAGCTGGGCGTGGTGGCAGGTGCCTGTAATCCCAGCTGTTCAGGAGGCTGAGGCAGGAGAATCACTTGAACCTGAGAGGCAGAGGTTACAGTGAGCCGAGATCGTGCCACTGCACTCCAGCCTTGCGACTGAGCGAGACTCTGTCTCAAACAACAACCACCACCACCAAAAAGAAAAAATGGCCTCTCCTGCCATTCCTTCCCAACATCTTTGCAGAAGCATAGCCTGTTGGTTCTGGTGCTCATAATAAGCAAACTCCAGAGATGTGGGAACTTGGCCCTCAGTTCAGTCACCTCAGCTGAGGACCTGACAGGATTAGGTCTCCCATCTCACTTCTTCCCCTGAATTATCCAGGAAGGGAGAGAGGTAGCAGGGATCACTTTCCCCAAACTCTCCCTCCAATCCACTTTATAAATCTACCTCTGTTTGGAAGGAAGAAGAAACTAGTTTTTTGGGGTCACAAATTTGACCTCACAACTGGCAAGTGCTCTTTGAGCTTCATAATTGTGAGGCAGGGTCTTTGCGCTCTTTCCTCAGTGGAGATCTATCCCCACAGTAATCAACACAATTCTTGGCTTCAATAAAAGATGAAGTAAAGGAGAAGTCAGTCAGTAAAATTGGGAGAAAAAGAACTTCGCAATAATGCTTCATATTCATGCTGTTACACAATGTTCCCTCTCACTTTTTCAATGTTAAGATTTGATGAGCTCAATATAACCATGAGAAATGTGTATGGGCAGAGGATTTTTTTTTAGGGTAGTGAAAATATTCTATATGGTACTAAAATTTATACATATATATATAATAATTATTATAACAAGGCTGGACACGATGGCTCACACCTGTAATCCTAGCACTTTGGGAGGCCGAGGTGGGTGGATTGCCTGAGCTCAGGAGTTTGAGACCAGCCTGGGCAACATGGTGAAACCCCATCTCTACTAAAATACAAAAAATTCGCCAGGCATGGTGGAGCATGCCTGTATTCCCAGCTCCTGGGGAGGCTGAGGCGGAAGAATCACTTGAACCCAGGAGGCGGAGGTTGCAGTGAGCCGAGATTGTGCCACTGCACTCCAGCCGGGGCAACAGAGCTGAGCAAACACTAAGGTAAACTATAGACATTGGGTGATAATGATGTGTCAATGTAGGGTCATCAATTGCAGTAAGTGTACCCTCAGGTAAGAGATGTTAATAACTGGGGAAGCTACGCATGTGTTGGAGTAACAGGTATATAGAAAATCTCTGTATTTTCCTCTCAATTTTGCTGTGAACCTAAAAGTGCTCTAAAAATGTTTAAGTAGTTGGAAAAAAGCAAAAGAGTGTGGAAAAATAAATGAGTGCATACCAGATTAACATTTTTTAAATCTGGGTGACGGTTACATGGTATGTATTCTTACACTTTAAAATTATGAAGTATTTTAAATATTTAATAAAGTACAGAGAATGCTGAAACAAATGTACTTGAAATATACTCAATGAATGGATAATAGTCCCACCAAAAATTAAAAGAATCTCTAAGTAACTAATAATAGTTTAACATACTGCTGTGAAGAAAAAAAAAAGATTCAGTGATTAATGGAGCAAAATAGAAAGCCTGGAAATCAATCCTATTTTATGTTAGAATTTAAACACATGATTATGAGGGCCATCATAAACCAATGGGTCTCAGAATACTTATTTACTTATGGGAATACTTTTAGGTATTTTTAAAAAAAATTCCAGGTGGTTAGATGCTTTTAAATCAAGTTATATTTGCTAAATATAGCATAAAGTAGAAATGAGTAGGTATCACTTTTCTGAAGATTGATTAACAATGGGTGTTTTGTTTTGTTTTGTTTTTAGATGGAGTCTCGCTCTGTCACCCAGGCTGGAGTGCAGTGGCGCAATCTTGGCTCATGGCCACCTCCGCCTCTTGGTTCAAACGATTCTCCTGCCTTGGCCTCCCAAGTAGCTGGGGTTACAGGCCCAGCTAATTTTGTGTGTGTGTTTGGGGGTGGGGGGTGTGCATGTGTGTATTTTTAGTAGAGACAGGGTTTCATCATGTTGGCCAGGCTGGTCTCAAACTCCTGACCTCAGGTGATCGCCCCACCTTGGCCTTCCAAAGTGCTGGGATTACAGGCGTGAGCCACCACACCTGGCCAACAATGGGTTTTTATATATTGCATTAAAGATCTCAAATTCTCAGGAGTAACATTAAGAATTTACTATATTAAAAGGCACATGACACAGAGAAATTTTTCACAGTGGAATTAAAATTAGTAAACTAAAAAAATTCAATCTCACCAATTACAGTAAAGAAATAGAAATAAAAACAATTATACCAATTAGTTTTTTTAATTTTAAATTATAATATTTACTGTTGATAAGATTGAAATTAAGTACTGTATTCATACATTTCTAATAGCAGAGTAAATTGGTACAATCTTTTAAAAAGGCAATATTGCAGCATGTTTTTAAAACATAAAATAATTATATTTTTGGATTTGGTTAATCTCATTCCTGGGAATTTATTTCAAGCAAATCATTCAAAAGAAAGGGAAAAAACACCATATTCATGACATTGTTGACAACAACACTATTTACAACAGCTCACAGACAGACACGTCCTAATGCCCATCAATGCATTTTAATAAAAATGAACTAACACCAACTGGATGGATATCGGGGCAGGGAATGTAATTAAGACACAGTCTTGCCTGGGCACAGTGGCTCATGCCTGCAATCCCAGTACCTTGGAAGGCAAGATGGGTGGATTGCTTGAGCTCAGGAGTTCAAGACCAGCCTGGGCAACAAGACAAAATCTCATCTCTGCAAAAAATACAAAAATTAAGCCAGGTGTGGTGGTGCATGCCTGTAGTCCCAGCTACTGGAGAGGCTGAAGTGGGATGACTGCTTGAGCCTGGGAGGTCGAGGCTGCAGTGAGCCGAGATCATGCCCCTGCACTCCAACTCCAGCCTGGGTGAAAGAGCGAGACTCTGTCTTAAAAAAAAAAAAAAAAAAAAAAAAAAGGACACAGTTTCTACCCTAAAACAATTCACAATTTGGAAAGGGAATAAAGAAGCGTACTCACAAGGGTAATAAAGAAGGGTCATCACAAACAGTAATTATAGGGTATACAGAATTGGGGGAAAGGGAGGATGCTTAAGATAATAGTAATGAAAAGAAAACAACACGTAACAGTTTATCTGTTATGATTCAATTATGTATACATATGAACAAGGGTTAGCAATGGACATAGAGAAATAAAAATGGGGATCTACTGGAGTATCAGAATTGGAGGTATGGAGGTCTATTTTTCTTTAAATTTTGCTTAAAGTAGTTATAATTTATTGGTACAACACTGTGATACACTTTTCATTGTCCTATCAGATTCATAATACATGAGGGCCAGGCGCGGTGGCTCACGCCTGTAATCCCAGCACTTTGGGAGGCCGAGGCGGGCGGATCACGAGGTCAGGAGATCGAGACCATCCTGGCTAACATGGTGAAACCCCATCTCTACTAAAAATATAAAAAATTAGCCAGGCGTGGTGGCGGGCGCCTGTAGTCCCAGCTACTCGGGAGGCTGAGGCAGGAGAATGGCGTTAACCCGGGAGGCGGAGTTTGCAGTGAGCTGATCAGGCCACTGCACTCCAGCCTGGGCGACAGAGCAAGACTCCGTCTCAAAAAAAAAAAAAGATTCATAATACATGAACACACTATGAATTACGTAGTCTCAGACTACAAAATACCGGTGTCATAATTAAATGAAACTGAGATCCAAGTGTATTGCTTAAAATTAATTCAAGTTTCAGCAAGTCCAAGTGGTTACCACCTACTTCGCACACCTGCGTATCTCAACAGTTGACTCTGCTACATATACAATGTGATCCTCACACATACATTCATTTATGTACCATCCATTCCCAACAAACATGGCTGGACGCTAACCCTCTTCCCCACCCCAAGCTGTGATCAAGGCTGCAGTTGTTCTCCCCAAGCCCTCTCTCTCTCACTCCCATTTTTCCTTTCAGTTTCTGATCTCTCACCAGAGAGGCTCAGGAGCAAGATCTTCAGCCACTTCCAATCCTGAGCATGGGAAGATAGACAAAGACTGTAGCTGGCTACAGCCCATACATGTGTGGGAGCAGGATCTTAGGATATCTTTCAGCACTGCAGGTACAGAAGTAGGAAAGAGAAGCTTGGGATCCCTGACCTCAAAGATTCTAGCTTAGGTTACAAAGCACCAGTAGGGGTACCTGAGTGAGAAAGGTGGTGCAATCACAATAGCATATGGATTCTGGCATCGCTCTCTGGGTTTGAATTCTGACCACTCATACCCAGTATGCATCTGTAAAATGCTGACAGTAATAACCCCTTACCTCACACTTACTGTAGGACTGAGATAAAGCATATAAAGTCTATATCACAGGACCTGGTTCATGGTAAGAATGTAATAAATGGTAGTGTAACTATGTGTTATTTCCATTATTGAGAAGAGGACTTTCTGGACAGCCCTGTTCCTTATAACAGGCCCACTGCTCACATAAGGGAGGCGTCAAAACATCTGGGTCTCAGTAGCAAATGGCAGGCCATGCCAGCAATTTACTCTGAACATTCTCTACTACCTGCTTCCCACCACCATTTGCCTATTGTGCACTGCACCCCATTAAGGATACTCAAGGTTGCCAGCAGCAGGCAGAGCTACTGATGCTATCACAACTGGACATCGAGATTTGGCCATGAAACCAAATTGGACACTCCGGCGGGGAGCGGGGGTACCAAACTGGAGATTTCTAAGCTTGACTCCTAGCCAACTTTGCCTTAATTCACTCTGTAGACTTTTTTCACAGCAGCCCCTACACAACATGTTCCGAATTCATTTAAGAGCCTATCTTTACTGTAGTGCAACAACCTGGGAAATACAAATTATAGTTGACATAAAACACAATTACACAATAAAAACCCTTATTTAAGGCTGGGTGCGGTGGCTCACACCTGTAATCCCTGCACTTTGGGAAGCTGAGGTGGGTGGATCACCTGAGGTCAGGAGTTCAAGACCAGCCTGGCCAACATGGTAAAACCCTCTCTCTACTAAAAATACAATAATTAGTGGGACATGATGGCAGGTGTCTGTAATCCCAGCTACTTGGGAGGCTGAGGCAGGAGAATCGCTTGAACCCAGGAGGCAGAGGTTGCAGTGAGCGGAGATTGCGCCACTGTACTCCAGCCTGGGCAACAAAGCAAGATTCAGTATCAAAACAAACAAACAAACAAAAAAAGCACGTTATTTAAGAAGGGTTCTTGATGGCTCCAGTCATCCCTCTGAGAATTTTACACTCCCAAGTTCTTGTCCAATCACACTACTTATCTCTCCAGGGCTTAATGGAGTTCTCTTTAGCTCCCAAGATCCCAGGAAAAGCAGTGCCTTTTGCCCCAACGTACTCTGACTGTAGGGCCAACAAATTCTTTTCAACTGTTCAACCCACTAACCTGACAGACTCCTGATTTGACCCATAAGACAGTCTAATGCCCTACAATTCAAAGGGTGGTTTGTGGGCTAGTGTCCATCTGTGGACTCTTTCTCACTGGTCTGTAAGCACAGAAATTGAGGATAAATGTTTAAAAATTTATATAGCATTTTACATTGCCAGGACATCCAAGCATATGATCAGTGATCTCATTTCACACAAGGTTTATACCAGTTTGGGATCCATTCAATGAGTTACATGAGGCATGAGTTATGTGTTAGTAATGTGCAACAGAAGCATTTATTTCTCTCTGAAAGATCGGTAGGGGGAGTGGGAGACTAATCCTTAACCAGAGGCAGTATAGAAAGTCCTGGTTTTAACCCCCACTCAATTTTCCAAAGATGATCCAGAAAAACTTAGTAGATTTGTGATAGTTAATATTAGGTGTCAACTTGATTGGATTGAAGGATGCCTACACAGCTGGTAAAGTATTGTTTCTGGGTGTGTCTGTGAGGGTGTTGCCAGTGGAGTCTGACATTTGAGTCAGTAGACTGGGACAGGAAGACCCACCCTCAATGTGGGTGAGCACCATCCAACTGGCTGCCAGCACAGCTAAAACAAACCAGGCGGCAGAAGGTGGGATCTTTGCTTGCTGAGTCTTCTGGCTTTCATCCTTCTCCTGTGCTGGATGCTTCCCTCTGTTCCTCCTGCCCTTGAACATCAGACTCTAGGTTCTTCGGCCTTTAGACTCTTGGACTTACACCAGTGGTTTGCTGGAGGCTCTTGGGCCTTTGGCCACAGAATGAAGGCTGCACTGTCGATTTCCCTGCTTTTGAGGTTTTCAGACTCAGACTAAGCCACTACTGGCTTCTTTCTTCCCCAGCTGGCAGACTGCCTACTATGAGACTTTGCTTTGTGATTGTGTGAGCCAATTCTCCCTAATAAACTCCCTTTCGTGTATACATATATCCTATTAGTTCTGTCCCTCTAGAGAACCCTAATACAAGACTGGTTAGCTATCTTTTTTATTTCACAAAACAGTTTTTAAAACATGAATGGTGGACAGAAGGAACAGAAATATGGCATGGCCATCATCTTATTTTCCAATAAAGGGCATCAAAAACCAATGCATAACTATAACAAAAGCATACAAGGCTTACGATTACTTCATAAAAGATAATTTTTATGCCAAAAAGAGAAAGAATGACAATGTGTAAGTTTCCAAGAACTGTGGGTCATCTTATGTATACATATACACCTCATATATACATAGATTTCTACCACATTTCCTTCATTTTCTAACTTCAAATTAGTGGAAATTTTACCATGGACTTTCCCTAGTCCACAGACTCCCATTTTGGAACTGCTGGTCGGAACTCGGAACTGCTGGTCTATCTATTTTGCCTGGCTCCTATTTTACCAATCCTTAATTCTTCCCATGCCGTCAATGACCTTGCTAGAAAGCAGATCAACTATACGTATAGCCCTGCTTTAAACTCCTGATCAGCTTCCCCTGGCAAGAATAAAGTCAATCTCATTAGCATGGCATACCAGCTTCTTAGTAATTTAAATGCTGTTCACCTCTTCAACATTAATTCTTAGAGTAACCCTCAATTGACATCATGCTAAATATTTTCAGCTCCCTACTATGTCTGGATGGCCCAATATGCCCCAGACACAAGGAGTTCCATGCAGGCTGGTAATTACAAATAAAGGAGATTAACATAATCCAGTTGGTCTGAGCTTAATATACAGGTGGGTGAGACTGTTTCATGTGAGTACTCAGTCTCCTTTATCTTCTTCTTGGCCTGGTAACCTCTCAATCTTATGAACAGATCTAAGGACAAGTTTCCTTTTTGCCAGATATCTAGAAACAGTCCATGGATGCATTACCCATCATTCATCATCTGCAATATAGTTACCAATAATGCACTCAGGCCATAAATACCACAGCCTGGCCCTCCAGGGATGTTTCTTCTTGCTCTCTGGATTGATGCTCCTCATCCTGGGGTTCCCAAACCTCTTTGCTGTTTAAATAAATCTGTGGACTCCATTAACTGAGGTTCTTTCTTTTCTCAGCTCACAGTATGTCTCCTCTAGACCATTTCTCTAAGTGACAATGCTGCTTTCAGCTACAAGACCTTGTTCTGAGTTCATACTTTCTAACCTTGGACAAAACGATCTCTAAATAGGTTGTGACTATTCTGGCTCAAAGTCATCAACATCTAACTCGCTTACATTTTTCTAAACTGTAGCTTCTGGCCAAGCATAGCCTTTGACTATAACAAAGGGTAACCTTTGACTATAACAAAGGGTAACCTTTGCAAAGCATAACCTTTGCCTACAACAAAGGGTAACATTTGCAAAGGGGAGACAAGGGAAAGGGAGGTAATTCATGACCCTGTTACTGAAAATGTCATCTGGAAGCAGTCAACCTACAAAAGCTTATACACCTTTTTCATAAATAACACTGCTTGACCCAGTTATGGAGGGAAGAAAAGACAGACACATGAAAAGTAGACAGCAAATTATTCCTTTGGACCTAGAAAAGAAGTCCCCATATGGAAAATAAGAAACTGACTTTTTGGAGACAAGGTCTTGCTCTGTCACCCAAGCTAGAGAGCAATGGCATGATGACGGCTCAGTGCAGCCTCAAACTCCTGGGCTCAAATGGTACTCTCGCCTCAGCCTCCAGAGTAGCTAGGACTACAGGTGTGCACCACCACACCCATCTCATTTTTTAATTTTTTGTAGAGATGGGGGTCTTGCTATGTTGCCCAAGCTGGTCTTGAACTCCTGGCCTCCAGTGATCCTCCTGCCTCAGCCTCCCAAAGTGCTGGGATTATAGGTCTGAGCCACCATGCCCAGCCATAAACTGACTTTTTGTTTAACAATTCAGTCTCCTGTGAAACGTCAAATGAACTCAGTGGCTAGTATTCATTCAATGTGGCACCCCAGATGAAATCAACCCTGAAAAAGTAAAACTGAGGACCAGTTCCCATTTACTACTATGTTACAGCCTCCTATGAGGTCAAGGCATAAACACCTCTCTAAAAAGTCCATTTCTGGCAGCAATATCTTCAGTTTCTATTTGAATCCTTCTCTTCCCGAGTTGAGTGAAATCACTCATTTCTGCCATTCTTATAATGTACTCAAATGGTCATGCTCTACATTTACAGTGGAAATGTATTCATATTTCCTGACCTTTTTTCACCTAATCGTTGCTTCTTGCCCTTGCTACAACAGACAAAAACAGAAACCTACGTCCACCACAGGGTGTACAATTGAGCAGCAAGCGTGCTGTGTCCATCTACAGAAAGGTAACAATGCAAAGTGGAGGAGGGTCCATGTAAGACTGAATGTAAAAGGCAGTATGAAATTTACAAAGGGCAAAGGGCCTATGTAAGTCCAGGAAAGATCACAGAAAGGAGGAGAGAAGTGGAGACGGCATTTGGGGGAGCTCTAGTGTAGTTTTCCTGACGTTGAAAAAAGTCTGAACTGTGACTGCAATGTTTGTCCCACACATCAAATTTATAGAAAATCTGTATACCTGGTCCTTGCAGATGTGTTTCATGCTGAGAACTAACACTAATATTTCTTTCTGATTTCTTTTGTGAATGGCTTGTATTTTCTATATGAAGTTTCTCATTACTGATTATCTCCTTCACAGAATCTTTCTCATTTTTATTCATTTCATCCCTTGTGAAATTTATTTTATGTCTCTCTAACTTGCCCTCTGATCTGCAAATTATCTTTAATATCAGGTCCCCCTCTCAGATATTCACCTGATACCATGCCACAAGATTTGTGTTTATCAGAAATTATTTGTTTTGATGTCAGATGCTCATTCTCAGCCGAGGTTTTTCCACCTGATTAGAGAAGAAGAAATACATACAAATACCACCTCTCAGCAATGCCAGAGGGAAGTATACCAGAAGTTAGCAAACATTTCTTGTAAATAACTAGATAGTAAATGTTTTAGGCTCTTCAGGCCATATAATTTCTGTTGCAAGTACTCAATCCTATCATTGTAATGTGAATACAGCCATAGACAATACATAACGAATGAACATAACTGTATTTCAATAAAACTTCATTTATAGACACTGAAATTTGAATTTCAAATAATTTTCATGTGTTACAAAATATTCTTCTTTTGACTTCCTTCAGCCACTAAAAAATTCAACCATTCTTATTTCACAGGCCATACACAAAAAGACTGGTGGTGGGACAGATTTTGGCCTATGGGCCATAGTTTGCCTGAACTAATCAGCAAGTAAGATTAATATGTCCTATTATTACACAGCTTTCGTGTCCTTATAAAATGCTCTTCTTTAAAGAGACAAGGTCTCACTCTGTCACCCAGGACTGAGTATAGTAGGGTGATCACAGCCCACTGAAGCCTTGAACTCCTGAGCTCAAGCAACCTCCTGCCTTAGCCTCCTGAGTAGCTGGAACTACAGGCATGTAACACCACACCTGGCTAATGGTATGTTTTCAGAGATGGGGGTCTTACTATGTTGCCCAGTCTGGTCTCAAACTCCTACCTTCAAGCAATCCTCCCGCCACAGCCTTCCAAGTAGCAGGGGTTATAGATGTGAGCCACCACACCTGAAATGCCTTTAGAGCATTTAGGGAATAAAGTGAGATAAGGAAAAGTCCTGAATCCCAAGAGGGAAGAGAAAGCTTTATCAGAGTTTAGAAGTCCAAAGAGAGTTCAAGATGAAAAGGTAGCTAAGAAGATAGGAGGAATCAAAAAGGGAAGGTCATGGGCCATGGGAATGAGTAGTAGTGTAAAAATACCGACAACCAATAAGGATGGGAACATGAAACAGAGGGCTCAGATACAGTAGGGAAAGAATGGAAACATAATTGGGAGGCATAAAGTTAGGAGAGAATCTCTTAATTAAGTGAAAAACAACAAAAAATATCAAATAACTCTGTATAAAGTGTTATGGCATAAATGAGAAAAGTATTACATTATTCCTGCTGTCAGAAAGCCTGTAACTTACTTGGGAAAGATAATATACATACAATAGTTAGAGAAAATAGTATTGGATTTGGAGAATGCATATCTAACCCACCACCCAAAATAACTTCACTCATGAATCATAATGTCACTAACTAAGTCTTTGCCAAAGACTAGCCAACGAAATCCAGCAGTATAAGGCTTGTACATCATTGACTATGATTTATCCAAGGAATGGAGGGTGGGGTTCAACACACCAAAATCAATCAATGTAATGTATACCATATTAATACAGGAAAGAACCAAATTTATCAGTCACAGAATATCATTTCACAAACTTTAACACTCTTCTACAACAAAAACTCAACAAATTGGCAACTTGATAACTTGATAAAGAGCATTTATAAGAAAATCATAGCTAACATCATACTTACTGGTAAAAGATTGAATGCTTTCCCCGTAAGATTAAGAATAAGACAAGAATGTCCACTCTTGCAACTTGTATCCAACATTGTGCTAAAGGTTCTAGCCAGAGTAATTAAGCAAGAAGAAAAGTAAAAGGCATTCAGATTAGAAAGGAAGAGTTTGTAAAACTCTATTTTCAGATGACATAATTTTTTATATAGAAAATACAAGGAAATTCATCAAAATTCAAAACTGTTGTGCTTCAAAGGACAGTATTAGGAAAGTGAAAAGACAATTCACAAAATGGGATGAAATATTTGTAAACCATGTATCTGATATGGATTTAGTATCCAGATGTCAGAACCCTTAAAACACAAAAATAAAAGGAAAAGTAACCAATTTTAAAATGTGCAGAGTTTGAAAAGACATTTCTCCAAAGAGGATACATAAATGGCCAGTAAGCACATTGAAAGACTCTCAGTGTCATTAGCCACTGGAGAAATGCAAATAAAAACTACAATGAGACAGCAATTCACATCACCAGGATGCCTACAGCCAAAAAAGTAGACAATATTAAGTGTTGGTGAGGATGTGAAGAATTAGGAACCCTCATACATTGCTGGAGGGAATGTAAATTGGTATAGCCACTTCGGAAAAAGTTTTGGCATTCCTCGAAATGTTATACAAAGAGTTACTGTAAGATCCAACAAGTATCTATCTAGAGTATGTACCCATGAGAAAACATATTTGCATTGTAACTTGTATACTACTATACTGATGCATGTTACAAAATGGATTAACCTTGAAAACATTACATTAAGTGAAAGCCAGTGGCAAAAGGCCACGTATTGTATGACTGCATTAATACCAACTATCCCTAACAAGGAAATTTATAGAAACAAAAAGTAGATAGGTAGTTGCCTAAAACCAAGAGTTGGGGACGGGTATGGTGATGATTCTTAACAGATAGAGGTTTCTAAAGATCTAAAAGTAGACTGTGGCATGCCTGCACAACTCTGTGAATATTCTAAATACCACTTAATTGTATACTTTAAATGGGTAAATTGTATTTAAATATAATTTGTATTTAAATATAATTGTATTTAAATATAATTTGTGAATTATATCTCCACAAAGCTGTTTAAAAAAGGACATGAGAGCCTGCTTTGTACATCAAAATGAGTTATTTTAATGAATGAAAAACATTAAATCTACCAGTCTACAGAAAAAGAAAATGTGTATTTGACATCGTTTAAGGTGGCTCTTACATCAACTCCTTACTTGGAAAACTGGTATTTAAATGTCAAGAATTAAGCTTTTCTCCTGTCTTCCCAGCATTGACGATTTCGAAAAATTTTTGATACTATTCTACGTAACACTGCTTTAGCTAAGTAAGTATATCTTCTTAGTTCCAAGTATCCTAGAGAGGAGGAAAATCATAACAACTGTAAGCTTAAAATATTTCAGTATAAAAAAATTATTTAAAATTGTTAATATATTAGTTCTCATGAAAAACAAAAATAAATTTTTCTACTTGTTCTGTTGGTCAGTGAACAAGATAATACTGCACCAAGTTTATCAATTTTGTAAAACTGGAGAAACTGGAAAAAAATGATCACAAATAACCAGTAAAGTATGTAGAAAAACTGTTCTACATATCCCCAAGGGATAAAAGCATCCCAGTGTGTGAAATACAGAAGCAGAGTGTTGTGTACTACGCTTTAAAGGGATGGGAAGCTATGAATAACACACCGGTCAGAAAAAATGTGATCGAGGATCCCAGTGTACTCCATGATGCTGGGCACAGAGAACACACACCTTTCATTTTGATGAAATGAAGGCAAAGGAAGAGACAAAGCTGGAGAAGAACCCTCTTGCTTAACTCACCTATCCAGCCTGCTCTCCAGTCATTCCTGCTTAGGACTCCCTGCGGCTGGGTGAAACAGGACTCTTTCCCTTGCTCCAGATGAGAGACCAAAGCTGGTTTGGAAGTGGGTGGCACTGCTCGAAAAGAAGAAAACATAACACAATAATGAGCATAGTCATAGGGGTCAAATTCAAGCCTGTGGCTGCAAGAACAAGCAAGGGAGGTGAGGAGAGTAATTCCCGGGTGAGCTATACGAGAGGTACCCTAAAGAGGTACCGGGAGGGATCCTGGGAAGAAGAGTCAGGATGGTTCTTCCGAGGAAGCCTGAAATACCCTGGAAGGCATATTTCTATTTAAAGGGCAACAAGATTTTTTACCTTCTTTGTCAGAGGATGAAAATCTCCCGCTATGGGAAAAAGACAAATGGCTCCTAGGAGTAACTCCCAGAGGGAGACAAAGTGGCTGCATTCTCTTAAGATAAATTGGAGGTTCAATACTAGGCTAAGGGTATCAAGATATAGCTCAAGCCCTACTGTACTCAGAATCACCTCTGAGGCAGGTAGGGAAGGAGGGTAGCTTTTACGCTAGAAAAAGAAGGAAAGCCTTTCGCAAGTCAATAGACACCAGGGCTTTCTATACCTGGCAACCTTTGACATCGCTATTTGGGGTCAGCTAATAATTATAAAAGAGCCCTTCAACCTGAGGGCCCAAGCAGAAACCAGCAGCAGAGAGGCCTTACCTACAAAGGCCACAGCCTCATAGTTCTCCAGCATCACATCCCTGTACAAGGCCCTCTCGGCAGGCACCATGATGGCCCATTCCTTCGTAGTGAAGTACACAGCCACGTCCTCAAAAGCCACTGATTCCTGAAACGACAAGTTCCTACTTTCCCAGACCTCAGTACTTTGGTGATGGTCAAATCTGCCAATGAGAGACCTGAGAAGGGCATCTACAAATGATACGTATTCAGTATTGGGTCCTTCACGTGCCTACAGAGTTTTTGTGTAAAATTTAGGTGTGGAGGAAGAAGATGCAGAATTAAAGTAGCCAGTCAGAGTTCAGCATATTTTCCCAGTGAGAAACAAGTACACCTCCACTATGAGCTTCTAAACATGTGACCTCCACAGACACTGAAGCTGCTGCATAGAAGCTGGGCTTGGGCCCGATCACAGAAGTGCACTTGTGGAAGGAGAACTGACCCCTGAACATAGCTGTCAGCTTAGCTCTAAGCCCCTCCCTAATTTGTATATATCCCAGTGATTATTTGGGTTACTCATATTACTCCATTTTCCAATTCTACTTTCATTCTAATCCTTCTTTCTTGCCTGTCTCCTTGCCCACTACCCCAAGCACAAAGCTCTCTGATCAGTCAATGAACTCCCACCCGCAGCCTGTCTTCATGCAGAGGTAGTGAGGTTAGAGAAACGTAGGAAAATACTGCTTACTTGAGAAAGGCTAGGGTCTAGACCAACTTGGTGCATAAGGCTCAAGATAGGCCTAAAAAGGTGTCTATTTCAAGTTTTTAAGCCCTGGAGTCAAGCTCTGTATTTCAGAAATAGAGCTCTAGTGGAAATGGTCTTAACATGGAGTATGAGATTAAGGGAACCTATGAGCCAAGTGCCAAAGAATGTTTTGTCAATTACCATTTTTATGTATTTTTAATTACCTTGGAGAAAAGCCCTCCATGTTACGTTGTGTTGCAAAATTCCATGTAACTCACCAACAGTGAGTGTCATGGAATACTGGTTCAGACAGAAAATTCAACTAATAGAACTGAATAGGGATTTTAAAAACAGACACAGACATATATGTTCACCAAATGTATGACAAAGTAACTAGAGCAATTCAGTGGGTAAAAGACAGATTTTTCAATACATAATCCTGAATCAATTGGATATGTATATGAGGGGAAAAAGAACTTTGACCCATGCCTCACACCTTTAATTTGAGATGAATCACACACCTAAGTATAAAGGTAAAACAATAAATCTTCTAGAAGAAAACACAGAAGAACATCTTGATGACGTCTGAGTAAGAAAAGATTTCTTATACAAAACAAACTGATATACTGGACTTCATTGAAAGTAAAATCTATAATCAAAAGATACCATTAGGAGAGTGAAAATGCAAGCCACTGATTGGGAGAAGTTACTTAATAACACATATGTCTGACAAAGGACTTACAATAAATAAGAAACAATACAACTTAGGAGGAAAAAAGGTACAGTGTAATAAAAAATACGAAAAAATATCTGAACAGGGAGTTCACATAAGAGGATATGCCAATAAACCTATGAAATGGTGCTCAGCATCACTGCTTACTAGAAATGAGAAGATTTTTTAAACCCCAATGAGATACTGCAAACGAGCGACAACAAGTATTGGTAAGGATGTGGAGCAACTGTACACGGCTGACAGAAATATAAATTGGAATAATCATTTTGGAAAATTGTTGGGCAGTATCTACTAAACTAACCAAATGTATATATACCCTATGAGCTAAAATTTTACTCACAGAGACATACCCAAGAGAAATAAGCATCTATGTCCACAAAAAGATAAGAATGTTCACTGCATTCTTATTCATGGTAGCCCAAAATGGGAACAACCAAAAGTCCATCCACAATAGAATGAATAAAATGTGCTATTATCACAAAATGAAAAACTACTCAGTAGTGAAAAAGAACAAATCACTGCTGTGTGCAACAACGTCAGTGAAGTTCACAGACATAACGTTGAGCAAAAGAAGGCAGATACAAAAGAATGCATGTTTAATGATTCCACTTATACGAAGTCCAAGAACAAACAAAACTTTCCCATGGTAACAGAGGTCAGAATAGTGGTTAACTTTGGGATGAGCAGTGGATTGCTTGGGAGGCAGTATGAAGGGGCCTTTTGGGGTGCTAATAATGTTCTATGTGTTTCTATGAGTGAGGTCATACAAGTGTACATAGTTCTAAAAAGTGAGCTATACTGTTAAGACTTGTGTTGTGTAAGTTAAACCTCAATGAGAAATGTGTGTGTGTATATATACACACATATATAAAAGTATGTTTTATATATGTAAATGTGTAATATAGATATTTTTATGTATGTATCTAATAAACACATATGTATATACACACAGGGATATGTACAGAGATAGAAAAAAACAGCTCACCTGGGGCCTGGTTGTTAAGGACACAGCTGTCATCATCTGACCTCTTTTATTCCTTTCTGGGTAAAGGTAAAAGTCTCAGGTGCTGAAGGTAAAGAAAAAAAACATTAACGATAATAACTTTATTGACCATAAGTCCTACATACAACCTCTGACCCATCTGTTTTGAAGGCTATATCAATAACCGTTCATTAGTTATTGCTTATTATCAGTCTCACAAAGGCGAGATAGCAGGCATACAGAGAAATGCAAAAAGGAGGTAGAATCATCCAAGGAATGAGTGATGAAAAAGTGGACTGAGAAAACTATAATTTCAGCTAATCCATAGAATACATCACAGGACAGGAAACAGAAAAGGAAACTAAGATAGACAGTGGACAGAGTGTTATAGGCGGAAAAGAAAGTTGGAATTCTAAACAGTTAAGATCCCTGAAATCCATACAGTACAGATAAGAATGAGTTATGTAGTACAGATAGGAATGAGTTATATAAAAGAAATCCATTAAACACTGTAAGACCTCAGCATGTTTTTCCTCCTATGCTACTTAATATTAGAACAAGACAGTTTCTATGACTGAAGTAATGAAAGTTGAACAGACTTTGAAAATAGTTATCAGAAATATTTTGATGTCTCCCTACTACTATTTTTCCCCTAAATACAAGATACTCATTCAGTTTTATAAAGGTGTTTGGAGTGGGTGATGAGAAAGAAAACATTACCATATTAAAAGAATCCATCAACTTCATAACATGTCCCAAATACTTCAAGTTCCAAATGTTATAGTATAAGGAAACAAAACAATTTCATTTCTAAACTAGTTCCAACTCTCATTCTGGGTCATTTAATTAGTTCATCATTAGGAAGTAAGTCTTTTGCCTTTCAAGAGTGAATCATCAATATTTATGCATTAAAGACAACACCTGAAATACAAAGAGCTGCCAACAGTTGGATCAGAGATATTCAAAAAGCATATAAACAAACACATAAAAGTGCATGTACTCATAGACCTTAAAAACAACTTCCATTCCAACTCCATATCTGCAGTTTGCTGTAAGTCTTAGGGTACTGCAACAGCATCAGACAAAACACTATAAAGCCAGTGCACTGCCCCTCCCTCCAATGACTCTTCTTAGTGAATCCAGAAAGCCATTCAGGAAGGTAGAGGAAGCTGAAGGTGTCAGAGAACCAGCTGTCAGGAGACGCCAGAAAAGGCATCTTGGAAGTTAACAGGGAGTCCAGTAAGGAGAAATATTTATGAGTGTAAAGAGAAGTACTTTAAAAGAAAACACAATGTAAACCTACACAAGTAATGCTGCTAAATTCATGGATGGTTTCTGTCCAAGAAAGGGTAACAAAAGCAGTGATTCATACTAAGTAAATAGTTAACCCTTGTAATTGTGGAATCTAATTCTCTAAAATCATGATACTGTCATTGTATCGGCAGTAAATGTCCCTTACAGTGGATACTTAATAGGATTAGCGTATCAAACAAAAGGACTTAAGCAAAAAGGTCTGATCTGCACAGCTGACAATCTGTGAAAGGGAAATCATCTGGAAATAGAACTACAACAGAGGCCACCCTACAAAACACAAAACACTCCCTATGGAAGTGTCTTCCTATGGGGAAAGCTATGTGGAGATGAAGCATAAATAACAAGCCACATTGGAGAACAAATCACACTCCCAACATAGTTGACTAATGGCAGGGACATCGAATGTTAACCTATGAACCTTGACAATTAAATTATGACAGTGGAGTAAAAGTTCAGAGAATCTAAAGAAAAGAATATAATGAACAATGTTAAGAGGTCAAGAAATCTTTCGACATCTCCAATCCTGTACATAGGAAACTATGTTAAACACTGGACACACATTAGGTGCATGACGGATACGATTAGTCTTTTTAGATTTAACATTCTTATGAGCAGGGCTCCATATTTTCCAAAATGGGACATCCTGGGGACGGGTAGGGAATACAATTCGGTATTCTCAAATTTTTGGTTGCTCTACGACAGTAACAAGTTTCAAGACTGGTGTACACTATGGCAGGCGAAAATAACTGATCACCAACTGATTTTCAGGGACCAACTGAAAACGTGGAAACTGACAAGCTGGGGGGAGGGTTGGGGTTTCCGCATCCGGGGCAAAGACAAGGGGGCTGGAGCGACCGAGGGGCATGTTCTGTTGATAGAAGGTTCTGGAGTGTGGACAGTTAAAACTTTTTGTGGGCTTCGAAGTTAACATGCGAATGTGTGTCAGTATCCGACTCTGAGTGGGCCACGGGCTGCCCTGGGTACAGGGAAACGAGGGGGGTGGGAGCCTGCGGCCCGCGTTCCAGGCCTCTGCCAGCGCCGCATCTCGACGCTACAGAGCCAAGCTCGGGGATCGGCATGAGGACCCCATACCAGCAGTAGCCACACCCGCCTCCCTCGGGGCTGTTTCCCGTCCTCCTCAGACCCGCTCACCGTGGGCTCCTGGCGGCCTCTGCAGCTTTTCAGCAAGCAGAGATGGTGGGCGCCACTCGCCGATCCTCACAAACCAAAACCTCGCGCGACAAAAACGAAGGCGGCCCCGGAAGTGCGTCATCACACTGACTGGTGAACCCATACACTCTCTGGATTTCTCTCTAGGACTCGTGGAGGACCCAACATCTTGGTGCTTCCCTCCTGATTCCCGTGAGGAAAAGGGCACGCTGGCGAGATAGGCTCTTGGCGTTCCTCCAGAGCCCAGTTCTGAGTTGAGGCACCTTGCTCATGACGCTGCATCATCGTACCAACCTTGAATACTGGCATCCAGTGCTTTTATTACTGTGCTACAATAACTGCAACTACAAGTCTTACCCAGAATATGCAAGAAAATGTGAATGGTTATACGTTTTATTGATCTTGTTAAATTTAGCATTTGGATTGTTATAGCATAATCAACGAATCACACATTATACAACCAGGACTTCTCTTGAATTGCTGTAATGATTGCACTCCTAGAATGTGATGTCTTTCGATGTTGCTGACGCCTCTCACTTCCATACATTACCACTGGCAGAGAGGATTAGCAATGGACCATGGGCAAAGTGAGAGCAGTCAGTTTACCCAAGAAATATTCATCCCCTGTCCAGCAGAGCTTAACACTGTCCCAGGAAAACAGCATGACTACATCAATCAGAGGTAAGAAAGGATACCTATCATGATGAAAAACCTGTTGAAAGCACTTAGAGGAAATAGGTGTGGCCACCCCAGAGAACTTCCTGACATGCTGTGCCAAAGCCTGTGGAGAAGGTAGAGTAACTGCTTTGATGCCAACAGCGAAGGGTGTGAAGAATAAGGGACATTTGCTCCCACCTCCATTGTCCTTGGGTGTTGTGTATCACATGCAGTATCACTGTAGGAAGACAAATGAGCACAGGCTGACACAGGGGCCCACACATGCAGCTCACATCTGCTGCAGGGGTTTGCAGTCGTCCCCTCATAGCCCAGAGCCCTGAATTCACCCTGTGCCTGGCATAAGTGAGAGCCACCCAAAGTCACTGCCGTTCTGGTAGCTCAGTCTCTTTTCTTTATTTTTCAGGGTTTTTAAAAGTGTGATTCTTTTTGAAAAATCAAGAAATTCACCTTCTCACGATGTAGAAAACTGAAAAGCGCATGGCCTCACCCTTACAACAACAAAAAACAGCCAGATAATCTAAAATTTTCTCTTGAACACATCAGAAAGCTAAGATCTGGGGGCAAACGACTTAATCTAAAATCTGATGTAAGACAGGCACTTTCAAGAAGAGATGGTTGTAAGCACTTGTTTACATAGGACAGATGCCATTGGATGCCATGTAAGCTGTTAAGGAGAAATCAGCTAAAATGTTTAATGAGTTGCTGAGGTCCAAGTGTTGGCTAGCCTGAGAATATAGAGACTACAGAACTCCTGTGAACCACAGACACAAGCAGAATTTCCACCCACTTGTATATTCTTCTCTATGGACATCATCAAATGTGTGCACACACACATACACACATACAATTGAAGGTAAGGCAAGAAGAATCTTATGAAAACCTCCCCCCTAGAAAAGACATGAATCCCCATCCAGGTCCTTCTCTCCTATTTCCCCTACAGAACAAAAGCCCTAAGCCTCTGAGGATGAAAAAGCAAATCTTGTCACCCTTAGGGACTGGTTAAGATCCAGTGGAACTGAAGGGAATAAAGAGAACAAAAAGCTCTCCATTCACAAAATAGCGGTAGAATTGCATCCTGGTTCCAGACCATGGAGGTGTCCTACAGCTGAGGATAGGGCAACATCACTTAATAGACCCCACACTTAAGTCTCAGAGACACAGTGCCTACCTAAGATTAAAGCTGAATCACAACAGAAAATGCCATCCCTTCTACCACCATCAAAATATCAAATGCTGAGTCAATAAGAATAGCAATCTACTGCTAAAAGAAGGATAAAAACATGGAGAAAGACCCCTCTCTGAGGTACAGGAATGAAGGGAAGGCCTAAAGGTAAGAGTGGTGCAAACATTGAGAAAATCTCCTTTAGCAAACCATCCCACACACTAAACTTAAGGTAATACTAGAAGAATTTGAAGCCTGTGGATAACCATAGCAACAAAAACATCTAAACACAGTTTAACTCCTGATTAGATCAACTCAAGCCTTCACAATAAAGATCTACCGAAAGAAAAAGTATGCCTGTTTCATTTTTGCCTTAGCCACTATACGTATTTGTGTGTATGTATGTGTATGTGCATATATGGGTGTATACTATATGTGTATAGTATGTGTATATAAATATATATACATACACGAATATTTGGATACAGCCAGAGAAAAAAGACACATTACATACAGAGAAACACAAATAAGAATTATAACCAATTTTGCATCAGAAACCATGCAAGCCAGAGATAATGTAGTAACATCTTTAAAGTGCTGATAGTAGGTCAGAGAAAGGTCAGGAACTTGTCAACCCAGAATTTTATATCCCGCAAAAATATTTTTCAATAATGCAGGAGAAATAAAGACTTTTTCAGATAAACCAAATTCATTGCCACCAGATCAGTACCATAAAAAATGTTAACAGGTATTCTTCAGGCAGAATGAATATGATACCAGACAAAAACTTGGACGTACACAAAGAAATGAAGACCTCTAGAAATGTCAAGAAATGAAAATAAATATAAAATTTACTTTTTTCTTATTTAAAAATTTCTCTAAAAGATAAGTCACTGTCAAAAGCAAAAATAATATCAAGGTACTATGTTAATACCACATGTAAAAGTTAAGCCATGACAAAAAATAGCACAAATGTTGGGAGAGAAGGTTTGGCAGTTTGTGTTGCAAAACCCATACACTACATGAGAAGTGATATTATTTGGAAATAGACTCTAATTATAGATATATATTGTAAGCTCTGAAAATATGCATTAAACTTTTCAGTAGAAATAACAAATCAATTATGGGGGTAACACAGAATCACAGAAAATCCTCAATTCAAAAGAAGATTTAAAAGAGAGAGAGAGAAAAAAAAGAACAGATAGAACAAATACAAAACAATTAGCAAATGATAGATTTTAATTCAGTCATATCAATAATTATATTAAAAGTAAGTGCTCTAAACACACTAATTAAAAGACAGAGGCCTGGCACAGTGGCTCACGCCTGTAATCCTAGCACTTTGGGAGGCTGAGGTGGGCAGATCACAAGGTCAGAGGTTCAAGACCAGCCTGGCCAACATGGTAAAACCCCGTCTCTACTAAAAATACAAAAATTAGCTGGGCATGATGACGCGTTCCTGTAATCCCAGCTATTTGGGAGGCTGAGGCAGGAGAATTGCTCGAACCAGGACCCAGGAGGCAGAGGTTGCAGTGAGTCGAGATCACACCACTGCACTCCAGCCTGGGCAATAGAGCAAGACTATGTCTCAAAAAAAAAAAAAAAAAAAAAAAGAGAATGTAAGATTTGATTTTTTTTAAAAAAGCAAGAATCAACTGCATGCTGCATACAAGAAACATGCTTTAAATATAAACACATAGAAAATGTTAAGTAAAAAGATGGATGAGGTTCTAGGTAAGATATAATTAGCCTATTCTACCTAGTTGTTTCCATTAAATGCAGGTCTAAACCTTGGGTAGGATGCATACAGTAGGTATTTGACTCTGAAAGGTAAATAGGAGCAAACTGTTCGAGGAGGAACAGAAGTGAAAGTACCACAAGATTGACAGTGAGTTTACCATTTTTTTCTTCTCATATTCCCTAGCCTGAACTATACATAGCCCAAATTCTGGAAGTGTGCATCAGCAGAGACAGAAGTAAGGGAGAAGCCCTCAAGTTCTATAATAGCTCAAGGCATGGAAAGGAGTCATCTGATGCTCCAGAAGAGAATAGAAATCCTCTGATTTCTTTTCTTTGTACTTCCATGCCCCAGTCCCAAGTAATCTGTGCTGGGGATAGAAGCAAGACTAATGGGTGTTGTCCAAAACCTAAAACTCAGAGAGAGTAAGAATCTTTCTCTCTGATCAGAGGAGCTGTGATCTCAAGAGGGTGAGAGAAACTCAAGCTGCTTTTTTTTGTTTCTCGGTCCTCTCACTGCTTACTGTGACCATAAGGGAGTAGCATACAGTTTCAATTGCAAAAAGTTTATAACAGAGAGGGCTAGATAAAACCTCAGCTTTCTACCTGGAGGATCAGAAAGGAGGGGCAAGGGCCAGGCACGGTGGATCACGCCTGTAATCTTAGCACTTTTGGAGGCTGAGGAAGGCACATCACTGAAGGCCAGGAGTTTGAGACCAGCCTGGCAAACATGGCAAAACCCCATCTCTACCAAAAATACAAAAATTAGCTGGGTGTGGTAGTGGGCGCCTATGATCCCAGCTACTTGGGAGGCTGAGGCACGAGAATCGCTTGAACCCAGGAGGTGGAGGTTGCCCTGAGCCAAGATTGTGCCACTGCACTCTGGCCTGGGCAACAGAGCAAGACTCTGTCTCAAAAAAAAAAGAAAGAAAGAAAAAAAGAAAAGAGGGGCACAAATAGACCAGAAACTACTAGCGAAATTTCAGAGAAGGTTGAGGTCAGTAAAACAATTTGTTAAAGTTATTTATAAACTCCTGGGTTTATTCCTGAGCTACACATGCATGGATCTGACCCCAAACAGCATAGACAGAACTAAATATGGAATACATCACCTCCCAAGCCCCAGAATGGCCACTCGGTAGCCTGCACAGGGAACAGATATGGATAGTACTACAAAAAGTTTTGAAAAATGAACTGATATTAGGATTAAAAAAAATCAAAGAAAAATTGCCAGATTTTGCACCCTGAACCCAACAGGGTTGAATTACTGCTTTTTAAAAAAGTAGCACTTATACTTAAAATTTAAACATGCTTCGAGGTCTCATAATATAGCATTCAAAATGCTTAGGATACAATACAAAACTACTTGGCGTACAAAAAAAATACCCAGAAAAAATATTGTTTCATTGAAAAACAAATCAACAGATGCTAATGTTAAGATGACACAGATGTTAGAATTATCTCAAAAAGACTTTAAAGCAGCTATTACAAAAATATTCAAACAATTAAGAGTGGGCACTCTTGAAATGAATGGAAAGACAGAAAACCTCACCAAAGAAATAGAAAACAAAAGAACCAAATGAAAATTGTAGAACAACAAAAAAAAAACAAAAAAACAAGAAACTCAGTGTATGAGCTCAATGGCAGAATGGAGAGGACAGAGGAAAAAAACAGTGAACTTGCAGATAGATTCACAGAAATTACCTAATCTGAAAAACAGAGGAAAAAAGATGAAAAATGCAAAGTGCCTTAGGGGCCTATGAGGACAACATCAAAAGGTCTAACATTCACGTCATCAGAGTCTCAGAAGGAGAAGAGAAAGAGTGTGGTGTAGAATGAATATCTGCAGAAATGAAGGCTGAAAACTTTCCAAATTTGATGGAAAAACATAAACCTACAGATTCAAGCTTAGTGAATTCCAAATAGGATAAACACAAACCCAGGCCTAAATACAGCATAATCAAACTACAGAATAAAAAATATTTAAAAGCTAAGCACAGTGTCTCAAGCCTGTAATGCCAGCACTTTGGGAGACCAAGGTGGGAGGATTGTTGAAGTCCAGGTGTTTGAGACCAGCCTGGGCAACATAGCATGATCCTGTCTCTACAGAAAAATTTTAAAAATTAGCTGGGAGTGGTAGCGTATGCCTGTGTCCCCAGCTATTCAGGAGGCTGAGGTGGGAGAATTGCTTGAGCCTGGGAGGTCAAGGCAGTAAACCATGATCTCACCACTGCACTCCAGCTTGGCCAACAAAGTGAGACCCCATCTCAAAAAAAGAAATGTATTTGAGAAAAAGAAAAAACTTGGAAGCAGACAGAAAAAAAAATGCATTATTTATAGGGGAACAATGATTCACATTACTCTAATTTTAAATGGAACAATATTTTTAAAGTGCTACAAGAAAAGAATTTAAATGGAACAATTTTTTGTGTGTGTTTTTGAGACAAGGTCTCACTCTGTCACCCAGGCTGGAGTGCAGTGGCATGATCTTGGCTCACTGCACCCTCCGCCTCTCAGGTTGAAGTGATCCTTCCACCTCAGCCTCCTGAGGAGCTGAGACTACAGGCATGCACCACCACGCCTGGTTAATTTTTGTATTTTCTGAAGAGATAGGGTTTCACCATGTTGGCTGGGCTGGTCTTGAACTCCTGACCTCAAGTGATCCACCCTCCTCAGCCTCCCAAAGTGTTGGGATTACAGGCATGAGCCACCATGCCTGGCCATAAATGGAACAATATTTTTAAAGTGCTAAAAGAAAATAAATGTAAACACAAAATTTTATGTTAAGTAAAAATATCCAAGGGCCAGGTACAGTGGCTCTTGCCTGTAATCCCAGCACTTTGGGAAGCCAAGGCCGGTGGATCACATGAGGTCAGGAGTTCAAGACCAGCCTCACCAACATGGCAAAACCTCATCTCTACTAAAAATACAAAAGTTAGCTGGGCATGGTGGCATGTGCCTGTAATCCCAGCTACTTGGGAGGCTGAGGCAGGAAAATCGATTGAACCCAGGAGGCGGAGTTTGCCATGAGCCAAGATCGTACCACTGCACTCCAGCCTCGGCGACAGAGCAGGACTCTGTCTCAAAAAAAGAAAAGAGAAAAGAAAAGAAAAGAAAATGTCCTTCAGGATATTTTTCAATGTTTTACTTTTTCAGGGAGGTCTTACTCTGACAAACATTTAAAAATAGCAAACCCAGGCTGGGCACGGTGGCTCACACCTGCAATCCCAGCACTTTGGGGGGCCGAGGCAGGCAGATCTCCTGAGGTCAGGAGTTTGAGACCAGCCTGGCCAACATGGTGAAACCCCGTCTCTATTAAAAATACAAAAATTAGCCAGGTGTGGTGGTGGGCACCTGTAATCCCAGCTACTCAGGAGGCTGAGGTAGGAGAATTTCTTGAACCTGGGAGGTGGAGGTTGCAGTGAGCTGAGATCGCGCCACTGTACTCCAGCCTGGGCAACAGAGTGAGACTCCGTCTCAAAAAAAAAAAAAAAAAGAAATAGCAAACCCATCCCCAGCACTCACAACTCTTTTCCTTCAAGTATATGTGATTTATTCCTTTTGCTTATTGCCTTTTCCTCCTGACAACAATATGAACTCAAACACAGTCAATTCACTGTTCTGTCCTCAGCATCTGGCACTTAATAGGCACTTGTGAAATACTGTGTCACAATAGGCACTTGTAAAATACAGAAATATAGTGTAGGGTGACCACATATATAGTAGTCTGTAGACTATGTATTGTGGTCACCCCACAGACACAGTCTGGTCTCTCACCCAAAATTTGGTTTGGATGTCTAGATTTAAGACATCATGCTCACACCAAGCGGGTAGAAAAAGATTTACTACTCCCATAATGAGTAATGGCAGGCTCCCAAGCTGGTCTGAATGGCTTGAGAGAGCAGGGGAAAGGCTCTGGTTTCGGATTCTATGGTGTTTGGAAGGTGGGGCTGAAGTGAGGGTTTCTCCATATGGGACACGTAAGGAAAGCAGCACCTGAGGTATTTTTTATCAGCTTGCCCAGATATGAAGCAGATGGAGAAAGAGGAGTGATGGGGCTTGAAATCTGTCAGCAATCAACATCAAAAATGGAGCCAGACTCCTTATTTCACTATGTAGCATGCAGTGTGGTCTTAGCATTTCCTGGTTATCTGGCTGCTGGGACAGACTAATAAGTGTCTAGTAAACTCACATACACTCACCAACTATCACTGTATCTACTCACCCCAGTGCAGGGAAGCCTGAAGGCTATGGCAAAATCTGAGGCTAACACGTTTGAAAGCTCATTAAACATTTCCAAAAATAAATGGGATCACCTCTCTCCATACTCCTTTTGTCTATATATACTGCCAAAGTGAAAACCAAACATTACCAATTCCTTGCTCAAACACACTCAGTGCCTAATTCAGTTTCTCCAATCCCTCACGTAAGGATTCAGGACTCCACAGTATGTCCCAACTCATCTCCAACCTGACCTCCCTTACCTCCCTGCCCACACATTTCACTGCAGCCACACTTAAATTTCATCTGTGCCATAAATATGTTCCTGCCTGTGCCTATTCTGTCTGCAATGCCTGCCTGCCCTTCCTTTCTTTCTATCCATATCCCCACTGCCAAATGTTCAGATGTACTTTCTCCATGAATCTTTACTAAGACCTACAACTAAATAACTTCCTTCCCCTAAATAAACCTATTAAAAACTCAACCTACCCATCCCACTTACAGAAATTATTCTCACAGTTCCAGGCATTACAGACATTTGGTGCCTCTAAGAGACTTTTAGTTGTCCCTCAAAATGTTTTTCCCTTGTTGACAGAGATAAAACAACAAGAATAAAATCCTTGCATTTAACTGGTCAGGTGAATGTTCAGAATAAAGGCATTTCCCAGATGCCTTTGCATGTAGACATGGCCACAAAATGTGAAAACCAATGAGCATGTGAGTCAGGACTCAGCAATAGTGAGCTATCTTGGGCCACACACCCCTGTTCAAAATCTGCCATTGACTTTCCTTCATACTTACAGCAGAATCCAAAGCAATTACCATAGCCTAGTGGGTCCTGTATGACCTGACCCCTGCCTCTGTCTTTGATGTCATTTCTTCCTATAATAGTTTCCTGGGGCTGCCATAACAAATTACCACAGGCTGGGTGGCTTAAACAACAGAAATTTATTTTCTCACAGTTCTGGAGACTGGAAGTCCAAGATCAAGGTGCTGGCAGGGTTGGTTTCCTCTGAGCCCTTTCTCCTTGGCTTGCAGATGGCTGCTCTCTTGATGTCTCTTCACATGGCCATGCCTCTGTGCATGTGCACTCCTGGTGTCTTTCTGTGTGTCCTAATCGCTGCTTCTTTTTTTTTTTTTGAGACAGAGTCTCTCTCTGTCACCCAGGCTGGAGTGCAGTGGTGTGATCTCGGCTCACTGCAACCTTTGCCTCCTGGGTTCAAGCAATTCTCCTGCCTCAGCCTCCTGAGTAGCTGGGATTACATGTGCCCACCACCACCTGGCTAATTTTTGTATTTTTAGTAGAGACGGGGTTTCACCATGTTGGCCAGGATGGTCTCCAACTCCTGAGCTCAGTTGATCCTCCTGCTTCAGCCTCCCAAAGTGCTGGGATTATAGGCATGAGCTACCGCACCCTAATCTCCTCTTCTTATGAGGACAACAGTCAGATTGGATTAGGGCACACTCTCATGGCCTCATTTTGATTTTATTACCCTTTAAAGGCCCTGTGTCCAAATACAGTCACATTCTGTGGTACCAGGGGTTTGGGCTTCAACATATGAATTTTTGGAGGACACAATTCAGTCCACCTCCCATACTCTGAACCCATCCCACTCCTAAGCATTGCCGTCTCAATCTCTCTCTCTCTCTCTCTGCTTACACACTGCAAGCATGCTCCCTCCTGCCTCAGGGCCTTCCTATTTGCTATTCCCTCTACCTAGAATGCTATGCTCTCACTCATCAACACATCTTGCTCCCTATCTTACTCTAGTCTCTGGTTCAAATGTTCCCTCACCGGAGTTTGTCTTTGACTGCTCTATCCCTCTCTATCCCCTTTACCTGTTTTGTTGTCCTTCATAGCACTTTCTATTACTTGGCATAATAATTTATACATTGTGGGGTTCTCCCTGTGTTAAAAATATACCTGGGATTTGTTTTAATTGGTTATAGTAATTGATAGGCAAAGAAACAACTGCCTTTGAAAGAATTTATTACATACAGCTCCCAAGAGGAGGGGCATGCCACACCATGCAGAGCCATATGGGAAAGTACCAAGCCAGGAGGCAAAGAAGTGAAGCAAAATCATAGCAAAGGCCTTTATTATGTAGTGGCAGGAAGCTGTTAGGTGGCAATGTCCTCTATTGTGCAGGAAGTGAGACACAGATATTGGGGTCTACGGTTAGAGGTTTATAATATGATTTCACATGCCTGTGAAAGGCTTACTGCAGGAGATATAAACAACTTTGGCCTTTAGTTTGACCCTGTGATCAATGGATGCCAATTTATCAATTATATAATCTATAAATGCTCATTAGAACCTCTCACATTTTGATGTTTTGCCAATATATTCAAATATTAGTTCAATAAGGGATTAGATTCCCATATAACTGGTTTAGTTTGCTCTTCATGTATTTCCATGTCCTAAGGGCATCTCTTGCTGCCACCACTCTGTTTCCAGGCTTCATCCTGTCCTCTCAGGCCAGGTGCACTTCTGTGCATCTATCTCATCCTACCTGGGACCTCTCAAACGTCATCCTGCTGGTGAATACAAATGGATACATCTTCGCCTTTGGACACAGATTCAATGAAATGCCTCCATTGACTTACCTCAAAACTCAAGTGAACAGAAGTTTGAAGGAACCCAAGTTCACCTGAGGCCTGGCTATAAAGGACACAACTGTCAACCTTTGGGTTAATTCCTTTCATTGAGAAAAGTATGATTCTCATGAGCTAAAGGCAGTACATCAGCAAGACTGGACTGATCACAACTCCTGAATAGAACCTCTACCCCAGGCTCTATTTTAACATTTAACATTGTACATTGGTAGCATGACTCTACGCTCACAAAAGGGAGATAACAGGCACCCATCAGAATGCTGAGGTGAAGCACAGATGAATCTAGGTAGAAACCTGAGAATACTGTAAGTTCCATGGATCCAGACCCATAATCACAAGATCACATGATCACAGGAGAGGAGACTGGGGGAGTCAATGGATAGAGGATTTATAAGCCAAGAAAAAAAAATGGAGCCCCAAAGTGTGAAATCCAAGAAGGGGGTCATGTGAACCCCAATTTATAGCCAGTTTTTCAGAAGAATAAGTGACAACCTACTACTTGTGATTGGCACTTGAAGTGGGAGGCAGTCGTGTGGGAGTTAATATGTGGGAACTAACCCTACTCTGGGTAGTGTTGAATTGAATCAAATCATAGGACATCTAGTTGGTGTTTGCTGGAAAACTGGTTGTTGGTGGAGTGAAACCCCTACATATTTTGGTGATCAGAGGTGAAGTGTTGTGTTAAGTGGTATGAGACTGGGAAAAACACTTTGGTTTTTCCTGTCTCTCACAGAATTAAAGTTTCCAAGAGAAGCATCAGAAGAGTGGAAGGTTGGGACCAGCAAACCACAAGCCCTAGGCCCCAAACTAGGGTCAAGTGGAAAAGCAGGGTATAATAGTGAAATGGCCCTCCTCTCCACTTCTGCAGCTCCAGTGATGCTGTTCCTACTCATTGTCACACTGGAATGGTTGCAGGATGAACACGATCCTCTGGAAATGGAGACATCTTCTGAAGGTAGAGGAAACTGCAGTCTTCCTGCCCCCGACTGCCACTCGCAGAGGTTGGGAATGTCAGCCTCCTCCAACCCAGTCTTTTCTATGGTATTTTCCTTACTTTGGGGGGGGACTGTAATGTTACCTATCTTTTCTTTTACAATATTGGGGGTGTTCCACCCCCACCTTAATGACCACAGGTATGCGCACAGGATGGACAGGTGAGTGGCAGCTCCCCGACCCCACTCTCCTCCCAGTTGGGGCTGGGGCACATGGACCAAGGGCCCCATGCAGCTGGCTGGCCAGCATTCCCTGCCACGCACCCACAGTGTCTTCCCCTCCCCCAGCCGAGGTGTGCAGCTCAGTCCAACAGCAATAAAATATTTCTCTCCCTGTTGGAGAAACCCACTGTCATAAGAATAAGAGGATATTCCCCCAGGTATCTTTCCCACCCTGCACTTAAGCTGTTTTTTGTTTTTGTTTTTTTCCTTTCTCTACCCTGTTGGCAGTTAACACAGCCCTGTACTTAAGCTGTTTTTTTATCTTTCCTCTACCCTGTCAGGAGTTAACTTTTATGCAAGAGGATTTTTTTTCCTTTTAGAAGACATTTTACTAGGCCGGGACCCAAATTCACAGGACACCCTTTTTTCTCCCTTGTTGGAGGAGGGCTCAATTCCACAGCTTCACCTTAGTATTTGGCTTATGCTAAGGAGTTCATGTAACCCCTGAGACATATTTCTGTCCCAAACTCAATTCCAAGCTTATAAACTTGAAGGCTACTGACAGCAGGGGGACAGGGTGTGCATAGGCAAGAGTGGACAATCCCACCACCTAGACCCCTGTTAACATGGGTGAAAGCCGCACTGACACCCATGGGCAGCACCCTTTCATGGTCAGTGGAACTTAGGGATATACGGATGGAAGAAGTAAAGAAGGCCCTTGTTTCTTCTCTTCCTCACATACCCCAGGCATTTGCTAGGAAGAGAAAGGAACCAAGGACACCTGCTTCCCTCTTTCTAAATGAGAAGCCATTCATCTTCAATCTAGTTGGCTTGGAATTGAACTTGGGGGATGGGGACCCAGAAGCCTGGCATGCCGGCAAAAGGGTAAAAGTTTTTTTTACCAGTCAGGCTTTTGGCCTCCCTCTCCCTGTGCAAACCAGTAAAAGGAATGCTAAGGATCACTGTTTATATTCTCTGTAAAGTTTTGTTTAATGAAAAAGGATTTATGAGGTTAATCTTAAGCTGTAACCAACCTGGTGTGCTTTGCATGCCTTAATTGAGACTTGTTGGTTTGACCTGTGAGGTTACTTTTGATAAAGATCAAAAGCCAGAAATATTGGTTGCTTGGTATGGCTAAAGTCAGGTAATAAGGAATTTAAAAGGACTTTATTAAAGAGTGCTCAGCTTAATTAAAAGTGGATATCCAAGGCCGGGCACGATGGCTCATGACTGTAATCCCAACACTTTGGGAGGCCAAGGTGGGCAGATCACCTGAGGTCAGGAGTTCAAGACCATCCTGGCCAACATGGTGAAACCCCATCTCTACTAAGAATGCAAAAATTAGCTGGGCCTGTAATCCCAGCTGCTCCAGAGACTGAGGCAGGAGAATTACTTGAACCCAGGAGGCGGAGACTGCAGTGAGCCAAAATCGTGCCACTGCACTCCAGCTTGGGCAATAAGAGGGAAACTCCATCTTAAAAAAACAAAAGTGGATATCTGAGATCTAGGTATATTTAAAAGGCCTTTATGTTTTTCTCTTCTTGGATCTTGTTTTGCTGGAAAAAGATTTTTTTTTCTGTCAACTGAATTATTTTTCTCCATTTTGCCTTGCCACCCTTAATGCATGCATGAGAGGCCCTAAGATAATCTCTAAAAGCCTGAACTCCTTGGGAAAAATGGAAAGGCAACACAGATTCCATTTTGGGAGAAACCTCTGTTTTCCTCATGAACCCAAGGAATTAAAAGCAGATAGATCCCTCTCAAAATCTGTTTTTGTCTTCTAGCCATAACTGTTTATTGGGCCCTGGAAACAGCATGATTTCCTGGCCATGCTCTTAAAGGGTCCACCCAGAGGCCAATAATCCAATTAGGAGATTGGTAAACAAAAAATCTTATAGCTACTGATCTTCTTCTGTATATGTAGTTATATATGTGTTGTGTTTGATGTCTATTAAAAAGAGCTCTAATTAACTGGCATAAAGAAAAATAAGTGCTTAGATCAAATATATTTTGAAGAAAAAGTAAGAGCTGTAATGCCTCCTAGTTCACGTGACTTTAATCTTTGAGAAATAAAAACAGTCTTAAAGATTATTGATAAAATATAAATGTCTTCAAAATGTAAATATGTGGTCTAAATTATGCAGTTTAGATACTAGGTTTGCTAAATGTTTTAAGGTTATGAAGTACTTCTTTGGCTTTTGAGAACTGTTCCACTTGCCTGCTTTACAGCTTGGTAAGGCCTGGGGACATATGGAATTAACCACTCCTCTCACTATACTGAAAAGAGTCAAGCCTGACCTGCCCCTAGAACATAAGTAAAACAACTTACCAAGTTTTACATTAAAGTTAAGAATTGCTAAGAGTTCGCAACCTACTCATCTGACAAAGGGCTAATATCCAGAATCTACAATGAACTCAAACAAATTTACAAGAAAAAAACAACCCCATCAAAAAGTGGGCGAAGGACATGAACAGACACTTCTCAAAAGAAGACATTTATGCAGTCAAAAGACACATGAAAAAATGCTCACAATCACTGGCTATCAGAGAAATGCAAATCAAAACCACAATGAGATACCATCTCACACCAGTTAGAATGGCAATCATTAAAAAGTCAGGAAACAACAGGTGCTGGAGAGGATGTGGAGAAATAGGAACACTTTTACACTGTTGGTGGGACTGTAAACTAGCTCAACCATTGTGGAAGTCGGTGTGGCGATTCCTCAGGGATCTAGAACTAGAAATACCATTTGACCCAGCCATCCCATTACTGGGTATATACCCAAAGGACTATAAATCATGCTGCTATAAAGACACATGCACACGTATGTTTATTGCGGCACTATTCACAATAGCAAAGACTTGGAACCAACCCAAATGTCCAACAATGATAGACTGGATTAAGAAAATGTGGCACATATACACCACGGAATACTATGCAGCCATAAAAAATGATGAGTTCATGTCCTTTGTAGGGACATGGATGAAATTGGAAATCATCATTCTCAGTAAACTATCACAAGAACAAAAAACCAAACACCGCATATTCTCACTCATAGGTGGGAATTGAACAATGAGAACACAAGGACACAGGAAGGGGAACATCACACTCTGTGGACTGTTGTGGGGTGGGGGGAGGGGGGAGGGATAGCTTTAGGAGATATACCTAATGCTAAATGACGAGTTAATGGGTGCAGCACACCAGCATGGCACATGTATACATATGTAACTAACCTGCACATTGTGCACATGTACCCTAAAACTTAAAGTATAATAATAATAAAATAAAATAAAATAAAATAAAAAAATATGAAAAAAAAGAATTGCTAATAGTTATTATCATAACATGTAATTGAGACTCCTGAAAATAGATTTACATGCAAGGTGTGTAAGAACAGTAAAATGTGTTTTTAGTAAAAGATTATAAGAAGGCATGGAAATGTAAATTTTTGCCTAGCGTTAAAGGATTGTTTTAAATTAGATAAGATAAAGCTAAAGGTTTAAACAAGTTATGGAAGGTTTCTAAAAGTTAATCTTGCAAAAGAAATTCTGTGTGTGAACATTAAATTCAAAAGGGTATTTATGGTTTTTCTGTACAATTGAGCATTGAAATAAAAGCACAACAAGGTTTTCTTAAGGCACTGATCTGCTCTTTAGCAAATTGTGTAAAAGGTTATAAAAGGTTTATAAGAATCTTACCTCATGGTCAAACTGGTTAAGATTTGATAGAATGGTCTATAAGATTTCATTTTTTAAATTGGGGTTGACATTAATAGTAAACAAATGCAAGGGTAAAATTTGGCTTTCTCTCTCTTGAACAGATTTTCATGTAATAGTAAAGGCTAAGGAAAGGTTTTTGCTTTTTCAAATTTTTGAGTTATCATTTTGGCAAAAATAATTACTTATAGTAACCTGGAATTCTATTTTTTTTTCTTGAAGATGGAGTCTTGCTCTGTCACCCAGGCTGGAGTGTAGTGGCACCATCTCGGCTCACTGCAACCTCCACCTCCTAGGTTCAAGCAATTCTCGTGCCTCGGTCCCCTGAGTAGCTGGAATTACAGGTGCCTCCATCACGTCCAGCTAGTTTTTGTATTTTCAGTAGAGATGGAGTTTCACCATGTTGGCCAGGCTGGTTTCAAACTCCTGACCTCAGGTGATCCACACACCTCGACCTCCCAAAGTCCTGGGAATACAGGCGTGAGCCACCATGCAGGGCCTGGAATTCTATTTCATAACATCAAGTGTTTTAAACATCTAATATATGTAACAGGCTTCCCAAAATCAAATTTCAGCTTCAAGGTTGTCTTTCTTACCCCTTGCTGTTGGATGCTACAGAGGGCCCCTGGAGCATCCAGAAGAGAGGTAAACAGGATTATTTGACATGTTTATGTACATGGAATTGCCAAAATGATGTTTAATCTTCATATTATATTTTAGTGAATATTAATATGTTCCAAAATTGTGTGGGATGTCTACAGTTCTAATGTCTGAGTATATGCTATCAATATCATAATTAAGGTTATTATGATATTGTATCAATATCATAATATCATAATTAAGGTTATTATGTTATTGTAAACCACAGAGATAACCAAATTTTCTTTGTCAATGTTTTTAACTGTATCTACCCTGGACATTTTGTCATTCATACACAATTGTCTTATTTTGATCCTCTTTGATAAAGGATCCTTTGATAAAGGATGATTTATAATCAGCCATAAGGCTTTGACAGGTGCTCTCAAATGCAGGTTTCTGATAACCTTAGAGATCGTGACATTGGAATAAAGGAAAACATGCAGGACTCATGAAGAGCTGAAATGTTCATGAATATCAAACAGAACAAGAGTTAACAGAATGTACTGAACTAAAAGAAAACTGAAGTAATCTTTTTTAAAAGTTTTTGCTTGAAATATTGCTGTTCCTTGTTTTGTTTTCAGAGTTAAGGAAATTTATTTTGAGCCATTTACAGCCTTTAATAATTGAGTAAGGTATACTCCTGTGATCAAAATTTGGAGCATATTTGTTTCTCTCCTACTTGCTTCTCCAGAATTTGGAAACTAGTTGCAAGTATTCTTAATTTATAGCAATACAGTTTTTTGCATCAGTGCAATAAGAATCACTTTCTTTTGCAACAGGACACAATTGGAGAAACTGGTTGTTTTACCAAGGCTTTGATTGGAAGGGTATGCTTCCCTTTTAGGAATCAAGCTTGACTTAACAGAGCCGATAAAAGCCCCTTGGGAAAACTGAGTTCATACCTTGTCTACACAGTCCCCATACAGGTTTCCTAACCTGCAGTAAGTAAGGAATGTCATATTCTAAAAGGCCCAGGAACCCCATATTCTTGGGACCCCAAGAAGAGAGGAATTCACCCAACTCATAGGTATTTGAGGGTACAAACTCATGGCTGGGCTCAGCTTTAAAAGTCCTAAGATTCCTTGCAGAACAGAATTCCATCAAAACCAATTTAAAAAGCCTACGTAAACATAATTATTCTTGCTGCACTTTATGGAAATAATCAGACCAAATACAAGACTAAAGTTTATTTTGCAAACAACTCAGTCCTATCAAGATTTATTTTTAACAAAAATGAGAACTGGAGAGAAATTATGTTTCAAGACTTATACATTTGTCATTAGATTTTAGACTCATTCGTTGTTTTTAAGTTTTTGCCCACATTTTAAACTAACACTGCTTATTCCTGTGAACCAACCAGCAATCTCTGGCTGCAGCTCAGAAGCAGCAAAAGGGATGAGTAATGTAAAAATCTGGATCAATATTCTAGTTCTGGGCAATTACCCTGCAAATCCTGCCAGATGATTGGACTAAATAAGGTGCCCATAACCTGGAGGTTTCTTTTTTGGGAAAATAAGACCAAGGGAGCTAACGAAAGCCAAGCCCCAAACACCCCAATCTTAGCAGGCATAACTATAGCTACCAGTTATCTGGGTGTGTCAGCAGCCTTAGGATTTTTTTTAGCTGTCCTTACCATCCCCGCTTTGTTTCATTTTGATTGTCTTCTAATAACCTGGTTTGTCTCTTCTCACCTTCAGGCCATTGAACTCTGAACGTTCATGCAATTGGAACCTCAAATGATGGCCACCTTTTACCAGGGACCCTTAGATAGGCCTCTGAGGGAGATCTCACTGCTATTTTCCCAAAACAGTGCCCCCATCAGCAGGAACCAGTTAAGATCGATCACTACCCTTATCCTTATCCTTATTCTAAGTTAGATGTACTTCTTTAGAGGGGGGAATGATAGAATCAGGAGACAGCCAAATGCTGCCCAGGTCACTGTGCACAGGGGGATTGCCTAAACATGCCCATGATGAAAAATTCCGTTCCTTAACACATACACAGTAAGGGAAATAATGTGGAGTGGCTCAGACTAAGGGCCTGCCTGCACACTGGGAGAATGGGGTGTAGCCACCAGGAATTCATGCAGGGGGAGAAGACTAGGCTCTTCAGCTCATGTGTGGTGGCCTGGTATTCAGTTTAGTGAGATGGAAAACCTGCATGCAGGACCCCTCTTTCTGTTGAGAGTTTTCCTTTTCACTTAATAAATTCTGCCCTCCTCACTTTTCAATGTGTCCCTGTGACTAATTTTTCCTGGTCATGAGACAAGAACCCAGATTTTAGCTGAACTAAGGAGCAAAAATTCCTGCACTAATGGTATGACTTAAAGCATCACTTAGTAGTATGCATGAAATTAACCTTAGGTCATGAGAGCCACCTATTTATTATTTTTATTTTTTTGAGATGGAGTTTCACTCTTGTTGCCCAGGCTGGAGTGCAATGGCACAATCTCGGCTCACTGCAACCTCCACCTCCCAGATTCAAGCAATTCTCCTGCCTCAGCCTCCTGAGTAGCTGAGATTACTGGCATGTGCCACCACACCTGGCTAATTTTGTATTTTTAGTAGAGACGGGGTTTCTCCATGTTGGTCAGGCTGGTCTTGAACTCCCAATCTCAGGTGATCTGCCCACCTTGGCCTCCCAAAGTGATGGGATTACAGGCGTAAGCCACTGCACCCAGCAAAAGCCACCTATTTAGATGCTCAACTTCCAAGCAACTGAGATGAGATAAAACTGAGAAGCTTATGAGACTACTGAGCAAGAGGAAAAGGTGACACTGAGGAGCTGTATGAGAAAACAGTGATTTCAAACACAAGACAGTATTAGTGTGGCTAAGTTGCAAATAACAGAAAACTCAACTCTAACTCATTTGACAGATGTTTATTGGCTCACATAGCTGAAAAGTTCTGAGGCAGCTCTGCTTCAGGTAAAGCTTGGTCTAGTGGCTCAAAAGATGTCACCAAGGACCTAGTTTCTCTCTGTTTAGTCACTGTTTTCTTTGGTATTGGCTTTATCCTTAGGCTCCATATGGTAGCACCTGGAAGCTTGAGAATCTCCCCTTTTAACAGAAAAAAAAAAGTTGCTATAATTCTAGGTCTCACATTTTCCTATGTGCCACACAGAGGACAGATAATATCTCCTCTTGTAGCTCTCGATGAAGAAAAGCCTCTCTTTTCCAGAAGAGCCAATATCTCCTCATATCACAATGGCTCTGTGGCCAAGGGGATGGGATAAACTGATTGACACAAGCCAAACAGGGTCCACTCATGAAGATGGTGGTGGTGCCAAACCACATAGCTGAGAAAGGATAGCTTCCCAAAGAATACCCGGGTAACTGTTCCCAGAGAGAAGGGGAAGAGATGATGGAAACCAATAAAAGATGACCACGTCTAAAAATGTTGTTTTATAAACTCCTGATTTCAAGTAGAATTAGTTAATTCTATAATTCTTTACTTTCCTGTGTAGACGCTACATGTTCCTCGTGTTTGTTTTATCTTTGGTCCTGGACCTAGGGAGGGCATTTCTGGCTCTGATGCCAATACTGGATTATGTGAAAACTTTTCAACTATTGACTGGATGAAGCTATCTAACAAAGCATTAACCACCACCAGAAAGTGACCATTTCTCCCTCCCTTGGCAGTGGCCTCACAGCTTATCAGAATGTAGACTATCATGGTAGTGAGGGATGGACAGACTGGAAGAGGATTTAGGATAGGAAGCAATGAGAGGGCTGGAACTATATAAATTTTTATGAAAATAATCTCCAGTTGAGTTTACATATTCCCAATCCCAGAATGATATCTCATAAAACAAAGGCAATGAGGTCTCTTAAGACCTGGATTGGCCAGGCGTGGTAGCTGAGGCCTGTAATCCCAGCACTTTGGGAGGCCGAGACAGGTGGATCACAAGGTCAGGAGATCGAGACTAGCCTGGCTAACATGGTGAAATCCCGTCTCTACTAAAAATACAAAATATTAGCCAGGCATGGTGGCGGGCACCCGTAGTCCCAGCTACTTGGGAGGCTGAGGCAGAAGAATGGCATGAACCCAGGAGGTGGAGCTTGCAGTGAGCTGAGATAGCACCACTGCACTCCAGCCAGGGCAACAGAGTGAGACTCTGTCTAAAAAAAGACTTGGATTACCCTCTGCTGTTTCCCTAAATTACTTTGGTGGCCTCAAAAGGAAAGCAACTTCTGAAGAAAAGGTCTTAGAGTTCACAATTTAACTGCAATGTTGCTTCCATCAAATAAGGTTTTCAGTGAGACAGAGTTATGAAAAGCAATACTAATAAACACTTGTATACAAAGAGTATCTACAGAGATACACAACCAGTAGCAGTGATTGCCTCTGGGGAGAACTCAAGAGATAGGAATGACAAGGAAATTTACTTTTCACTGAACACCCTTTTCAACTATTTCAATTCTTTTTTAACATGAGCATGCTATATCTAGTCAAAGATTAATGTTTCAGGATTTGAAAAACATAAAAGAAATGTACTGTTGGTCCTCAGAGTCATTTAGCTGGGGTTAAGACTAAAAGACATGAGACTATTAGAAAAATATAAGATGGCACATAATTAAATACTAACTTGGGTGGTACTGATTACAAGTAGATGAGGAAGAGAGATCGTCTTAGTTGAAGGAGCTAGATCTGAGTGATGAAGGGAAACTAAAAGCACAGGAAAATAAGCAAATAAAAATGGGCAGAGACATAAATATGTACAATTAAGTAAAGAACAGTAAACTCTGCAGTCAGATAGGCCTGGCTCCAATTTCAACTCTATAACTTACTAACTGAGCAACCCTGAATGAGTTTTATAACCTCTTTCAACTCTGATTTCTCATTTGTAAAACGGGGAGAAGAGCACCTACCTTAATAGGATTGTTATGCAAATTAATGTATGTAAAGTGGTTAGCACCTGATACAGAGTAGCTGCCCAACTAAATGATGCCTTGTTAAAACATCACAGAACAGAGGGACCAGTCTTGCTAGAGTACATGGTAAATGTTCAAAAGGGCAAGATAATACTGGCTATTTAAGTTAAGGGTTACAGCAAATTGTGAATGGTCATCTCATTTTGTCTCTAGGGTTCCTGCAGCATAAGAATTATAAACAAGTATCACCATTATGCACTCTCTAATGTTCAAGAAGGTGAGAGATCTGACAGTTATAGGGTTTGTCTCTAGCATGGCGCCTCTGGTGCTTAATTAAGACAGAATTCTGACTGAAGGCCTTCCCACAGTCATTACATTTATAGGGTCTTTCCCCAGTATGGATTCTTTGATGTCGAATAAGATGTGCCTTGCAAAAGAAGCTTTTCCCACAGTCAGTACATTCATGAGGCTTGTCCCCAGTGTGGACCCTCTGGTGCTGAGAAAGATCTGAGTTCCACATGAAGCCCTTCCCACAGTCCTTACATTCGTAAGGCTTCTCCCCAGTGTGCATTCTCTGATGTCGAAGAAGGGCTGGGTTTCGAGTAAAGCTTTTCCCACATTCTTTACATGTGTATGGTTTCTCACCAGTGTGGATCCGTTGATGTTGCGTAAGGCTTGTGTTCTGACTAAAGCCCTTCCCACATTCCTTACATTCAAAGGGTTTCTCTCCAGTATGTATTCTCTGGTGACGAATCAGGTTTGACTTCCAAACAAAGGCCTTAGCACATTCTTGACATTCATAGGGTTTCACCCCACTGTGAATTCTCTGATGTGCGATGCAATGTGATCGAAAACTGAAAGCCTTCCCACATTCCTTACATCCATAGACCTTCTCTCCATTATGAGTTTTCTGGTGTTGATCAAAGTCCTCATTTTGATCAAAACACTTGCCGCATTCCTCACATATATAGAATATTTGCTCGTTTAGAATTTTGTGATGTATACCAAGGAGGTTATTGACATCAGTATTCCCTGAACTCTCTTCTACTGAGATCATCTCATCCTTGACAATCACTTCTATAATATCATTTGTAGAACTTTCCATACGTCCCCCATTGAGGTAACCAGGCCATCTCCCTAACCTGCTTTTCTCTTCACAGGTTTTCCCAAACCATAATTTCTGGGATCCACACCACCGGGGTCCACTTGATAGGACCATGAGGTCCTGTACTTCCTCAATAATTTCCTCCTTCAGAATAAAATCTTCTTTCTTCCTCTTCAACACACCCTCTGAAAAAAGAAATTGGAGCTTCAAATGTCATCATTATCCATGACACAGCAACTAAGGTCACCAAGTGGTATTAATACGTCCACTTCTCTCCAAGTGCCACCCATGTCTCAGTGGCCCTGTCCCAGCTGAAAATGGCAAAAACAAGGCTAATACACAGAAAGAAACCAAAAGTAAAGACAGCAACTAGATAGAATCCCTGCGGGCTATGATTCCTGGCACCAAACGAAGGACCAGGGTAGGCTCTCAGAAAACAGGTGAATTGAATCTAAGGAAAACAAAGTCAGAATTCCTCCTAGGTAGCTGAGTACAGTTTATACCATGAGAAGAACAGGCCAGGACTTAGGACAGAGGACCTGTTCAGAAATAAGGAATCCTTAGTGGTATACCTGAGAACCTGGGCTTGTCACATGCAGCAGACAGTAGCAAGAATGAGCTTCCTCATACTTTTCAACACTAAAAGGAAGTATAGTCTTCTCTTTCAATCCAATCACCAAGTTCACCATGAAACCATGGGAAGTGCTTTCTCAAACTACTCCAGGCAGAACTCGGAAAAGACTCCCTCCTCTTTGTTCTCATAGTGTCTTATTCACATTCTGTTACAGTTTCATCATTTTTCTGTAATTATACATTTATGTATCATGTCCCATGAGACTGTGAGTCCTTCCGGGATAAGGGCCATATATGACTTGATTTTTTTAATCTCTAACAACTAACACAATGAGTAAAATACAGCATCTACATTAAAAATATTGGGTGATCATAGCAGCTAGATGGGGCAGGCCATCTGTTCAGTTTAAGTCTAACGCAAAAGACCCATCCTAATTTAATTAATTTAATTAATTGAGCTTGTCCTAATGAAAGTTGGAAGCTTAGGGTTTAAGTTTTCTCTTAATTGGTTGATTTAAGGATCTGGTCCCCATATTTGTTTAGAACATGAATGGCAAAATGGACTTTTACATCTTATAAAAGAAAGATAGGAAAAGATGTGACTGAGAGAAGAATGCTCATTTCCCTCTCACTTACCTGGACAAATCAGGCTTGGACCCTCTCCTTGCAGTTTCAGGTTTAATGGCTCTTCCACCTGCTCAGGATGGGACATCCCAGCAGGCTTTAGAAATGGATATCCTGCCAGGGTCAAGATACAAATAAGGCTGACTCAGTCAGAAGAGTGAGGCCCATCAGGAAAAGAGCAGACATGGAAGTGGTAGGGAGAGAATAAAGGTGGGTGAAAAGATTGGTAACATAGATAAGCAGAAATTTGATGGTACAGAATAATAAGGATAGGCTGGACGTGGTGGCTCACACCTGTAATCCCAGCACTTTGGGAGGCCGAGGTGGGTGGATCACCTGAGGTCAGGAGTTCAAGACTAGCCTGGCCAACATGGTGAAACCCCATCTCCATTAAAAATACAAAAAAAATTAGCCAAGCATGGTGGCACACACCTGTGGTCACAGCTCCTCAGGAGGCTGAGGCAGGAGAACCGCTTGAACCCGGGAGGCAGAGGTTGCAGTGAGCCGAGACTGTGTCACTGCTCTCCAGCCTGGGCGACAGAGTGAGACTGTGTCTCAAAAAATATATATATATATTTATATATATAAAATATATAAAAATATATATTTATATATATAAAATATATAAAAATATATATTTTATATAACACTATTTATATTTAATATAAATATATTTTATATAAGATATGTATTTATATATAAAATATATTTATATTAAATATATAAATATATGTATTTATATATTAAATATACAAATATATAATATATATAAATATATATTAAATATATAAATATATAATATATAAATATATATTATATATAATATATAATATATATTTAAATATATAAATATATAATATATATTATATATAATATATAATATATATATTAAATATATAAATATATATTATATATTACATATAATATATAATATATATATTAAATATATAAATATATATTATATATTACATATAATATATAATATATATATTAAATATATAAATATTATATATTATATGTATTATATATAATATACTATATATTATATATTATATGTATTATATATAATATATTATATATAATATGTATTATATATTTATATATGATATATAAATATATTATATATTATATTATATATAAAATATAATATGATATATTATATATTTATATATCATATATCATATATAATATATCATATATAAATATATATCATATATCATATATAATATAAATATATGATATATCATATATAATATAAATATATATGATATATCATATATAATATAAATATATATGATATATCATATATAATATATAATTATATATGATATATCATATATAATATATAATTATATATGATATATATCATATATAATATATATAGAGATGGACTATATATATCATATATTTTATATATAATTATATTTATATATAATGTATAAGATATATATTATATTTTTTATTTATATATTTATATATTTTATTTATATGATTATATATTTTATATATACATATATTTTTAATTTATATATTTATATATTTTTATATATATTTATATAAAGGATAGAAAATACTGGAACAGAGAAGTTGTAATTCCATCAGTTCCCAAAGATATGAAACATATCACTCACTTTAAAATGTCAAGAAGAAATAGAAAAGATGAAGGCCTCTTCTTCACCTATCCCTAGGAGGTGAAATCAAATTCACATAGAATAGAATCAGGATAGGATGGAATTGCAAATAGTTATTCATGAGGACTTCCTGTCTAGCCAGGCTATTCTGGGAAACCGTAATCTCCTAGTTTCCTTCCTATCCATTTATTGCTTTCCATTCCACAAAGATTCAATGGATGGGGTCTCTCTATGGCATCCATAAGAAATGGACTCACACCCTCACTCAGCCATTTCCAAAAGTCACTTCTTACTCAATAACAGACACCTCTGTTCACAGAGATCTACTGTAATACACCTTACTTCTGCTTTCGCTAGAACTGTCTCTTTGTAACCTTCATCCAAAACCTCCTAAGAAACAGATCAATTCTACACCTTCAAATGACAACCTTTTCTGTTGCCAAATCCAGGGACTATGTATCCTCTGAGTATTAACTTCTGTAAGACAAAAGTGGACTTTGAGTAGTGACATGTATGTGCCAAGGAAGTCAGCTGCACATCAGAGAGTTAGAATTTTGCTCAAGGAGTAACTTAGCTGTTGGTTTTCTACCTAAAGCAAAGCAAAGCAAAGATGAGAAATTCCCTTAGGTGGTGAGGAGAGGAAGCACTAAGAATGCAGAAGACGCTGTGGTGGTCTCCCCATACCCCTTCCACTACTCCCCACTGTAAAGTAGCTATGCCCTTTGTAGGGGGCTGGAGTGGGGAGTTGGGTATCCCAACTCCACTTCCTAGGGTAGGCTCTGACTTGGCTAAGCTAAGCAGGTTAATCCCATCCCACTCACTACATGAGAGACTGATTCAGAGATCGGCAATTCAGACCAAGTCAATCAGTGCACAGTAGTTACCTTGCCACAGGGATTGATTTAGAGCTGGCATATGACTTAAGGTAGTCCATTAGAGTATACTTGGCACTTTGACTCACAATGTTTAAAGCCTAAGGACGGCCTGCCAGGTTTCTTCACCTAGGTATGAAGCAGCAGAGTCCTGTTACTACCACCAATCACCTTACAACCAAAAGGGGAGCCAGACTGTAGACAAAGCCAACACATACGGAGACAGAGCAGAGAATGTAATTCTGATCAAACTATACCTGCAGCCCACTCTACCTCAGACTTCCCAGTTACATGAAACAACAAATTCTTTTTGTTTAAGCCAGTTTGAATTGGGTTTTAATACCTGCAATCAAGAGTATTCTAATATGAAAAGACAGAACAAGGAACTGTGAGAATGAGGAAATTTGGAGCACAGCTCAAGTCACACTGCGCCCACATAAAAGCCCTATGGGAAGATGAAATGGGGCCAAGGAGGCAACCAGGAAACACAGTTATCACTAGGAAACTAAGAGTAAGAAAGTCCTGTTGGGCCTAAAGTAATCCCAGGGTTTTCCCCTGAGGAATAGGAACTATCTGGCTGAGGGTTGAGAGTTCTTGGTTTCTAATGATAAAGATGGCCATTATATCCCAAGCTGGAAGACTGTAAACAGGCCAGGAAGTAGAAAGGGCACCCAAGATCAGAGTAAACAGGAAACTCATGGGGCAAAGATACGTGGTAGCCATAACAGCAGCGATGGGGAAGAGGCAAAACAGGTTAATGAAGATGGCACACAGAGGAGCCAGGATGAATAAAACAAGAACTCAAGAAGATATAAAAGCTCTCCCTCTCCCCTTCCCCCTCCCCCTCTCCCTCTTTGCACAGTCTCCCTCTAATGCCCAGCCGAGGCTGGACTGTACTGCCGCCATCTCGACTCACTGCAACCTCCCTGCCTGATTTTCCTGCCTCAGCCTGCCGAGTGCCTGGGATTGCAGGCGGGCGCCGCCACGCCTGACTGGTTTTCGTATTTTTTGGTGGAGACGGGGTTTGGCTGTGTTGGCCAGGCTGGTCTCCAGCTCCTGACTGCGAGTGATCTGCCAGCCTCAGCCTCCCGAGGTGCCGGGATTGCAGACAGAGTCTCGATCACTCAGTGCTCAATGTTGCCCAGGCTGGAGTGCAGTGGCGTGATCTCGGCTCGCTACAACCTCCACCTCCCAGCCGCCTTCCTTGGCCTCCCAAAGTGCCAAGATTGCAGCCTCTGCCCGGCCGCCACCCCGTCTAGGAAGTGAGGAGCGTCTCTGCCTGGCCGCCCATCGTCTGGGATGTGGGGAGTGCCTCTGCCCCGCTGACCCGTCTGAGATGTGAAGAGCGCCTCTGCCTGGCCGCAACCCCGTCTGGGAACTGAGGAGTGTCTCTGCCCCGCCGCCACCCCATCTGGGAGGTGAGGAGCGTCTCTGACTGTCCGCCCCTTCTGAGATGTGAGGAGCTCCTCCGCCCGGCAGCCGCCCCGTCCGGGAGGTGGGGGGCAGACCCCGCCCGGCCAGCCGCCCCGTCCAGGAGGTGGGGGGCAGCCCCCGCCTGGCCGCCGCCCCGTCTGGGAGGTGGGGGGGGCACCTCTGCCCGGCCGCCCCATCTGGGAAGTGAGGAGCCCCTCTGCTAGGCCGCCACCCCGTCTGGGAGGTGTACAGCTCATTGAGAACGGGCCATGATGACGATGGCGGTTTTGTCGAATAGAAAAGGGGGAAATGTGGGGAAAAGAAAGAGAGATCAGATTGTTACTGTGTCTGTGTAGAAAGAAGTAGACATAGGAGACTCCATTTTGTTCTGTACTAAGAAAAATTCTTCTGCCTTGGGATGCTGTTAATCTATAACCTTATCCCCAACCCCGTGCTCTCTGAAACATGTGCTGTGTCCACTAAGGGTTAAATGGATTAAGGGCGGTGCAAGATGTGCTTTGTTAAACAGATGCTTGAAGGCAGCATGCTCGTTAAGAGTCATCACCACTCCCTAATCTCAAGTACCCAGGGACACAAACACTGCGGAAGGCGGCAGGGCCCTCTGCCTAGGAAAACCAGAGACCTTTGTTCACATGTTTATCTGCTGACCTTCCCTCCACTATTGTCCTATGACCCTGCCAAATCCCCCTGTCCGAGAAACACCCAAGAATAATCAATAAATACTAAAAAAAAATTTTTTAAAAAAGAAGATATAAAACTATGGGAACACAGAGAAGAAATGCAATCCCACTAGTGTCTACAACACTAGATTAAAAAAACACCTATCTATGACATTTTAAAGATCATGACAAGAAAACTGGTCAGATGACCGGCACGTGTGCCCTCACTCACCTGAGGAGATGCCCCTTGGGGCCTCTCCATCCAGAGCTCCCCGAGGAACCAAGCACCAGGGTGTTTCCCCTCGCTCCAGCTGGGAAATCAGAGCCGGTTTGGGAAATGGAAATGCTGCTTAAGAGGAAAGAAATGGGACAGGCAGGTGAGTGGCGTGGCACACAGTAATCCCAAGGCTCCTCCCAGGCCAGTGTCTTCAGGGGTAGGAGGGGAAAAAAACGGAAATAACTAGGAAGAACAAGAAAAGGAATTCCAGGGGAAAGGACAAGAGAGGGGCCAGGAGACTTACAAAGGTCAGGAAGTTGACAGACGACTCAGTAACTGAGTCAGCAAATGGATGATTTCACTCATTGAGGAATTGAGTCCTCAATTCTTACCTGTCCTCTCCCTCTTAGAGCTCTCAAGTTCAGACATCCTCATGAGGATGCTTGGAATTAGGCTGGATCTTGCAAACCGAGAGGGCAGGGAACTGAAGGCTCAGTGGAGCACCATGAATTTGCTCTCTTCTCACTATACCCACAACACAAGGGTAGGGGTTTGGCACCTCTCACTCTGGAGCAAGGAAGTCCTGTATAAGGCCCAAACTGATACCAGGACTTCCTACTTTCCAACGACTGCTGAGGTTAGGTCATTAAAAATCCAAGAGCCTGAAGCTGCCATTGAGCTGAGGGTTATCAACAACTCCTGAGCCTTTGAGAAAAAAGGAGCCAGCAAACTCTGAAGGGTGGAGGCAGGGCCCAAAGGGAGAGACCCTTACCCAGGGAAGCCACAGCCCCATAATTCTCCAGCATCACATCCCTGTACAGGGCTCTCTGAGCAGGGCCCAGGCCGATCCATTCGTTCTCAGAGAAGTAGACGGCCACATCCTCGAAGGTCACTGACTCCTGAAACAACATGTGTTCAAATGCCCTAGGACAACCCCAGGACCAGGCCAAGAGGAAGGGGAGACAGGGCACCAAAAGGTACTGTGGGGGTGCCTGTGGGGATTCTGGATTCTGAATGTCTACAGGAACTCTATCAGCAGAAGATTTTTGCCTCCTATGTACAAAGAGACAAGGCATCAGCCATCAATTTTCTCATGTCTCTTCATCTTTATTTCAGCAAACATTTTCTCCTCTTTTTCATGAGTCTGCAAAAGTTTTCTTGTTTCATCCTTATACCCCAAACCACATCTGTGCTCTAGGTCCCATCCTGTCTCCACAATGTGTCCTCCTTCAGAGGTCACCCACCCTTGATAACAACTATCATTTATTAAGCCTGTGCCAAGCACTTGACATATATTCTTTGTTATGTCTCATAGCCTACTATCAGATCCATTTTTTAGAAGAGGAAACTGAGACTCGGAGGGATTAACTTCCCCCAAAGTTCCAGTACTGAGACAGAACCCAGGCCTGCTTGACTCTGGCTCTTGCCTGTTATGCCACACTGCCTTCCGTCCCCATTCCTGCCATCCCTGCTGCCCCTGTATAGGACTCTTCCTCCTTTGTCCTCCCCAGTCACTGCCACCAGCCACAGAGGCAGCTAGGGCTCCTCAGAACATTCAGGTTGCTCTGAACACTGTACTCAACAGGGCAGATCCTCGTTGTGACTTTACTCCCTGCACCCCCACCACCCGCAACACACTCTCACAAAGATCCCACCTCACTTGCTTCCCCACGTCCCAATCTCCATGTCCCCATTTTCTATATCTCTAGGAGTCTCAGCTCCTGCACTTTCTTTCTCTCATCCTCTTAAGAAACAAATACTGCTGACCTCCAGCCATTGGGACTTCCTGTAATTCTCAGCCACTGCCTCCTTCAGGGTCTCAGTCTCCACACTGTGGAGGAGCCCATTCTGGTCCACTGCACTTCAGTCCTTGCGCACTAGAAAGTCTCCACAGCTATTTATCCAGCACTCCAGGGCTCCAAGGCTTTGGCTGGCTCAACTTTGTCTGCCTAATAGAGTCCACATTCCTCTGCACTACAGACAATTCCATTCACTACTCACAGACCCAGCTTTCCTGGCCAGGATCATCAGCCACCACCACTCTCATCTCCGATCCTCTCACCATTCCATTGGGAAACCAAACTTTCCTCACCCTGTTCTGTGTCCTTGCACCTGCGGCTACTCTTGCCTGAATATCCAGTTCTTCCCTCCTGCTCCTGCATTGCAAATTCCTTTTCAACCTAATACCCAGCTCAAACATAACCAGCTCTGTAAAGGCGGCTCTGAAATTCTGGCCATTCATCGCCCCCCACAGCACTCTGTGCGCTCTGCCCCAGCAGTCGGCTCAACCCCGTGCCGCTGCACGTCTGCTCTCCTTGAGGCTCAGGTCCGGGGGTGTCGACTCCGCTGTGCTGCCTGTCCCTCGAGGCCCCTCACTCTGGGTTGTACCCCCATTTCCCAGCCGCCGCACCACCCCGTCTCCGGGCCTAGAACCCAGGGCAGGGCCAAGATTGCTTCCAGGCTCCGGCCCCGCACTCACCCGGCGCGCCCGGGGCAGCGCGGGCTGTCCCGGGAGCAGCTCGAGGACAAGGCCGAGGCGTGTCCCGCTCGCCAGCGCCACGGCCGCCATAGCCCAGGTCGCCCTCTGGGAAAGCGAGCGCGCGCCAGACCAGACCAGAGGCTGTTGGGGTCGCGGAGGAGCGCTCTGCACCTGGGCAGGCCTGACACGGCTACGCTGCGCCCTGCAGCCACCGGAGTAAGACCCCGACTCCACTCCCTGCCCGCCCCACGCCCGACTCCCCGTGCTCCACGCCCGCCAGGCCCCAGCATCCGGGAGGCCGGGGCTCGGGCCGCTCCGGTTGCTCTAGGACGGCGGAGGGCGCCGCATCTCTGTGGTCCTCCTTTCTCGCTCGGGGAGGGAGGGGAGAGCGGTCCGGTTCTCCTGGAGACACGGACGATCCCAGGGACCGCTACCGGGGTAGGGGTGCAGGCAGCTGGGGAGGAATCCTTCCCCTGCGCTCTAGGCCACCCCTTCCTCTCCAGCTCGCTGCACCCTAGGTGGACAGATATTTGCTGATAGGAGGTAGCGGGTACTTCACTAGACTGCACCTGCTCTTTTCTCTCTCCTTTTACCAGTTTTTGCATTCCCAGAGCAGACCTGTATTTTATGTCTTTTAACATTCTCATCTTTGTGCCTCTAACATGCGCCCGATGTGTAGCACCTCCTGGGGAGTTATTTCTTTAACTGCCAAGGAATATTTGTAGAATTGTCCACGAAAAGTCAAACTGTAAAAGATTTGAAGGGATTTATCCTGAGCCAAATATGAGTGACCATGGCCTGTGCCACAGCCCCAGGAGATCCTGAGAACATGTGCCCAACGTGGTCAGGCTACAACTTGGTTTTACACATTTTAGGAAGACATAAGACATCAATTAATACATGTAAGATGTACGTTGGTTTGGTATGGAAAGGTGGGACAACTGGAAGAGGAGGCTTTCAGGACATAGGTGGATTCAAAGATTTTCTGAGTGGCAATTGGTTGAAAGAGTTAAGTTATTGTATAAAGACTTAGAATCAATAGAAAGGGATGTCTCAGTTAAGGGCTTGTGGAGACCAAAGTTTTATCATGCAGATGGAGCCTGTAGCAGGCTTCAGAGAATAGACTGTAAATGTTTCTCATCATTATCACACTACCGGATAGTCTGTGAGACTTAAAGAGGCTGTTCTATCAGTCTTAAGGTCTGTGTTGATGTTAATGCTGGTCAGCTGGTCCTGAATTTCAAAAGGTAGGGGAGCATAATGAGCCATGTCCAACTCCTCCTTCCCATTATGGCCTGAACCAGTTTTTCAGGTTAACTTTGGAATGCCCTTAGCCAAGAGGAGAGATCCATTCATATGGTCAGAGGGCTTTGAATTTTATTTTTGGCTTACGGAATAAAAGAATGAATAAATGTTGAACCAGTTTTTCAGTTGAAGAAAGTAAGGCCCAAAGAGAGAAAATGGCTTACCTAACATTATGCAACATGCCAGGAAATTAAATTTTTTAAGAAGTGTGAAAATAAAGATTATTCAAATGAGAACAAAGACTATTATTCAGAGCTTGCTATATATGACAAGAGAGTCAGCCCTCATCACTTGCATTCAGCAGACTGAAAGTCAGGCAGAAGAGTGGGGAAAGCTTCACAGTGGAAAAAAGGAATGGCTTCAGGTATTCCCTTATTGGAAGTTGCTGGCATGGGGAAACTACAGGCGGGCTAACTAGAAGCAGGGAATCTTATGTAATTGGTAGGGGGAAATTTTTGGCTTTCTCTGTTTGGTCCTAAGTTGGAAGTAGTATGGGAAAAAGTAGAGAATCTGATAGTTTTTAATCAAATTGCTACCCCATCTCTACAAAAAAAAAAAAAAGAAAGAAAGAAAGAAAGAAAGAAAAATAGCCAGCTCCTGGCTACTCAGAAGTCTGAGATGGGAGGATCACTTGAGCCTGAGAAGTCAAGGCTGCAGTGAGCTGTGATTGCACCATTGCACTCCAGCAAGAACCTAGAAAGAAGAAAGAGAAGAAGAGAAAAGAGAAGAGAAGAGAAGGAAAGAGGAAGGAAGGAAAGGAGGGAGGGAAAGAAAGAAAGAAAGAGTGGGAGGGAGAGAGGGAAAGAAAGAAGAGAAGAAGGAAGGAAGGGAAGGAGGGAAAGAGAGAGAGAGAAAGAAAGAAAAAGAGAGAGAAAGAAAGAAAAAGAAAGGAAGGAAGGAGAAGGGAAGAAGGAAGGAAGGAAAAGGGAGGGAGGAAGGAAGGAAAAGGGAGGGAGGAAGGAAGGAAGGAAGGAGGGAAGGAAGGAAGGAGGGCACGGAGGGAGGGAGGAAGGAAGGAAGAGATCAAATCCCAGCTGTTTGGGGTCAATTGCTACCAGGGTTATTGTTTTGATTAGTGGACTGGTTGCCACAGATAGTGATTTAGTGGTTTGACTTCCTAGAGTGGTTACCATAGAAAATGGGTTGGCTTCCTGGACTGGTTGCTACAGATTGTGTGACACAGTCCTGTTTTTCTATGTAGTATGGCCATTGCCCATTTGTATATTCAATGTCTCGGGGTGAATAAGGTAGGAAGATAAACATAGAATTCAAGTCCACAGGCTCAGATGCTCTGATGCCTGAATAGCTCCCCAGGTACTAAGCACTTACAGATACCATACCTGTGAAAAATCACAGAGCAAAAGAGACCTCAGATGGGCTCCCAGTCTTGTTTGTATGCAAGAAGATGATAGAGAGGTTCATAAATGGACACTACCTGATAGTCTGTGAGTACTGAGATGGAAGCAGTAACTCTTACCATGGGGAAGATCACTAGGTAGTTGAGCATACAATGAAGTCTCTTAAGATTTTCTTGGTGACAAGATGGAGAAAACTGGACTGGGTGACAAAACAATTATGAGGGTTTTAGCTCAGAACAAGGAGCCCTGGAGATGCACGATTACTAAGTCATCGTCCACCAGAAGGAAGGTCTCTTATGGCTCTGAATAGTGTTTTTGTTCAAAACTTTTAGAAATCTGAAAAGGAGAAGAATAGGTAGTCTATTATATTTACCTATATTTTTACTCATTCCATTGTCCTTTCTGTCAAACACACACAGCAGGCAAAGCCATGGCCTGACTGATTTGGCTAATAAAGATAAAATAGGCAGGGTGCAGTGGCTGACGCCTGTAATCCCAGCACTTTGGGAGGCTGAGGCAGGCAGATCACCTGAGGTCAGGAATTCCAGACCAGTCAACATGGCAAAACCCCTTCTCTACTAAAAATACAAAAATTAGCTGGGTGTGGTGGCATGCGCCTGTAATCCCAACTACTCGGGAGGCTGAGGCGGGAGAATCGCTTGATCCTGGGAGGCAGAGGTTGCAGTGAACCAAAACACCACTGCATGCCAGCCTAGGCAACAGAGTGAGACTCTGTCTCAAAAAAAAAAAAAAAGATACGATAAGCCATTTTTAGACTCATACAATGTATTATTTGTAGACAAACAGGCCATCTCTCCAGGTCTTCATCCACCTGCTAAAAAGAATGCCATGAAACAAAACGGAGCTGGATGCCTGCAATGTGAGTTGTCGGATACCCCATTTCTGAGGAGCCAATTTTAGACTGCAACAAAGTAGACTATAACACTACTTTTTGCAGTCTAATATTGGCTCCTCAGAAATGGGGTATCCGACAACTCACATTGGGTTGAGTGACGAACCAATGTGGTGGCTTATGCTCTTGAGAATTCTTAACCGTATGTGTGGTAGGTTGGGAGGTGGAATTGTGGACCTGGGAGGACCCACCCTCCTCAGGATATAACTGCAGACTACAACATTACTTCCTTCTGGGGGACGAAAGTCTCATGCTTCATCAGAACCTCGGAGGCAATGAAAAACTGTCTCATGACAGCCTCCCATAGGAGATAGGGAAGGGAGTGAGGGATGACCTTGTAAAGCTCCTCTCATCCTCTTGTGTTCTGGAGGATCACAAGATAATCTGCTAAGACTTAGATTAGCTGCTGTTCATGCCTTTTCCTGTGTGGCCTATGTAGATATGTGCAAGATAGCCAGGGTACCACAGCAGAGTCATTCACCTACAACTCTACCTCCCAACTTATCACACATATGGTTTAGAATTCTCAGGCGCATAAGCTGCCACTTAGGTTCATCAGATACTCTAGTTAATTGTACTGATAAAGGCTTGGACCAGATCCACTCCATTTCTCCTAGGCAACATCAAATCAGAGTAACCATGATTACGAGTCCCTATAGTTTAATCAGGCCCACTGGATGGTAGATATGTTCCCAATCCAGAACCAAGCTAGTTAATACGGCTGAATGCAGGCGAGGCAAGAGGTGTTGGTAATGACACATATCGCACCTGAACTGACCAGCAGGAAATCCAAAACAATACAATTATCCACTATCAGTCATGCTAGAGAATTTAGAACAATAAGTGGTCTGTGAAAAATGTACAAAAGTGATAACAGAATGAGGCTAAAGGGAATAATATCAACTTTCAGAAAGTTAACCTTGTTATGTTATATCTTAGTGAGGCTGTTCCCCTTCTGGAGCCAGTGGCTTTGGGAAGATTCTGATAGTTTTAAAATTAAGATTGTTTGTTGGCCAGTGGTCAAGTTGATAGTGGTAGCAGAAGTCTAGGTTAAATTGGCCAGATATCCTGCAGATAGTAGTGAAGAGAAGTTAATTGACCTTCCTTCTGAAACCACCTTTGCAAAAATTATAACTGAGAAAATTATGACGGTGAAAGAGATCTGAATTAACCGATTCCATCTTGCTTTTAACCTCCAAGCTGTCATTGTTCATTCCTGGGCACAGGCCATACTAACTTTGGGAGGAACTTACTTAGTTTATAATTTAACTTTGAAACAAAGATGGTATCAGCCCTTTCCCAAACAAACCCCTTTCCTGCCTGGAGACTAGACTGCCCTTGCAGGACTAAAAAATTAGCCACAAGATTAGAAATTACGGTTTAAGAGTCATGCAGCTGGAGGCTGGAAGATTCTAAACCTCCCCAAATTGTTCCTGGGGATAATATCACTCTTATAAAACCTAAGATCAGTGCTTGAGATGTTTTGCAGAACCTGCGCGCAGTGGATCAGCTGGCACCACCCAGACTGGTAAACTGGCCCATCTGGTATTGTGGCCCCCACCCAGGAACTGACTCAACACAAGAGGACAGCTTCAACTCCCTATGATTTTATCTGTGACCCGGCCAATCAGGACTCTCCACTTTCCAACCGCCTACCCACCAAATTATCCTTAAAACCCCAACCCCCAAGTTTTCAGGGTAATTTGAGTAATAATAAAAACTCCAGTTTTCCATACCCTGGCTCTTTATGAATTAAACCCTTTCTTTATTACAACTACCATGTCTTGATAAATCAGCTGTGTCTAGGCAGCAGGCAAGGAGAACCTGTTGGGCGGTTCACCTCTGCCCTGACAACCCAGAGTCTAAGGTGTTCTCTTCTTACCAATCAGGGTTGTCGTTCCTCTCATTCCACAGCTACGTGATCAATGTGACTAGTCTCTGCAACAATCACTCTACCTATTTCCCAACTCTCCTGTGTCTTACCCACACCATACACTCAGACTCATCTCTAGTTAGTTCAGTAGTTTCTTTCTTACATAATTTGTAGCATCCTAGAATGTCTCCCACCCTCTGAAATGTGGGCCATGCCAAGACCACCTTAGGAGTTGCCTTCTCATATTTATGATTTATGATCACTATAATCATTATCTATAATTGCCCAAATCCAATTAGCACAGCTGGGTGGCAACACACACACACACACACACACACACACACACACACACACACACACACACGGTGTCAGTCTCCCGCCCCCTGGCTCTTATTTCCTACTGTCAAACTGCAGTAGTTCAGTTTCCCAGGGTTAAGCATAGGAGGGGAAAAAATAGAGAATAATTAATTATGTGCTTATGTCTCTTGCAGTCAGGGCCTTCTCCCACTCCTGAACCTTGTGAAAGTGTTACTGACAGTGAGTCTGCAAACAGTGGCGAATCCGCACTGATCCCAACCCTTGTCTTCTCAGAGGAAAGATTTCAACTGAAAGACCGAGGCAAATTTTAAAGCAGAGGCAAAGGTTTATTAAAAGAAGCAAATCACACTTGGAAGAGGGCCAAGTAGGGAACTTGAGAGATCAAGTGCCCCCCTCAGCCTTTGGCTCAGGATTTTTATAAACTGGCTTTTGGTTCCGGGGTTTTTCTTCTCCTCCCTTGATCCCTCCATTGGGGTGGGCTGTTGCTCAGTTGTGACATGTGCAGTGGCCTGCTAGTACTTGGGAGAAGCCACATGCACAGTGTGTTTACTGAGGTTGTGTGCATGCTCACTTGGAGCGATTTTCCCTTACTGGTTGATCACCTCCAGAGGAAGGTCATATACCAGTCAAACACCACCATTTCCCCCACTACTTTTGCCCCATGCTTAAGACCAGATCAGGGACTGGGCACGGTGGCTCACGCCCAGCACTTTGGGAGGCCAAGGCAGGTGGATCATTTGAGGTCAGGAGTTCGAGACCAGCCTGGCCAACATGGCAAAACCTTGTCTCTACTAAAAATTTAAAAAAATTAGCCAGGTGTGGTGGCAGGTGCCTGTAATCCCAGCTACTGGGGAGGCTGAGGCAGGAGAATCACTTGAATCCGGGAGGCAGAGGTTGCAGTGAGCCGAGGTCGTGCCACTGCACTCCAGCCTGGGTGACAGAGTGAGACTCCACCCCAAACAAAACAAAACAAAAACAAACAAAAACCTGATCAGGGAATTGTGATTTGCTGGCTCCAGATGTTTTCTATCTGTTGCAGAACTCCTCTCTGTCTTGGTCCCAGTCATGGCCACTTCTCATTTCAGAGGGACAGTTTTATGATAGCCTGACCATTACCCAGTGAGTGCCTGCCATTTCCAGAACCCTCTCTACTGCCACCTCCTGGGTCAAGTGAATGGCCTCTAGTAGCTCTAAGATTTGGGGCCTCTACTTAGTAGGAGTATCCCAAGTTGCTGGGTACTCCCTTCCCTTCCAGATAGTGGCTTGGGCATGAAGCACCAAAAAGGCATATTTGGAATCTGTATAAATGGTTATTCTTTTCCCTTCCCCTAGTGTTAGGCCTGTGGTTAAAAGATGAGTTTTGCTAGTTGTCCTGAGGTCCCCAAGGATAGAGCTTTAGCCTCTGTGTACCCTGCATATATAGTTTCATTCTGAACAAAACTGCTCCCATCTGAAAACCACATTTTGACCAGGTTGTCCAAGGGCTGATCCTTTAAGTCTTCCCATCTGGCATAAATTTGGTTAAGTATCTCACAACATGAATGTGTTGAGTCACCCTCTCCTGGTAATGGCAGTAAGGAGGCTGGGATGAGGGTGGAGCACCACTCAACTGTTACCTGTGGGATTTCTAACAACACTTGATACTTTAGCAATCTGTTGTCAGTGAGCCATTGTGGCACTTTTATGTCCAGTAAGGAGCTTATTTGTTGGACATCAGGAGCTGGATTGATTGTATCATGGTGATTTTGAGGACCTCCTCCAGTAGGAGGGCTTGTGCAGCCACTACCTTGAGGCAGTGTGGCCACCTGTGTGCTACTGGGTCTAGGTTCTTTAAAAAGTAACCTACAGGACATTTGATTGACCCAACAGTTTGAATTAGGACTCCTAAGGCTACACCTTGGCTTTTGGTGATGAAAAGCTAAAACAGTTTGCTTAGTATGGGTAGCCCAAGGGCTGGGGCTTATGAGAGAGCAGTCTTTAGCTGCCTAAAGGCTTGCTCCTGATCTTTTTCCCAGAGAAGTGAGTCCCTATCAGTCCCTTCTTTTAGAGTCTAATATAAGGACTTAACAATCCCACCATAACCCAGTCTAAAGTCTGCAATATCCTGTGATCCCTAGAAAGGCCTGATGCTGATTTTGGGTGGCTGGGATAGGTATTTTAAGGATGGCCTGTATCCGTTCTGGGGAGAACTTATGTTCTCGAGGGATCAGGATTATCCCCATGTATTGGACCTCTTGTCTTAGAAGCTGTGCCTTGGCCTTGGATGCTTTGTACCCTCTGTCTGCAAGAAAATGTAGTGTCTGGACTAGATGTTGGATTCCCAGTTGTCTTGTGGGGGAGGAGATTAGCAGGTCATTCACATACTGTAGGACACATCTGCCCCCTCAAGAGTCAGGTCTTGAAAATCTTTAGCCAAGGCTTGCCCAAACAAATGGGGACTATCTCTAAAACCTTGCAGAAGCACAGTCCAGGTGAGCTGTTGGCTCCTTCCTTTTTCATTTTCCCATTCAAAGGCAAATAGCAATTGGGAAGATAGGTCTATGGGGATACAAAAGAAGGCATCCTTCTGGGGTGTCTGGGTCAAGGTTAGTATGTTTCACTTGGGCCTAATGTAGCCTCTCTAAGAAAGTAGTGGGATTTTCAAGAGAGTCTTGATCTATTAAGGCCAATTTATTGTAGTTTACAGGCTTTCCTCTGCTATCCTTCATCCCCATTATGGGGATGTGGTTCACTGCCCATATACCCCCCTGGGTATTTTATTCCCAGTTGGGGGCCAACCTGGAGAAGGGCAGTGGCCCTCACAAGGTAGCCACCAGGGTCAGTCATGTGCATTGCACTTGCAAATTGCTGGGCTGCCTCCATAATGGAGTCATGTTCTCCCTTAGAGTTTGGCCTAGTGTGACTGTGAAGTCCTCCCAAGTAAGTTCAAATGTTAAGCCTAGTTAATGGAACCCTTCAATGCACTAGTCAGGGTTTTCCATAAACTTCCATAGCTCCATTTTAATCTGGCTCAGGTCTTACATAGTGAATGGAGTCTGGACTCTAGTTGACCCAATAGGGCTGCTAACCTCCTGAAGTGGGGATAACTTAAGGGGGTGGTATCCAGAGGGTGGCCCTGGGTAGGGAGGGGAAGGCTATGGGACTGGGAGACTTGGATATAATGGGAATAAAAGAGGCAATATTTGAACTAAATTCCACCTTTGGTTCCTCTGGGGCTTGAGTCCTGTGCAAATCTGATAAAGGGTCTCCCAAATCTACTGGAGGAGGTTGCCTGGTGATGGCTGCTATCATCACTGGGTCCATTTTACAAGCCCAACAAAGGTCAGGGTTGTCTCTTACGGCCATGAAAGCCTGTGCATAAGGGATTTCTGTCCATTTTCCCTGCTGGCAGCAAAACGAATCTAGTTGATGGATAGTATTAAAATTAATACTTCCATTTTCTGGCCAAGATTGCTGGTCCCCAAGTCCATATCAGAACCAGGCTGTGTGACAAAAAAAATTAGCCTTTTCCTTTTTAGAGCTTGTGGGTCAAACTTTTCCCAGTTCTTGAGGATGCATCCAAGGGGTGTGTCCTGTGGTATGGAGATGTGATTGCCCATCTGCGAAGAGAGAACAGAGGAGAGAAGGGGAAAAAAGATACCCCCTTGTTTCCCTTCTATCTTTTGCCTGCATTTATGGCATCAGAGTGAAGAGGCCATCCTCCATTCATTCTAGGGGTTCCTAGGGGTTCCTTCACATACACAGACCAGAGTGAACAGGGTATCCCCATTCATCCTTGGGGTTCCTGCACTTATGGCAGACCAGAGTGAATAGGGCATTCCCCCATTCAACCTACGTGTTCTGGAATGAACCAGTGCTTACCAGGTACCCCTAACTTTGGTTCCATCTTGTTTTATGGAGGCACGATTACCCACCTGTGAAGAGAGAACAAAGGAGAGAAGGGAACAAGAGGACATCCCCCCTCATTCCCTTAATCCTGCCATATGGCAAACCAGAATGAGCAGAGTACCCCCTGCCCCATTCATCCTTGGGACTCTGGAATGAACTGGTACTTACTGTGTACCCCTAACCCTGATCCCATCCCATTTTGGGGATCAGCCTTCATCTCTGTTCTATGGATAATTTGGTCTCCTGAACCTGTGGCCTTGGGCTGGCCTGTATCTCTGTCTACAAGACCTTGTAGTGACCTTTGTCTGGAGCATTCTTGCAATGAAATGGTTTCCTATCCTCTCATGTTCCCATTCCCCATGTCCTTTTAGGTAAATGAGGACCCTGTTCCCAGCCAATAGCCTTAAAGAGACTGGGCTCCTTTTTCCCTGCATGCAGCCTTTGAGATCTAAGTGAGTGTTGAGGATGGCATGAAGGGGGACAGAGAAAGGTAGGAAAATTTCATCCTCTGTAGGCAACATGCAAAAGTAATGTTTAAACAAGCAGGGCAATTCTTCTGCAACAGGTAGGAAGGGAGGAAGCATTGGGGCTGCTTGTGGAAAGCCTTTGTTCTTTCACAGAAACAACAACCCCCAGTCCCTAGGGGACAGTACTTGTCTACCTTCTTGATATAAAGGAGAAAACTCCAGAGAACCAGGGAATTTTGAACAAGGGCTGTTATGGTGACGTTATGGTCACCATAATGGTGAAAATGGCAGAATAGGGACCTCTAAAAATTTTCTCTTCTAAAAAAAGTGATTAGAAAACTAGCAAAAAAAATTGTCAGAATCAACTTTTCCAGGATTCTAGAAGTTAACCTAAGGCTTATAGCAACCTAGAGATGATTTATTCAAGAAAACAGCTGAATCTTGGTAGAAGCAACAAGCTTTGTGGTGTTTTAACTTGCCCTATTCCCATCCCCCCCTCCAGTTTTGCAGTATCCTTGAAAACCAACAGCCCACAATCATAGTGAAAATCAGCAGCCTGGCAGCCACCAGAGGGGGAAGATGGGGTTGGAGTTCCTTCAAAGCCTCATTCCTGGAAAATTGTCATTATTTGACCTGTCTAGTGGTTCCCTGGAAAACCCCACTTGGGGTTTAGATGAGGGGGGTTAATGAGGTTGGATTAGACCAACCTCATTATACCCACTCCCTTGCTAACCACAATTAGGCTTTCTTCCCTAAAAGTAAACAGAAACCAGACCTTTCAAAATACTCCACCTCTGATATCAACCAACTGCCTAATGCTATCACTCCTTTTTGACTGATTAAAAACCACCAACCATTGAGTGGTTCTGGCCATTCTACAGAGAATGCACAGTAAGGGTGAGGCACATCCTCTGCTTCACCTTTTGACATCAGAGGGCCAAAAACTTCATCTTCAGATCATGCTAATGATGCCATTTTTTGAATATGGGTCCCATGGAGAACAAAGTTCAATTGTGCATGTGCACGTGTCTCCTCAAAACTACTCATGACTCTTCCTATAGATTACTGAATATGTATATTTGGCTGTCTTGCTCAGCATAAATTCCTATTTCCTTTTCACCTCCCTCAAAGTGTGTTTCTGGCTTCTGGCTGGAGGCTATGCCTCCCAGCTTGTCAGAATGGCCACCCTGTAAGCTGCAATCCTTTATGAGAAATAAAGGTCTCCTTATCAAATGTATGAACTTCATTATTCTTTGGTTGACAGTATTTTAGAAGCACATAACTTGTTTAATTTCACAGGTTTATAGCTGGAGGAGACTTTGCCTCAGGATGAATCGCACCTTTGAGTCTCACTCATATCTGATTTAGATGACAGTCTGGACTTTAGACTTTTGAGTTGATGCTGGGACATGTTAAGACTTATGGGAGTGGCTGGGCACAACGGCTCATTCCTGTAATACCAGCACTTTAGGAAGCCAAGGCAGGAAGATCACTTGAGGCCAGGAGTTCGAGACCAGCCTGGGCAACATAGTGGGACCCTATCTCCACACAAAAATTTTTTAAAAATGAAAAAACAAAAAGGCTTATGGAGCTATTGGAATGGAATGAATGTATTTTGCCTGTGAGATGGATATGAATGTTGTAGGGCCAGGGGCAGAATGCTGTGTCCTTCCAAAATTCATGTTGAAACTTAATCTTTTTTTTTTTTTTTTTTGAGACGAAGTCTCACTCTTTGGCCAGGCTGGAGTGTAGTGGTGCAATCTTGGCTCACTGCAATCTCCGCCTCCCAGGTTCAAGTGATTCTCCTGCCTCAGTCTCCCTAGTAGCTGAGATTACGGGCACGCACCACCAAGCCCAGCTATATTTGGTATTTTCACCATGTTGGCCAGGCTGGTCTCAAACTCGTGACCTCAAGTGATTCACCCGCCTCAGCCTCCCAAAGTGCTGGGATTACAGGCATGAGGACATGCCCAGCAGATGAAACTAAATATTTATTGTTATGGTATTAAGAGGCAGGACCTTTTGGGAAGTGGTTAAGTCATAAGAGCCTCATGAATGGGACTAGTGCCCTTATAAAAGAGGTTGAAGGGAGCTCTCCAACCCCTTCTGCCATATGAGGACACAGCAACAAGGCACCATCTATGAAGGATGGGCCCTCACCAGATACCAAATCTGCTGGTGCTTTGATCTTGTACTTCCAGAACTACAAGCAATTGATTTCTATTGTTTATAAATTACCCAGTCTAAGGTATTTTTTTATAGCAGCAGGAAAATACTAAGACAAAGGAGCCCCCTGCAATTAAATATGAATTTGAGAATCAGCTTTTCTATGTCTGTGAAAAAGTCTATTGGAATTTTGATTGGGATTGCATTGAATCTGTAGATCACTTTGGACTGTATTAACATCTTAACAATGTTAAGTCTTCCTTCCTATTCATGAACATAGGATAGTTTTTCATTTATTTAAGTCTTTAATTTCTTTCAGTAATAGTTTGTAGTTTCAGGATACAAGCCCTTCACCAGCTTGGTTAGATTTATTCCTAAGTATTTAATTCTTTTAGATGCTATTGGAAATAAAATTGCTTTCTTAATTTCCTTTTTGGATTATTCATACCTGCTATATAGGAACACAACTGATTTTTGTTTTGATTTTATATGCTGCAACTTTGCTAAATTAGTTTATTAGCTCTACTAGTTATCTTTTGGACTCAGATTTTCTGTATACAGGATCATGTTATCTGAGAATACAATTTTCCCTCTTCCATTCAAATTTGGATGACTTTTTTTTTTCTTCTACTATTGAGCTCTAACTTTATCCTGTTTGGGATGGAGAAGATATGTATAATATCTATCTTTATAAATCTATTAAGACTTGTTTTGTGGCCTAACATTTGGTCTTTCTGGAAGAATGTTCCATAAGCATTTGAGAAGAATATGTATTCTGCTGTTTTGGGGTGGAGTGTTTTATATTTATCTGTTAAGTCTAGTTGGCTTATTGCATTGTTCAAATTCTCTATTTTCTTATCCTCTGTCTGAATGATCTATCCATTATTGGAACTGGGGTAAATAAGTCTCCAACTATTACTATAAAAATGTATTTATCCCCTCAATTCTGTCAATTTTTGCTTTATGTATTTTGAGGGTCTATTATTAGGTGTGTAATGTTTATAGCTGTTTAACTTGCCTGCTGTATGGAATATTTTATTAATATATTGAAACTGCCATGGCAAAATTATAACTGATACAGTGAAAGAGATCTGACCTAACCAACTCCATCTTGCTTCTAACCTCCAAGCTGTCCTTGTTCGTTCCTGGGCATAGGCTGAACTAACTTTGGAAGAAACTTAGTTTATAGTTTAAAACAAAGATGATACAGCCCTTTCCCAAAACAAACCTCCTTCTTGCCTGGGGACTAGACTGCCTTCATAAGACTGTCAAATTAGCCACAAGATTAGAAGTTATGGTTTAGGGCCAGACACAGTGGCTCACGCCTGTTATCTCAGCACTTTGGGAGGCCGAGACAGGCAGATCACTTGAGGTCAGGAGTTCAAGACCAGCCTGGCCAACACGGTAAAACTCCGTCTCTACTAAAAATACAAAAATTAGCTGGATGTGGTGGCAGGCGCCTGTAATCTCAGCTACTTGGGAGGCTGAAGCAGGAGAATTGCTTGAACCCGGGAGGCGGAGGTTGCAGTGAGCCGAGATTGCACCACCGCACTCTAGCCTGGGTGACAAGTCTCAAAAAAGAAATTATGGTTTAGGAGTCATGTAGCTGGAGACTACAAGATTCTGACCCTCTCCAAATTGCTCCTAGGGATAAAATCATTATTGTAAAACCTAAGACCAGTGCTTCAGATATTTTGCAGACCCTGCACTTGATGGATCAGCTGGCACCACCCAGATCAATAAACTGGCTCAGCTGGTGGTGTAGCCCCCACCCAGGAACTGACTCAGCGCAAGAAGACAGTTTCAACTCCCTGTGATTTCATCTCTGACCAATCAGCACTCCCAGCTCACTGGTTTCCCCCTGCCCACCAAGTTGTCCTTAAAAACTCTGATCCCTGAATGCTCAGGGAGACTTATTTGAGTAATAACAAAACTCTGGTCTCCTGCACATCTGGCTCTGCATTAATTACCTTCCTCTATTGCAATTCCCCTCTTTTGATAAATCAGCTCTGTCTAGGCAGTGGGCAGGGTGAACCCATTGGGCACTTACAATATAACATACTTCTTTGTCTCTTATAACCTGTTTGTTGTATAGTGAAACTATACCCATTAAACACTTAATCCCCATTTCCCCCACACTTCAGCTTCTGGCAAACACCATGCTTTCTGTCACTATAAATTTATCACTCTAGGAAACTCATTTAAGAGGAATCATACAATGTTTGTCTTTTTTGTTACTGGCTTATTTCATGTCGCATAATATCTTCAAGTTTCATCTGTGTTGTAGGAAGTGTCAAAATTTCCTTCATTTTTAAGACCAAGTAATATTCCACTGATGCATATATACCACATTTTATCCATTCATCTGTCACTGGTTACTTCGTTGCTCCCACCTTTTGGCTTTTGTGAATAATGCCGCTATGAACACAAGTGTGCAAATATCTTGAGTTCCTGCCATCATTTCTTTTGGATATATACCCAGAAGCAGATCATGTGGTAATTCTATGTTTAATTTTTTGAGGAATCATACCATTTTCCAGAGGCTGCATTTTACATTCCCACCAGCAATACACAAGGGTTTCAATTTCTCCACATCCTCACTATCACTTGTTATTTTCTTTTGGTTTTTTAAAAAATGATAGTTTTTCAGAGTTTATCTTACTTGGAGTTTGTTGAGCATCTTGAATTTGTAGATTTGTATTTTTCATTGAGTTTAGGAAGTTTTCAAGCATTATTTCTGTGGCAGGCCAGGTCTCACTAATGCAGGCCTCCATAACAACTGTTTTAGTACTAAGTGGTTAAGTTAAATATTCAAAGCTGAAACAGCCAATGCCCTTTATACAAAGGCTGGAATGTAAGAAATGCCCACCAAGGGTTTTGCCTAGGCCTTTCCTGGGCCTTAAAGCATTACAAAACAACAAAGGAATTCTTAATAGGACCCATTTAGAATTTAAAAAGTTTTACCGGGGATCTGAAGGAACTCCCCAAACCTCTGCGATTTAGCAGGAGACCAGATAAGGGTAATCACCTCCGGCACCTGGACCCATTTAGATTAAGTAAATTTACTGAGGCTCCAGAGGAAGGTTTTAAAGACTCAGACCTTAGTTATAGATTAAAAGAAGCTAATCACTTATGTCTTTAGATGAATGCACACTTACACGTAGACATATAGCTTAGAAGGTATATAAGCTTTGGAAAACTTTGTAATTTTGAGTTGGTCTGGCAATAATTTCCAGGCCTTCTCCCTGTAACCGGTTACAGAAATAAAAAAACTCTCTTTCTCCCCAGTTCATTTGCATCTTGTTATTGGGCAGCGAGAAATAGCAGCCCGACCCTCAGTTTGGTCTGGGAACATTTCTTCAACTAGTCTTTCTGCCTCTTTCTTTCTCTCTTTCCTTCTGGTATTCACATTATGCATATGTTTGTCTGCTTGATGGTGTCCCCTGGGTCCCTTAGGCTCTGTTCACTTTTCCTTTTTTTTTTTTAATTTAAGACATTTATTCAGCATCACCATTAGGCTATTACATTTAGCAATCAATATCATGGGTGCAAAAAATAAAACTACATTAAAACCCTTTGTTGGAATGCTTTACACTTTCCACAGAACAGAAACTAAAATAACCTGTTATGCAATTATTCACAAATACAGTCCTCAAGCTTTTTGCCCATACACATAAGCATTTGTCTAAAACATGTCTTCTTTGTAGCAGCTAAGCCCTGCCATCACCGTGCTTGGCTGAGTTCACAAATCTGTAGTAACCTGTAGCTTCCATCACTTCTCTGGCTCCTCTGTCTTACTAAGCTTTGTTTCCTAATTAAAATCTTCTGCCACTGACATATCTACTGCTGCTACTGGAACCGCCATAGCCACCTTGGTTTTGTGGTTTGGCAAAGTATTGGCCTCCACCACCATAGGGGCCAGAGCTTCTGCCTCCAAAGTTTCCTCCCTTCATGGGTCCAAAATGTGAAGACTGATTGTTGTAATTGACAAAATCATTGTAGCTTCCACCACCTCCATCATTACCAAATCCATTATAGCCATCCCCCTGCCACCATATCCACCACCACCATGGCTGCCACCAAATCCACCATGACCACTGAAGTTTCCTCCACGACCAAAGTTGTCATTCCCACCAAAACCACCTCCACGACCACCACCAAAGTTTCCAGAACCACTTTGACCTCTTTGGCTGGATGAAGCACGAGCCATCTCTTGCTTTGACAGGGCTTTCCTAGCTTCACAGTTGTGGCCATTCACAGTATGGTATTTCTGAATGACAGTCTTATCCATGGAGTCATGGTTGTCAAAGGTTACAAAGGCAAAGCCCCTTTTCTTGCCACTGCCTTGGTCAGTCATGATTTCAATCACTTCAATTTTCCCATACTGTTCAAAATAATCTCTTGGATGAAGTTCTTCAGTGTCTTCTTTAAGGCCACAAATATTTTTTTCACAGTCAAGTGGGCACCTGGTCTTTGAGAATCTTCTCTTGAGACAGCTCTCTTTGGTTCCACAGTTCTTCCAACCACCTTGCATGGCCTTGCATTCATGGCTGCATCCACCTCCTCCACAGTGGCACATGTCACAGACCCAAAGCCCCTGGAGCGCTTGGTGTTTGGATCTCTCATTACCATGCAGTTTGTGAGTGTTCCCTATTGCTCAAAATGGCTCCTCAGGCTCTCATCAGTTGTTTCAAAGCTCTACCCTCCAATGAAGAGCTTCCTCAGCTGTTCGGGCTCTTTAGGAGACTCTGACTTAGACATGATGGCAGGGAGAAAAGAGACTTTAATGATGCTTCTTCGGCAGTGTCCACAGGCAAAGGAACAAGCTGATGAATTTATCTGCCAGCCTACCTCTCTGTTCACTTTTCTTCATCCTTTTTTCTTTCTGTTCCTCCAGTTCAATAATTTCAATCATCCTATCTTTAAGTTTGCAGATTCTTTATTTTACTTGCTCAAATCTGCTTTTAACCACCCCCACCCCCACCCCAGTGTATTTTCCCTTTTTGTTATGATACTTTTCAGCTCCAGAGTTTCCTTTAGGTTTCTCCTTATCATTTCTATCTCTATTGATATTCTGATTCTAATTCGTACATTGTTTTCCTCTTTGTCCATGATTACCTTTAGCTCTTTGAGTATCTTTAACCCATTTCCCATTTGCCGTGAAAATATTCCCCAGTGGCCCTTGCAGTCCAGTGAATACACCACGATAACTCATGGATTACAGTCCTAACCTTACCCCCAAATTCTGCCCACTTATTAAATACTATCATCATATACATTTCTGTTACATTAGGATTAGAGAAAAGTTCTGTTTGGAAATAACTCCAAGAACAGTTTTTATACTTTATTTTCACATTGAAGATCAGTCTGATTTGCTTCAGCCTCAAAGAGTGTGTTTATGTAAAATTAAATGAGTACTGGCGGTGAGCTGCAATTTTTTTCTAAACGAGAAATGGGTTAAGACAGTCATTCTAAAGTCTTTGTCTATGAAGTCCACCATCTGGGCTTCCTCAAGAACATTTCTTATTGATTTCTTTTATTCCTTTGAATGAGCCATACTTTATTGTTTCTTTGTATGCCTTGTGATTTTTTTTGTAGAAACTGGACATTTGAATTTTACATTGTGATAATTCTGGAAATAATATTATCCCACTTATCCCAGGGTTTGACTTTTAAGAAATATTTTAGAGTGTCTGTGCTAGGGATCATCCTGAGGTGAAAGTTTAAGGTCTTTTCTGAACCTATGTCTTTCCCTGGGTATGCACACATGGCTTCTAAATTCCCCCATACACACAGTTGTTTTTGAATGTAAAAAAAAACAAAACAGGCGGAGAGGTGGCTCATGCCTGTAATCCCAGCACTTTGGGAGGCCGAGGCAGGTGGATCACGAGGTCAGGAGATCGAGACCATCCTGGCTAACACGGTGAAACCCCATCTGTAGTAAAAATACAAAAAATTAGCCCAGCATGGTGGTACATGCCTGTAGTCCCAGCTACTCAGGAGGCTGAGGCAGGAGAATCGCTTGAACCCGGGAGGCGGAGGTTGCAATGAGACGAGGTCACACCACTGCACTCCAGCCTGAGCAACAGAGCGAGACTCCATCAAAACAAAACAAAACAAACAAACAACAAAAAACCCAAAGGTGCAGCTCCTTTTAATGTTTTAATGCCCTAGAGACTGCTTCAGCCAATGGAGGTGAACCAATGGCAGCCAGCCTCTGTAGCTACACCTCATTGATAAGAAGCAGCTATCAGCAATTATAACACAGAGCCCCAATATCTGGAGGACAAAGTCCTAATTTCCCACTCTGGCTTCAGCAAGCCATGTCAGAAACATGTCATGGCTGCCTGCCATGAGACTTATGGGTAGGTATCCAATACAAGCTGAAATCAACCAATATTAGCCACAATTTACCAACCAACCTTTCCTTTGGAAGCTGCAAGTATTCAAATTGATCCCAGAGTTCCAAAATAGTCACTTTAGACAGTTCTGCCAGTACAATGCTCTCTAGGTGATGAGATGGATTTTTGGTGCTTCCTCTTCCACCAACTTCTCTGCTCAGAAGTCCTCAGTAGTTCTCCACCGCCTGTCAAATGAGATCCATGCCTCAGGTGAATTCAAGACACCCCAGAATAGGCACCAAGCCATCTTTCCAACTGTTTGCCAGATCCTACTGCACAACTGTCACAAGGATGATAGTGATCGACAGGAAGGTAACATCACACATGGACAAAGGATACTAATCCAATCTCTTCATGGAAAGTCATGCTTTCCTGGCCCCCAAATTCCCCATGAAGGTGCATGATTGCTAAAGATACTGCTTGATTGCAGTGGAATGCAGTGGAAGTTCAACCAAGTATTTTACAAAGTTCTCCTTGCCTTGGGCTGCAGGGGGTGGGGGGACTTAGACTCTCCAAGCTACTCTAGAAACTATGGCATTAAGATCACATCATTTACACTTGCAAATGCATTGGTCCCCTCTTACCTGCAATTTCACTTTCTGTGGTTTCAGTTACCCACAGTCAGCCATGGCCTGAAAATATTAAATGGAAAATTCCAAAAATAATTCATGTTTTAAGTTGCACGCTGTTCTGAGTAGTGTTATAAAATTTCACACCACTCTGCTCCATCCCACTGTACACCAAAAGTATCTGAGAAAGGACTTAATCAATTTTGAAGTTTATTTTGCCAAGGTTAAGGACATAACCCAAGAGACAGGTATGTGTCTTTTTCCAAAGATGATGTTGAAGTCTTCAATATTTAAAAGGGAAAAGCAGGCTGCAGGGGAAAGACAGAGGTTATGGTCATTACTGAATCCACATGTAAGAGAAAAGGAGCAGGTAGGGGAATATTTAATTATGTATTCATCTCATGCTAAGTAAATCTGCAGGTTACATAAGATAAGGTGAACATAGAGTAGCTACCTGTGGAGATTTTTTACCTTTTATCTGTAACTATCTGCTCAGGAACAAAAGGAAAGGCAACTTCTTGCATGACTCAGCTTTTAGCTTGACTTTTTCCTTTCAGCATAGTGAATTGGGGTCCCAAGTTGTTATTTTCCTTTCACACCACCCAGGACATGAATTATCCCTTTGTCTAGCATATCCACGCTGTATATACTACCTGACCATTAGTCACTTGGTAGCCATGACAGTTATCACATTGACAGATCACAATAAGAAGGGTGAGTACAGTACAATAAAATACTTTTAGAACGAGACCACATTCACATAGCTTGTATTACAACTTATTGTTATAATTGTTCTCTTTTATTATGAATTATTGTTGTGGATCTCTTACTGTGCCTAATTTATAAGTTAAACTTTATCGTAGATATATATGTATATGTACAGAAAAAAATATAGTATATATAGAGTTCAGTACTATTCATGGTTTTAGGCATCCACTGGGGATCTTGGGATGTATCCCCTGCAGACAAGGCAGGACTACTGTAACTACTAACAACTCTAATTTTCTTGAGGGTTTGGTGTGCATGTGGATTGAAGGTTAGTTTCCTGGATAGCATGTTCATTAGAGTTATAGTCTTCAGGCCTGCCTGAGTTGTACCTGCATTGACATATCAGATGAACTGGACTTTCTTCTTCAAGCACATCTCACCACCTCTTTAGATGCCTTTCTTCACAGAGTTGATAGAAATGAGACAGCCAAATGCTGCTCAGGTCATTGTGCACAGGGGGCTTGCCTAACATGCCCACAGCGAAGAATTCTGTCCCTTAACACATGTGCAGTAAGGGAAATAAATCAATGTGGAGTGGCTCAGACTAAGGGCCCACCTGTGCACTGGGAGACTGGGGTGTAGCCACCGGGAATTCATACCTTATGCAGTGGGGAGAAGCCTGGCCTCTTCAGCTGGTGTGTGGTGGCCTGGTATTCAATCTGTGAGGTGGGAGCCTGTTGGCAAGACCCTCTTTTTTTTCTCTGAGCTTCCTATCAATAAATTCCACTCTCCTCACCTTTCAATGTGTCCATGTGCCTAATTTTTCCCAGTCGTGAGACCAGAAACCAGATTTTAGCTGAACTAAGGAGCAAAAAATCCTCATCAGCGTTTGCCTGAAATACCTTACCTTTCCATTCACAACCTGACCCTATATATTCTTATTAGCCCAACTCAAATGGCTTATTTTTATAAACCCCTTTCTGACCCTATTCCCTTTCCCCCAACAAAATGTGACACTGCTCTCAGAATCCATTGGCATTCGGCTCATACTGCTTTAGTATTGCACATTTGATATTACGTGCTTATCCCATTTAATCAGTGAGATCCTTGAAGGATGATTTAAAAATCCAATCAATCTTTGTCTCCCTGAGACTAAGATACTACCTTGCATATGGTTAAGCCTGCAATAAATTATTTGTTGCTATGAACTATGGAACTGTATATGGACAACTTGTTTCTCTAGCTCCAATTTCTCCCATTTTAGGTTTCTCTGACCCACTTAGCAGTAAAGCTGGCACAAACTGGCTGTATTAAATGTTTGGCTCTACCACTTAATAAATGTGTGCCCAAGGGAGAGTTCCTCACACTCTGAGCCCCATTGTTCTCATCTCTAAAATAAGACTGAATGCCTGCAACAGTAATCAGAGATGGAATTGGAGAATTATTCGTCCATTCAACAAACATTTATAGAGTATTTACTATGTGCCAGGCAATGTGCTAGGTCTTGAGGATACAGCAATGGACAAGACATAGTCCTTGATTTTAAAGAGTTTATTGTGGTGCCAGCACACACTGACTCAGGAAAGCTGATTATCACAGGTAGCAAGTATCTGGGGCTGGTGGTGCAGGTGGTAAAGGAATTTACCAAGACAGCTGTAGGTAAAGAAAGACAGATTTATTACAGAAAGTATAAAAATATGTTGCAAAGTTGCAACAGGCAGCACAGCAGGAAATGGGCTGTCTACAATGAGGCAGGGGCTGGAGGGAAGTTTTATAAGGTTCTGCTCTTGGGGCCACTTGCGGACAGGACAAGTCATTGTGCCTGCAGGTTATTTGTGATTAGCCATCTCTCAGAACAACTGTTCATTGTTCTTCCCCACCTGGGGTTCTCCCCTACCTAAGGTCCCTTCCTCATTGTTGCTTACTTATCAGGACTCCATGCTGACGATGCACATCTCTTTCCAACTCCTCCTTCAGTGACCTTATATGGGTGCCTGAAATTGGCCAGGGGCAATGTATTTACAATATGAAACTGGCCAACTCTACCAATCAAGACTTTTTTTTCTTACAGTGCCAATTTACCAGCACGCCACTGAGGAAGATTGACTTTTTATTTTTATTTTATTTTATTTTATTTTATTTTATTTTATTTTATTTTGAGACAGAGTTTTCCTCTGCCACCCAGGCTAGAATGGAGTGCAGTGGTGCGATCTCAGCTAACTGCAACTTCTGCCTCCCAGGTTCAAGTGATTCTCCTGCCTCAGCCTCCCATGTAGCTGGGATTACAGGATGCGCCACCACACCCGGCTAATTTTTGTATTTTCAGTAGAGACAGGTTTCACCATGTTGGCCAAGCTGGTCTCAAACTCCTCCTGACTTCAGGTGATCAGCCCGCCTCAGCCTCCCAAAGTGCTGAGATTTCAGGTGTGAGCCACTGCGACTGGATGAAAATTGATACAGAGAATAAAGAAAGACACTAGATCATTTCACATAATTATAAATGTTTTGATGAAACTAAAATAGGTTAATAATACAAAGTACTTTAAAAAGAGACTACTTTACATAGAGTAGTCAGGGAGGGCCTTTCTATAAGGTGTAATCTGAGTTGAGGCAGTGAATAATTGAAAGAAACCAAGCGAGGGATACAGCACATCCCTGTAGTCCCACCTACTTGGGAGGCTGAGGCAGGCAGATTGCCTGAGGCCAAGAGTTGGAGGCCAGCCTGGACAACATAGTGAGATCTTATCTCTTAAAAAATGAATAAATAAAATAAACCAGTTGTATTAGTCCATTTTCACAGTGCTGATAAAGACATACCCGAGACTGGGTAATTTATAAAGAAAAAGAGGTTTAATGGACTCACAGTTCCACGTGGCTGGGGAGGCCTCACAATCATGACAGAAGGCGAAAGGCACGTCTTACATGGTGGCAGATGAGAGAATGAGAACCAAGCAAAAGGGGTTTCCCGGTACAAAATCATCAGATCTCATGAGAATTACTCACTACCACGAGAACAGTATGGGGAAACCGCCCCCATGATTCAATTATCTCCCACCGGGTCCCTCCTACAACAGGTGGGAATTATGGGAGCTACAATTCAAGATGAGATTTGGGTGAGGACACAGCCAAACCATATCACCAGTCATGCAAATAGCTAAGGAAAGAACATTTCAGGCAGAAAGAATAAAGACAAAGGACTTGAGGAAGGCCCTGGGACTGGCAATATGGCAGTGGATGAAGAGCTGAAGTTCTGAAGTAAATAGAGTGATTAGACTCTTGGCTGTACCACTTGCTAGTAGTGCAACTCTAGACAAGTTACCAGCCCTTGAAATCTCAATTTTCTCCTCTGTAAAATGAGGGCATTTTTGCTTCATATGGTTGGGTGCATAAAATCACTAACATAGCAAGTCAGAGACCCAAAAAAAGGCCTGCTTGCAAGGTAGGCTCCTGGCTAGTGTCTGGGAACTTCACTTTCAAAGTGCGTCCAGTCAACACTTAACCAATAAGAGTAGTTCATTATGCCTTGACTATTTGTACAAACATGATTTATAATGAATATCTGCTTTCCTTCTAGGAGTCTGGAATTTTGGTATGTGCTAGGCAGAAGGTGACTACATGACCAGTCCCCCGATAAAAACCTTGGGCACTGACTAATTTTTGCGCTTCCCTAGTTAGAAACATGGCATATATGTTGCTGCGTTTCCATTGCTAGGAGGAGTAAGCTTTGTGTGATCTCTCCTGGCAGGGAGAAAGAACTCGGAATCCTGCACATAGATTCCTCCAGACTCCACCTATGTCTTTTTCCCTTATGATCTGGTTATGTATCCCACCAGATGGACAGGCAGAGAATTCTGGCTCTTCCTCAGGCAGAGGCTGGCTTGCCCGTGGGAATTCAGCCCACGTGGCTGCCCTCCCCACCCTCCCAAGGGGCTAGGGACCAGCAATCCAGTTGTAATCAATCTTAGTCATGATTACAACTGTATTCTGAGTCCTGTGAGTTCTTCTACGGAATCTCTGAACCGGGTTGATATAAGGGTTAGATGGCAAAATACGTGAATTTCGTGTAATATTAGCTCAAGGTAAGTTCTCAAAATAAGAATGGTGATGGTGTTGGTGGCGATGGGAATGATCAGCATAGAGCCATCCACTGGCTAGAAGCTCAATGCCAATCATTCCAATTCCCACCCTATCCCTCCACCCTCTCACACTATATGCCCTCGTTATCTCTTGGCAAATTAGTGAATGTACAATCCAATACCTTTATAATAGCATCTCACTGCTGGCGAGTACGTCAAATTCAGTACCTCTTGTTTTGACACATCAGAATAAAGGTCCAGAAGGGTAAAACAAAATGTTCTGGGTCATGCCATAAATTGGTGGAAAAGTTGGGACAAGAACCCAGGTTTGCCTTTTATGTCCTACACTGGTTCTACGACAACCTGGTATATGTGATTCAGGCTAGCAGTAAGCATAGTGACCCTTGAGTCAGGCTGTCAAGAACCCAGGCTGCCATGGAGGGGGTTCCTTCCCCTCCAGGAAAAACAGAAGGAACCTGGAAAGCTAGAAAGAAACAAAAAGGAGCCATACATAAGCCCTAAGTGAAACGATTATTACCTGCTCTAAAGGCAGGGTGAAATAATTTCTCCCCTGTATTTCCATTTCAATGGTACTACTTACTGCTGGGGGCGAGGCAGCGAGCAAGAGGTGGCACATACTGGGGGAGCAGTCAATATCATCCAGAATTAGAAAAAGGGGCAAACAAGACTCAGGGAAGAGCTAGTGCATCCGGACTAGAGAACCCACAGCGGAGAACCCCAGTAAAGGAACCACAGCAGATAAATAGAATCCTCAGGTCAGTGCCCAGTTGCTCAAAATTCTGGGCCATATATAGAATGAGAAGTCATGACATCAGACAGGAACATGGAACTACTAGGGCCCAGTGTAAAAAACTCAATCCACTGTCCTGCCCACCATGGAATGTGCAAATGAGGTTAGCAATAAAGGAGCTAACCCCCAAAACCCCCCAGGACAACCAAAATGATGCTCTTGCCGGGCTTATGCCGTGAAAACTGCCACGGGCGTGGGCCGAGGGGTAGTGGTGGGTTCAGCGCGCGAGTCGGAAACAGCTGCGGTGGGGAAGGAAGAAAGCAGCGCCTTCAGCACGTCCTCCCGTTGGCCCGGAACCACGCCCTTACCGGGGGCTCGGCCGCCGAACTGACACTCACCGCTCCTGAGCACAAAGAAGGTGCGAAGTCCCGCAGAGCGACCGCCAGAGGTCAGCAACACACTGCCTACTCCCCGCCGCGCCTCCCGGAGACTCCCTCGCTGAGGCTTCGGGGGCCGGAAGTGAACCCGCACCCTTCCCGAGCGCCCGCGGGCCCTCTGGCCGTCCCGGAGGCCGCCTCCCCGTGTGTCTTTGGTCCTACCTGGCCCCCTAGCCCACCATCGTAACCCCGCCCCGGCCCCTGACAGTTCCCGGACCGAAGGGGCGAGGAGGGGACGTGCCGCCCGCTCCCGGTGTTGGCTTGGGTTGCTGGTCCCCAGCCCCTCGGGAGGGAGAGGAGGGCAGTCCCGTGGGCTGACTTCCCAGGGGCAAGCCAGTCTCCGCCCAAGGAAGAGCCCGTATTCCCTGCCTGTCCATCCGGCAGCCCTGCGTGGCCCCCGTGGGCTGGCCCCGTACACAAGCGTGGCTGGGCCGGCTGGCGTGAGAGGGGTTCAGTGCCACCGATGTGTCAAAGTCCTAACCCGCACAGAGCCTGCCGGTTCTGCACCCTGTGGAGATTCTTCCCCCTTCTCCGAGTGCCCTGGGCTCATTGGCCCCAGGGTGGATATGCTCTCGGTACCTTGGGACCACCCTGCTGCATCCCCTGACCAGCACCCCTCTTCGGCCGCTAGCACCTCCACCACACACAACACACATTGACTGGGTCTTGTGGTCCTCCAGGCCTCCGCTGAATCAGTGTGGCCCAATCAGTGTGGCCTTCCTGGCTGCCACCTCCCTTCATGCTCTGCTCTTCTTTGCAGCATTTGTCACAATTACAGCCATACCGCGAAGATATTGCGGGTTGGGTTTCAAACCTCCATAGTGAAATGAGTCGCACGAATTTTGTTTCCGGGGAATATAAAAATTATGTTTAGACTATACACCATTAAGTGTGCAAAAGCATTATATCTAAAATACATATATATACCTTAATTTTTTTAAAAAACTTTATTGCTAAAAAATGCTAATGATCATCTGAGCCTTCAGTGATTCCTGTCTTCACCCTGGACTGATCAGGGTGGTGGTTGCTGAGGGCTGGGGTGGCTGTGACAATTTCTTAAAATAAGACAACGATCAAGGTTGCCGCACCAGTTGACTCTTCCTTTTAGGAAAGATTTCTCTGTAGCATGGAATGCTGTTTGATAGCATTTTACCCACAGTAGAACTTTTTTTCAAAATTGGAGTCAGTGCTCTCAAATTCTACTGCTGCTTTACTAACTTTATGTAATATTCTAAATTCTTTATTGTCATTTCAACAGTGTTCCCAGCATCCTCGCCAGGATTAGTTTCCAGCTCAAGAAACCACTTTCTTAGCTCATCCATAAGAAGTTACTCCTCATCCGTTCAAGTTCAATCAGGCGATTGCAGCAATTCAGTCACATCCTCTGGCACTACTTCTAATTCTAATTCTCTATTTCCACCCATCTGCAGCGACTTCCTCCACTGAAGCCTTGAACCCCTCAAAGTCATTCATGAGGGTTGGAATCAACTTCTTTCAAACTCTTGTTCATGTTGATATGTTAACCTCCTCCCATGAATCACAATTGTTCTTAGTGGCTCTAAAATGGTGAGTTCTTTCCATAAGGTTTTCAATTTACTTTGCTCAGATCCATTAGAGGAATCGCCATCTACAGCAGCTATAGCCTTACGAAATGTATTTCTGAATACTAAGACTGAAAAGTTGAAATTACTCCTTGATCCATGGGTTGCAGAATGGATGTTGTGTTAGCAGGCATGAAAACAACATTCATCTCTTCGAACATCTTCCTCAGAGATCTCGGGTGCATTGTTACTGAGTAGTAATACATTGAAAAGAATCTTTTTTCTGAGCAGTAAGTCTCAGCAGTGGGCCTAAGTAAACCATGCTGCAAACAGATGTGCTGCCATCCAGGCTTTGTTTTGTTTGTTTTGAGACAGGGTCTCACTCTGTCATCCAGGCTGAAGTGCAGTGACATGATCTTGGCTCACTGCAGCCTCAACCTCCCAGGCTCAGGTGATCCTCCCACCTCAGCCTCCCAAGTAGCTGGGACCACAGGCATGCACCACCATACCTGGCTAATTTTTGTAGAGACAGGGTTTCACCATGTTACCCAGGCTGGGCTCCAAGCTCTGGGCTCAAGCAATCCACTTGCCTTAGCCTTCAAAATTGCTGGGATTGCAGGCGCGAGCCACCACACCTAGCCTTGCTACTTATAGAGTACAGGCAGAGTAGATTTAGCATAATTCTGAAGGGCCCTAGGATTTTCAGAATGGTCATGAGCTTTGGCTTCAACTGAAAGTCACCAGCTACCTTAGCCCCTAAAAAGAGAGTCATCCTACCCTTAGAGGCTTTGAAGCAGGGCATTGACTTTGCTCTAGGAAAGTCCTTAGATGGTCTCTTCTTCCAATATAAGGCCGTTTCATCTACATTAAAAATCTGTTGCTTAGTGTAGCCATCTTCATCAATTATCTTAGCTACATCTTTTAGATAACTTGCTGCAACTTCTTCATCAACACTTGCTGCTTCACGTTGCACTTCTATGTTATATAGAGATGGCTTCTTTCCTTAAACCTAATGAACCAACCTATGCTACCTTCAAACTTTTCTCCAACTGCTTCCTCATCACTTTCAGCCTTCATAGAATTGAAGAGAGTTAAGACATTGCTCTGGATTAGGCTTTGGCTAAGGGAATGTTGTAGCTGGTTTGATCTATGCAGGCCACTAAAACTTTCTTCATATCAGCAATAAAGCTGTTTTTCTTATTATTCATGTATTCACTAGAGTAGCACTTCTAATTTCCTTCAAGAAATTTTTTCTTTTGCATTTACAACTTGGATAACTGTGTAGTGCAACAAACCTAGATTGCAGCCTATCTTGGCCTTCCTCACTAAGCTTAATCATTTCTGGCTTGTGATTTAAAGTGAAATTTAAAGTGATTTAAAGCGCAGCTCTTCCTTTCACTTGAACACTTAGATGCCATTGTAGGGTTATTAATTGGCCTAATTTCAACATAGCTGTGTCTTGGGAAATAGGAAAGCCCAAGGAGAGATAGAAAGAGGGGAGAACAGCTGGTCAGTGGAACAGTCAGAATACACACAACATTTACCAATTAAGTTTGCATCATATATGGGCCCAGTTCATGGTGCCCCAAAACAATTACAGTACTAACATATCACAGATCGCCATAACAGCTGTAATGATAATAATGAAAAAATTTGAAATATTGTGAGAATTACAAAATGTGACACAGAGACACAAAGTTAGCACACACTGTTGGAAAAATGGTGCCAATAGTTTTGCTCAATGCAGGGTTGCCACAAACCTTCAATTTGTAAAAAACATAGTATCTGTGAAGTGCAATAAAGCAAAGCACAATAAATGAGAAATATGTGTATAATTACTTTGGGCAGTGATTTAATATCTTTCTCCCTCCATTAGACCATAAACTGCAAGAGAGCAGGGACTGTGTCTATCTCATTCATGATTATAATCCCAGATCGTAGCAACATTTCTGCCAGTAAGTGCCCAATAAATATCTAGTGAATGGATAGATGGGGCTTCTCCAAGGAAGGAGGGAATGAATAGATGAGTGTGGGTTAATGAATGAGGTAAGAATGAATGTGAAATAATGGTTCATCCATTAAAAACTAGGGGACACGGTTCAGTTCATTGGATTTGGCCCAGTTTCGGACCGAATTCTAAGGTTGAGGAGAGTTGATGATGCCAAGTACTGTGGTGGTCCTGAACAATTAAAGAGGGATTCTGGGAAGCAGAGTGTGGACAGTTCCAACTCCCTGCCAAGGGGAAGCTCATAGGCAAAGGAAGCTCACTCCAGAGGGGATATGGAAGTTCCATACCCTCTTTTGTCTGAAGAGCCGAAGTCCCTGTTTTCAGGTCGTTAGGAAGTTAAAAAGTAATTTGGAGGTTATCAGAACTGATTGAATTGAGTTTGAACCTCACCTATTGCAACAATGGGCCAGGCTGCTTGACTAATGCCTTGGCGTCAATGGTACAGTTTTCTCCTTCTTGAGCTGCTGGCAGAGACCTGGGCTGACATGTCTCAGAAGGCCCTTAGTCAATGATTAGCTTATCTCAAGGCCCCAAGCCAGGGCAGCTGTCAAAGAGGGTCCCCACTGCATTCTGCACCTAGATCCTCATTGTGAAATGAAGTATGAAGTGATTGAGTGAGGTCTCTATTGTCTCTGACATTTTACAATTCCAGGATTCTGCCTTCTTGTCAGAGAAGTGTATGTATAGGCAAGCAGTTGGGCAGGTGAGAGGGCTCCGGGTGAGAGGCTCAGAGACTGAGGGCTCAGCCTCTGCTTGAAGAGTCATCATCTGGGAGGCTCTGTGGCCTCCTCAGATGAGTTCATTCACACTCATACCCCAAGATGGAGTCAACACCCCCTCCACCATCTCAGCCTTCTCAGCATCTAAAGCCCCGGCATCGATGCCTCTTTTTTTTGGGTTAGGGGTCAGAGCTGTTGTGGAAGGGCATACAGTCATTCTTCACTTGCCTTTGACTGTGTACTCTGTGCACATGGAGGTAGGAGCAGACATGACTTCAACAAGGTCATGCCCCCTTGGCAAGCATCTTTGAGACCAGAGAGGAAGACAGACTAGGGAAAGAATGAGGAGATAAGCACGGGCTGCTGTGAGGTCCAGGGGAGCGGGCAAAGGTAAGAGAAAAGGCTTTAGGATACTAACTAACATATATGGAGCACTAGCACGAGCCAGGCACTATTCTAAGTGCTTTTCAGGTGTTATCTCTTTTTGCCTCACAACAGCACCTACAAGGCACTGTAATTATCCCTACTTCACAGATGAGGGAGTGGAGCCACAGTGAGGTTAAGTTACTTGACCAAGGGGGCCAAGTAGGAATGGAGGCATTTGTTGAGTCTTCTAAAGATGAGGAAAGAGTGGAAGTGAGATTTTGTAAGTGCTTGATTCATTTCTACCAACTGAACTGGCAAATAAATAAAAGCATGAGTAAATGGGGATATAAATAGTCTGTCAGCTATGGGGGTGGGAGTGGGCTCAAGGCAGGCTTAGAGAGAAGGTGCAAGAGCTGTCTGAAAAGGTCAGAGCAAAGCATGAAGCTGGTGAGCAGCTGTGACCATAGCTGGAGGCTTCTCTCTGAGCTTTCTCCTGGTTACCTCCTCCTCCCCTACGTGACCAGTCAGCCAAGTGTTAAGTCCAGGGGAACATTTTGCTGCTTCCAAGTACTGTCTCACTAGTGTTATTTGCCATAACTTGCGGCCACAGGGCAAGGTCCAGGTGCTCAGACCTTTACATCCTGGACTTTCCAAGGCCTCCCAAAGCTCTCTGGCACCCAGGGAACAGTGTGCGTGTCGAGAGCTTAATCCGCAGGAGCATAGCCATGGTTCTCTGGGGTCCAGTGCTGGGAGCTCTGCTGGTGGTCATTGCTGGATACCTGTGCCTGCCAGGGATGCTCCGACAACGCAGGCCATGGGAGCCCCCTCTGGACAAGGGTACCGTGCCCTGGCTTGGCCATGCCATGGCTTTCCGGAAGAATATGTTTGAATTTCTGAAGCGCATGAGGACCAAGCATGGGGATGTGTTCACAGTGCAGCTAGGGGGCCAGTACTTCACCTTCGTCATGGACCCCCTCTCCTTTGGCCCCATCCTCAAGGACACACAGAGAAAACTAGACTTTGGGCAATATGCAAAAAAACTGGTGCTGAAGGTATTTGGATACCGTTCAGTGCAAGGGGACCATGAGATGATACACTCAGCCAGCACCAAGCATCTGAGGGGGGATGGCTTGAAGGATCTTAATGAGACCATGCTGGACAGCCTGTCCTTTGTAATGCTGACGTCCAAAGGCTCGAGTCTGGATGCCAGTTGCTGGCATGAGGACAGCCTCTTTCGCTTCTGCTATTACATCTTGTTCACAGCTGGCTACCTGAGCTTGTTCGGCTACACGAAGGACAAGGAGCAGGACCTGCTACAGGCAGGAGAGTTATTCATGGAGTTCCGCAAGTTTGACCTTCTTTTCCCCAGGTTTGTCTACTCCCTGCTGTGGCCCCGGGAGTGGCTAGAAGTGGGCCGACTCCAGCGTCTCTTTCACAAGATGCTCTCCGTGAGCCACAGCCAGGAGAAGGAGGGCATCAGCAACTGGCTGGGCAACATGCTTCAGTTTCTGAGGGAGCAGGGGGTACCCTCAGCTATGCAGGACAAGTTCAACTTCATGATGCTCTGGGCCTCCCAGGGGAACACGGGGCCTACCTCTTTCTGGGCCCTCTTGTTCCTCCTGAAGCACCCAGAAGCTATTCGGGCTGTGAGGGAGGAAGCTACCCAGGTCCTGGGTGAGGCCAGGCTGGAGACCAAGCAGTCCTTTGCCTTCAAACTCGGTGCCCTGCAACACACCCCAGTTCTAGACAGCGTGGTGGAGGAGACGCTGCGGCTGAGGGCTGCACCCACCCTCCTCAGGTTGGTTCATGAAGACTATACCCTGAAGATGTCCAGTGGGCAGGAGTATCTGTTCCGCCATGGAGACATCCTGGCCCTCTTTCCCTACCTCTCAGTGCACATGGACCCTGACATCCACCCTGAGCCCACCGTCTTCAAGTACGATCGCTTCCTCAACCCTAATGGCAGCCGGAAAGTGGACTTCTTCAAGGCAGGCAAGAAGATCCACCACTACACCATGCCCTGGGGTTCGGGCGTTTCCATCTGCCCTGGGAGGTTCTTTGCACTCAGTGAGGTGAAGCTCTTTATCCTGCTTATGGTCACACACTTTGACTTAGAGTTGGTGGACCCTGACACACCACTACCCCATGTTGACCCGCAGCGCTGGGGTTTTGGCACCATGCAGCCCAGCCACGATGTGCGCTTCCGCTACCGCCTGCATCCTACAGAGTGAGCTTGGCCAAGCCAGCTGCAAACCTGGCCAGAGGAGTTCTATTGCATCTCTCACCTGTTCTCACCCTTCTGCAGCCCCAAGACCCCACTGGCCACCCCTCCCTCTGGTCCTGTGGCACCCCCTACCTCTGTTCTGCCTGTCCTCGCTCTCTCCCCGCCTAGTCATCTGACAGGCTTATCGTTCTCTTTAAAATACCATCTCTCAGAGTGGGTTCTGCCGAACCCTCCTCTCACAGGAAGTCCAGAGGAAGGGGGAGTATCTGTGGGCAACTTGGTTTGGGAGATGATGCCTGCCTTGAGAAGTCCTGAGTACAGAGACTGGTTCCCCCCAGACATGAGTAACATGGCATCTTGCAAACATCAGCCTCCACTCTCCCAGCTTGCTTTAGTTTTTTCAGCAACACTTATCCCACATCCTATGGAATTCAGGTTCTAGAACAGTGTCATCCAACATAAATATGAAGCAAGCTACATGAGTAGTGGGGTTTTTTGGTTTTGTTTGTTTGTTTTGAGACAGAGTCTTGCTCTGTTGCCGAGGCTGCGGTGCAGCGGTGCGATCTCTGCTCACTGCAACCTCTGCCTCCTGGGTTTAAGCAATTCTCCTGCCTCAGCCTCCCCAGTAGCTGGGATTACAGGCACCTACCACCTTGCCCAGCTAATTTAGTTTCCTGGTAAACACATTTTTAAAAAGTAAAATGAAACAATTCATTTTTATAATATACTTTACTTAATCTAATATATCCAAAATATTGGCATTTCAACGGGATCACTATTAAAAATTTTAACGTAATAGTTTTTACCTTCTCTTTTTCATCCTGTCTTCAAAGTCTGGTATGTACTGTACTTTTGCAGTTCTTCCCAGTTCAGACTAGCCACATTCCAAGTGCTTAATTGCCGTGTGTGGCAGGTGGCTGCCCTATTGGATAGCACAGGTCTAGAGAAATGATACCTTTTTTTTTTTTTTTTGAGACAGAGTCTCACTCTGTTGCCCAGGCTGCAGTGCAGTGGTGTGATCTTGGCTCACTACAACCTCTGCCTCCCGGGTTCAAGTAATTCTCCTGCCTCAGGCTTCTGAGTAGCTGGGATTATAGATGCGCACCACCACACCCGGCTAGTTTCTGTATTTGTAGTAGAGACGGCGTTTCACCATTTTGGCCGGCCTCCTTGGCCTCCCAAAGTTCTGGGATTACAGGCATGAGCCACTGTGCCCAGCCAGGATGTCTTTAATGTAGGAATCATTCAAGATCCCTCCTCAGTGCCCATGTCTCCCCCACCTCAGGGTGCTGTCAACCCTCCCTTGGTTTCCATGATCATTGCTGAACTCAGAGCTTTCTTCTATCCCCAGACCCACATGGGAGTCTCCCAGCACCTCTGACTCAGCTTGGCCAATGCAGAACTTGGCATCTCAGCCCCTGCCTCTTCCCTGAACCACTCCTCCTCCTGATTTCCCTGCTCTCTCTGCTCAGAACACTACCATTCACCCCATCTCCCAGAGACACTCTCCCTCCTCCTCTTTCACCTTCATACAAGCAGGCCCCCGTCCTATCAGTACACCCCCCTGTGATGCCTCTGAAATATGTACCCTCCTCCCCTCTCCTACTGTCATTCTTATACCTGTGATCTCTGCGTTTCTCTTCTACACTGCTGCCAGAGGCCTTTTTGCCAAAAGCACTGCTGATTGTCACTCTTTTACTTTCCTGGTTCCCCTTTGACTTCACACACTTGACGTTTACATTTTGTCACAGTTGGTCCCCCTTGCCTTCACATACCTGATGTTTAAATTTTGTCACGGTTGGTCTCCAAACTTCTCAACTTTGCCAACTTTCTCCAGTGAAACCATCAGTAGAGGCATTGCTGTTCCTGCCCATCCCAGTGCCAGCTACTCCTTCCTGGAAGCCTTCCTGGATTTCACGCATCCCATCCTCTGGCCAGAAATGGCCTCCGAACTGTGCAGCTCCTGCAGCACCATTTGTATCATAGCATATCTGTTATGTGTCGTTGCTTTCCGTGTCTTGGTTTCTGCCTGCTGCCCACTTCCCTAGACTGGAGCCTACTGGGGCATGGTATTTTATTCATTTCTGACCTCCAATTCCCTAAGTGGAGATTAAATGTTAGAAACCTGACTTCCAGTCTCTGCTAATTTACTTTCAGTCCTCAAATCATTTCCTGGCCTCAGCCCTCCAATCTATGAAATGAAGACAATCCCCCTTCCCAGCGTGCTTATCAGTGCTACAAGAGGGTGAGGGGGTGGCTGCCATAGCTGCAGCTGGCTGATGGCAGGGCTCCAGCTGGAGCTGGGACAGGAGGAAGAATGATTGTGGGAGCTGGATAGAGTGTCTTGGAGGAGGTGGGCCCAGGCTGCATGGACCCCCCGACCCAGCGACCAGCCAGTGGAACTTCTCTCTGCTACTTTTATCTTACATCTCTGGCAGCCTCACATTTCTCCTGAGGCTGCCTGTTCTGCTCTGCCAGGAGAGTAGGCAAGGGCCTGAGCTGGGGTGACAGTCTGTCTCCAACTAGCTATGTGACCCTGGTCCAGGGCCTGCATTTCTCTGAGGTCAGCTGCCCGCAAATGCTGATGTCTGCCTAGGGCTTGATAGAGCTCTGCCTGGTTAGGAGAAGCTGAGATATCCCATCCTATTCTACAAGGACCAGGAGCACAAGGAGAAGAGTTGAGTAGGGGGCATGGAAGGAGGAGAAATGGGCTGGAAGGTGGAAGACTATCCATGAGAAATGTACCAATGACATCTCTGCCCAGCCAGGCCCTGTGCCCAGTACAATGGGGCTGGGGCTGTGGGGAAGCAGGAACAGAGCCTTAACACACCTCCTTGGCCCTCCCTAGACCTTGGTGCTGTGTCTCCTTTTGTGCCTCACACCCAAAGGAATATGGGCCAGGAGAGTGGCCTATGGATTGGCTGGGGTGGGGCTGAGGGCTGGAGTTCCCTGAGTCAGGACCAGAAGGTCTCAACTGGGAGTGACCATGTGCAGATAGGAACTTAATGGACCCTGTGGCCTGTCTGAGAGCTCCAGAGGAGATGCTTGGGACCTAGAGAAGCCTCAGCGGGTGAGGTGTGAGGTGAATGCAAGTGTACCATCCCACAGTCAGGGATATCCAGCATAACAACAGGCCTCCCAGGAAGCAAGAGCCCCCCAGGATTGGAGTGTGGGCAGGGATCCCAATGCCCCATGCCCGCCTGCTGGCATGGGAGGGGCCCATGGCCCATATAGCTCTCTGCCCCCTGCATGAGGACTGCTGCAGCCAACCCTGGCAGAGGCCTTGAGGCAGGAGGAAGACTGCGACCGCCAAGGATGCCTCTAGTCACCACCCACCCAACCTGGTCATTCTGTCCCCAATTCCTCATTTCTATGCCAAATATTTTCTTCCTCTCATCCTTTTCCTCATCAGGACCTCAGAGGAAAGCCCACTAAATGTGTTCTCTCTGAAGATAGTTTATAATAAAGCAAGATCGGGGTGGCTTTCCAATGGTGGAATTTCAGGCACCTGGGAAAGAAAAGAGATGCTTTTCTCATAGAGAATTAACTGGAGTCAAAACATCACATTTCGTGGCATTCAGCGCAGGCAGCAGCCCTGCCCACAGGCAAAGCAACTTCTACACTTCTCCCTAGGTTGGCCCATGGGAAGAGTCCACCTTGCCTCAGAGCCTGAGGGTCAGAGGAATTCTGATTGCTTTCCTGAGACCCCTGGGAAAGGTTTGAGCAGTGCAGTCAGGGAGCCAGACTTTGTCAGGCCTCTGGGAAGACAGAGAGCAACAGGAGGGACCAAGGCCCAAACCCGGAAGTAAGGCTGGGGTGGAGAGGGCTTTATCCTGGGCCTGGGCTGTGAGAGCTGCTGAGCTGCTCTCAAACTATATTGCACCTAAGACAGTGACAGAGAACCAAGTACCTGCAGCTAGCTCTTGCCCTCTCCTTTGGACATAGGCTTCAGGGCACTACTTGTTATATTCCTGCCTTTTGCAGCAAGTACACACTCACACATACACAGAGAAAGGCATGAAAGACAAATAGGACTGGGCGAAGTGGCTCACGCCTGTAATCCCAGCACTTTGGGAGGCCGAGGTGGGCAGATCACTTTAGCTCAGAAGTTTGAGACCAGCCTGGCCAACATGGCGAAACCCTGTCTCTATTAAAAATACAAAAGTTAGCTCATGCCTGTAATTCCAGCTACTCTGGAGGCTGAGGCACAGGAATTGCTTGAACCTGGGAGGCAGAGGTTGCAGTGAGCTGGGATCATGTCACTGCACTCCAGCAAGACTCCGTCTCAAAAAAAGAAAGAATAGGAAAGTTGCAGGCACATAACCAGACCCACTTGGACACAGTGATACAGCTGCATCATAACCACATACACAACCATATATACTACACACAGCCCACATAGTACACGTACTTCCCAGACAGATAGACACACACACACACACAAATCCACCAATGCTGGTGTGACAAGCCCTGCTGGGTGTCCCTTGCTTGACATCCTATCTGTGCATCATGGGCACAAAGTCAGGGCCTCTGAGCACCTAGACTGGTGCAGCTCAGGCTGTATCTCACCAGCCAGGCTGGCACACGAACAGAAGTTCCTTGTAGGACAAGATTTCCGGAGCTCTAAAGTAGAATTCCATCCTCCGCGTCCTCAAACAAACATCCACCTTCAGATCTAGAGCTTCATTTCCCAGGGAACTAGGAAGCTCAGAGTCCTTCCTCATGGTGGGGAATTGGGGGCCTTGAGGAGAGATAACTAAAGGCGGAGCTGAGAGAGATTGGATGTGGGGAAGGCACAGGGCAACTGGTGCTACATAAGAGACTGCCAGATGGCATGTGACACATGTGCTATAACTATGCCATCAAAAGCTCAGGGGAAGAGAAGAAATAGCGGGCAGAATACTGCTTGCCTGCTCAATCCTCTATCAGCCATTCGCTCCAAAAAACAAAACAAAACGAAACAAAAAAACTTATCCATTCATTCCAAAAAAAGTCTACTATGCTCTGAGCATGTGTTGAAGCACAGGGGATGCAGAGTTTACACATGGCAAAGTCCCTGCTCTCATGGAGCTTACATTCACCCAGCCGTCTGTTTTCCTACCCTCCATTCCATCCACCAAAAAGTTTCCTTTCCTGTGTGCCAGGTTCCACGTTCAATTGTGCAGGGCAGACGTGCTGGGACGTGGGCAGGCTGCACCAGGTAGTTCTATGAGGTGGGAAGAGCAGTGGGTGCTTTAGAAGCTCGGGAGAGAGAGATGCCATGTGGGCAGGCAGCTCCCTGGGGAAAGGCTTCTCAGTGGATGTGTCAGGGGGCAGGGAGAATGCCAAGCATTAGAGATATGAAGAGAAAAGCACTGGGCACAGTATATCAGTCAGAAATCTTTAGGTTGCAAGTAACAAAACAACATGACTCCACAAGGAAAGGAATTTATTGGTTCTTGTAACTGTCGAATCCAAGATTGGGACGAGCTTCAGAAGTGCTTTGATTCTGAGGCTCAAACAGTGCCCTCAGGATCTGCTCACTCACATGCACTATCTCCTTCACCTTCTGAAGTCTGGGTGGAGGAAGGAGTAGCTCCAGATCTCAAACCCTCTCAGCTTCGGTTTCATGCCTCTCTTCTCACATGTTCTAGTGACATTGCACTTCATTGGCTCTACCTAGGTCATGTGCCCACCCCTTAAAAAATCACCGTGACCAGGGAAATGTGAAGGCAGTAATTGGCCCATGTCCCATGCTCCACCCAACCTCCTCTCAAAGCACAGGGCAGAGTGACCAAGCAGTGGAGTCCCAGAGAAAGTGGGATTCAGTTATAAAACAAGGGTGAGGGAATACCTGGCTGGAAATTATCCTAATTACATGAGGGAGCCCACAAGAGCAAAGGCATAGAAGTTGGAATGTTCAGGAAATGAAAAGGGAGTGGAGGAGTATGAGGGCTGGAAGATGTATGGGATCCTATTTGCAAAAGCCCTAGCCTTGACATCAGACAAAGATTTTGGACTTGATTGTGCAGGTCCCAGGGAGAGGTGAAGGCTCCTGAGATGGGGCCTAGGCCAAGTGTGTTCACTGCCTCCTTCTGCAGACTGTACATGGTCCTGGGACATTCCCTAGGCAGAGTACTTCAAGGCCCTCCTGATTGCCAGATGCTGGGTCCACCATCAAGGCTACGAGAATGGTCCTTTTAATAGCATTTCCCAGCTGGACTACAGAGAATGTGGAACCCTGGTGAGTGGAAGGCCTTAGGTTCTTTTTCCCCAGCAGTGCCAGAAGGAAAATGCTCCCTCCTCCACCCATGCATTTAACAGATACTTTCTGAAAACCTACACACCAGGCCCTGTGTTAGGGGGTTGGGTACAGCAGTGAGCCTAACCAAGATCCCTACCTTGTGGAATTCACCTGGGACAATGTGGGTGGGGACAGTAGCCATTGAACATCACAAATAGGAGAAACATATACAATGTCTGAAAGAAATAAGCACTATTGAAAAAATTTAAAAATAGAGCATCAGGAAGATCAGGAGCGTCAGAGATGGGCCAGTTTGTGTTAAATAGGTTGGACAGGTGAGTGAAAGGTGGTATCTGAGCTAAGACCTCAGAAGGTGAGAGAGTGAGCCAAGCAGACAGCTGAGAGGAGAGCAATCCAGGAAGAGGAATCCCCAGGGGGATGTGTCAGGAGTATTTGAGATCAGTTGTGTCTGGAGCACTGGAGGCTGGTGGACATAAGGGCAAAGAGTGTAGCCAGGGTGGGGGCAGATCACACAGGCCTTAAAGGATTACCGTAAGGAGATGGGCTTGTTAAATAAAAACTATGGAAGGCCATTGTTTTGGACTAACCTCCTGCACTAGGTCCCAGCTGACCAGACCAAACCAAAATGGAATCTGTCGTATTAAAGTTCCATGTCCTCAAACCGAAACTAAGTTGTTATCTGACCTTTGAGACTCCTGGAGACAGAGTTAACAGCCAAATTCCCAAACATGACAGTTTCAGTTGGCGTAATAATGCAGACAGTAACCATGCTCATGATAATGAAGTTCCCCGTTTTAATCATTATTAAAAAGTAACCTGAAGAAAACTGATGTCAACCACCCTGTTCCGGCCGCATATAGAAGTAACTTTGAAATGACGAATCTGGCCCTGTGCAGTGGCTCACGCCTGTAATCCCAGCACTTTGGGAGGCTGAGGCAGGCAAATTGCTTGAGCCAAGGGGTTCCAGTCCAACCTGGGTAACATACTGAGACCCTGTCTCCACAAAAAATACAAAAATTAGCCAGGTGTGGTGGTGTGCTCCTGTAGTCCTAGCTACTTGGGGGCTTAGATGGGAGGATCACTTGAGCTCAGGAGGTGGTGGCTGCAGTGAGCCATGATTGTGGGATTGGACTTCAGCCTGGATGACAGAGTGAGATCCTGTCTCAAAAAAAAAAAATCAATCTTTTTTTTTGTTCTTCATTTCTTTCTGCCTTTGACAGCCCCTTCCTGTCTATAAAACTAACCTCTTCTACCCAGCTCATTGCAGCACTCTCTGTATTTTATGGAGTGAATCTGTTCTTGATTCAATGAGTCTATTGCCTGATTCTAGAATTGCCAATAACGCTAATTGAGACCTTTAAACTAAATTTGTTGTAATCTGGTGTTTTGACAGGCTGCTGCTCTGAGGGAGGCGGAAGTAAAGACCGAGAGTGTCAGGATCACTCTGGCTGCTAGGTGCAGATGAGATGGGAGGAGAGCAAGAGAGAGGAAGGACAGGGGCCAGTTGGAAAACTATTACAGCAATTCTCCAGCCTGGCCAACATGGTGAAACTCTGTTTCTAATAAAAACACAAAAATTAGGGCCGGGCATGGTGGCTCACACCTGTAATCCCAGCACTTTGGGAGGCCAAGGCGGGTGGATCCCAAGGTCAAGAGATCGAGATCATCCTGGCCAACGCAGTGAAACCCTATCTCTACTAAAATTATAAAAATTAGCTGTGCGTGGTGGCACGCACATGTAGTTCCAGCTACTCAGGAGGCTGAGGCAGGAGAATCGCTTGAATCCAGGAGGTGGAGGTTGCAGTGAGCCGAGATCGCGCCATTGTTGTCCAGCCTGGGCAACAAGAGTGAGACTCTGTCTCAAAAAAAAAAAAAAAAAAGAAAAGAAAGAAAGAAAGAAAGAAAGAAAAATACAAAAATTAGCCAGGCATGGTGGCAGGCGCCTATAGTCCTGGCTACTTGGGAGGCTGAGGCATGAGAATTGCTTCAACCCAGGGGGAGGAGGCTACAGTGAGCAGAGATCTCGCCACTGCATTCCAGCCTGGGTGACAGAGCAATAGAGCAAGACCCTGTCAGAAGGAAGGAAGGAAAGTAGGAAGGGAGGAAAGGAGGAAGGGAAGAAGCGAGGGAGGGAGGGAGGGAGAGAGGGAAGGAAAGAAGGAAGCAAGGAAGGAAGGAAGAAAGATTGTAGCAATTCAGAAAAGAAAGCGTGGTATCCTGGAAGCAAGTGAAGAAAGTGAAGGAAGAAGGCAGGGGCGAGCAAATGCTGCTGATGGCTGAGAACTGAGAACTGACCACTGGGTTTAGCAACACAGTCACTGAGGCCCCTGGAGAGAGCACTTTGAGTGGACACCCAATTGAGCTGGTTCCCATCTGTTCCCACCAGACCAAAATTTGGTCACTCAGGCTGATTTATTCCCCACATCCTCCTTGTTAGGGGAGTTCTCAAACTGCCTCTCTCCAAGGTCATTCATGCCAGTCATTTCTTCTTGGGCAGTAAGTATGCTGCTCTCAGAACAGCTGGATAATGAGGCCTGGGCAGTGCCAGGTGCCAGGTGCCATCCAAGCACAGCAGCCAGGAAAGCCTTCAGGTACTGGCGGAAGCGGTGACTGGAGAAGGCATACAGGATGGGGGAAAAGCAGCAGTGAAGGAAGGCGATGCTCTCTGTCACCTGGAGTGCGTAGTCTAGATGCTGGCTGACCTCACAGTTCCCGAATACTTGCAGGTCCAACAGCGTATGCAGAAACAAGGTGAGATTGTATGGGAACCATAGCACGAAGAAGGCCACCACCAAGGCTGCAGCTATTTTTAAAGCCCGGCCCTGGCCTGCGGGCCTCAGCCTCACCAAGACACAACCAATACGGGAGTAGAAGAAGATCATGGCAAGGAGTGGAAGGAGAAACCCTAGGAGGTTCTGCTGGAAGCGGAGGAAGAGCTTCCAAATGGTCCCATGCCCGCCGAAATCTGCGTGGCAGTTCCACACACCCTTGGGATTTTCATGTGTCTGTACAAAGACCATATCAGGGATGGAGACGGCCAGGGACACAGCCCATACTATGGTAACAAGGAGCAGGCTCTTGGCCCGGGTCCTCAGCCTGTGGTAGGGCTGAGCATGAACGATCTCCAGGTACTTGTCCAGGCTCATGCAGCTAATGAAAAAGATACCACTGTAAAAGTTAATAGTATAAAGAGTGCTCACCATCTTGCACAAGAAACTCCCGAAGACCCAATGCCAGGCCACGGAGATGCCCCAGAAGGGCAGTGTCACCAGAAACAGAAGGTTGGAGATGGCCAGATTCAGCAGATAGATCTCAACCATCCGCCTGCGAGGCACGTAACGGAGCAAGACCATGAGAAGAAGGAGGTTCCCGCTGAGGCCCAACACAAAAATCAGGCTATAGAAGACTGGGAGGAAGACTTTGCCAAAGGACACCACTGCATCCTTCCTGCAGAGCATGAAGGCCACCTCATCCAGGTAGTCATAGTAATAGAAGCTGCTATTCTCAGAATCGGCATCCTCAGTGGTGAGTGGCTGCGGAGAGGCAGTGGCGGCCATGTTGGAAGGAAGTGCCCAGTCCCGACGTCCTGTAGTGCTGCGGGGGGAAAATATGGTGAGACCTAGCATTCTCTACCTTTCTCTAAACCCACTTTTGCTGCTGCCCTGGGATGTCCAATAGACTCTTCAAATCTACATCAGCACCTGCAGTCCAGCAAGTAAGAGCAAAAGCTTAGGGAGCCATCTGCACCACTTAATAGTTATGTCACCAAGATATCCCCTCACCTTTGTCTTATAACTGAATCCCACTTACTCTGGGACACTTACTCTTGGATAAGTGACTAACCTTCAGGTGTTCTCAGAGTATTTAATTATTTCATTATGGTTTTGTTTCTTCATTTAAAAAGACCTATAGTGTCTTTCAAACTCTTCTTTATTCTTTAGGGATATCAATTCATCTATTTAATGTGTCTCCTGACCCTTCCTCATGTATGGTTTATAATTTTTTTAATGACAGCTTAGCTTCAGTGGGGCTTTTTAAAAAAAAATTTGTTTATTATACTTTAAGTTCTGGGATACATGTACAAAACGTGCAGGTTTGTTACATAGGTATATACATACCATGGTGGTTTGCTGCACCCATCAATCTGTCATTTACATTAGGTATTTCTTCTAATGTTATCCCTCCCCTAGCCCCCAATCCCCCAACAGGCCCGGATGTGTGATGTTCCCCTCCCTGTGTCCATGTGTTATCATTGTTCAACTCCCACTTATGAGTGAGAACATGCAGTGTTTTGTTTTCTGTTCTTATGTTAGTTTGCTGAGAATGATGGCTTCCAGCTTCATCCATGTCCCTGCAAAGGACATGAACTCATCCATTTTATGGCTGCATAGTATTCCATGCTGTGTATGTGCCACATTTTCTTTATCCAGTCTATCATTGATGGGCATTTGGGTTGGCTCCAAGTCTTTGCTATTGTGAACAGTGCTGCAATAAGCATATGTGTGCATGTGTCTTTATAGTAGAATGATTAATAATCCTTTGGGTATATACCCAGTAATGGGATTTCTGGGTCAAATGGTATTTCTGGTTCTAGATCCTTGAGGAATCACCACACTGTCTTCCACAATGGTTGAACTAATTTACACTCCCACCAACAGTGTAAAAGCATTCCTATTTCTCCACATCCTCTCAAGCATCTGTTTTTTCCTGACTTTTTAATGATCATCATTCTAACTGGGGTTAGATGGTATCTCATCTCATTGTGGTTTTTATTTGCATTTCTCTAATGCCCAGTGATGATGAGCTTTTTTTTCATATGTTTGTTGGCCGCATAAATGTCTTCTTTTGAGAAGTATCTGTTCATATCCTTCACCCACTTTTTGATGGGGTTGTTTTCTTCTTGTAAATTTGTTTAAGTTCTTTGTAGATTCTGGATATTAGCCCTTTGTCAGATGGATAGATTGCAAAAATTTCTCCCATTCTATAGGTTGTCTGTTCACTCTGATGATAGTTTATTTTGCTGTGCAGAAGCTCTTTAGTTTAATTAGATCCCATTTGTCAATTTTGGCTTTTGTTGCCATTGCTTTTGGTGTTTTAGTCATGAAGTCTTTGCCAATGCCTATGTCCTGAATGGTATTGCCTAGCTTTCTTCTAGGGTTTTTATGATTTTAGGTCTTATGTTTAGGTCTTTAATCCACCTTGAGTTTATTTTTGTATAAGGTGTAAGGAATGGGTCCAGTTTCAGTTCTCTGCATATGGCTAGCCAGTTTTCCCAACACCATTTATTAAATAGAGAATCCTTTCCCCATTGCTTGTTTTTGTCAGGTTTGTCAAAGATCAGATGGTTGTAGACCTGTGATGTTATTTCTGAGGCCTCTGTTCTGTTCCATTTGTCTATATATCTGTTTTGGTAGCAGTACCATGCTGTTTTGGTTACTGTAGACTTGTAGTATAGTTTGAAGTCAGGTAGCGTGATGCCTCCAGCTTTTTTCTTTTTGCTTAGGATTGTCTTGGCTATATGGGCTCTTTTTGGTTCCATATAAAATTTAAAGTAGTTTTTTCTAAGTCTGTGAATAAAGTCAGTGGTAGCTTGATGGGGATAGCATTGAATCTATAAATCACTTTGGGCAGTATGGCCATTTTCACGATATTCATTCTTCCTATCCATAAGCGTGGAATGTTTTTCCATTTGTTTGTGTCCTCTCTTATTTCCTTGAGCAGTGGTTTGTAGTTCTCCTTGAAGAGGTTCTTCACATCCCTTGTAAGTTGTATTCTTAGGTATTTTATTCTCTTTGTAGCATTTGTGAATGGGAGTTCACTCATTATTTAGCTCTCTGTTTGTCTGTTACTGGTGTATAGGAATGCTTTTGATTTCTGCACATTGATTTTGTATTCTGAGACTTTGCTGAAGTTGCTTATCAGCTTAAGGAGATTTTGGGCTGAGGCGATGGGGTTTTCTAAATATACAATCATGTCATCTGCAAACAGAGACAATTTGACTTCCTCTCTTCCTATTCGAATACGCTTTATTTCTTTCTCTTTGCCTGATTGCCCTGGCCAGAACTTCCAATACTATGTTGAACAGGAGTGGTGAGAGAGGGCATCCTTGTCTTGTGCTGGTTTTCAAAGGGAATGCTTCCAGATTTTGCCCATTCAGTATGATATTGGCTGTGTGTTTGTCACCAATAGCTCTTATTATTTTGAGATATGTTCCATCAGTACCTAGTTTATTGAGTTTTTAGCATGAAGGGGTGTTGAATTTTATCGAAGGCCTTTTCTGCATCTATTGAGAAAATAATGTGGTTTTTGTCATTGGTTCTGTTTATGTGCTGGATTACATTTATTGATTTGTGTATGTTGAACCAACCTTGCATCCCAGGGATGAGGCCGACTTGATGGTGGTAGATAAGCTTTTTGATGTGCTGCTTGATTTGGTTTGCCAGCATTTTATTGAGGATTTTTGCATCAATGTTCATCAGGGATATTGGCCTGAAATTTTCTTTTTTTGTTGTGTCTTTGCCAGGTTTTGGTATCAGGATGATGCTGGCCTCATAAAATGAGTTAAAGAGGATTCTCTCTTTTTTCTATTGTTTAGAATAGTTTCACAAGGAATGGTACCAGCTCCTCTTTGTACCTGTGATAGAATTCAGCTGTGAATCTGCCTGGTCCTGGGCTTTTTATGGTTGGGAGGCCATTAATTACTGCCTCAATTTCAGAACTTGTTATTGATCTATTCAGGGATTCGACTTCTTCCTGGTTTAGTCTTGGGAGGGAGTATGTGTCCAGGAATTTATCCATTTCTTCTAGATTTTCTAGTTTATTTGTGTAGAGGTGTTTATAGTATTCTCTGATCGTAGTTTGTATTTCTGTGGGATCAATGGTGATATCCCCTTTATCATTTTTTATTGTGTCTATTTGATTCTTGTCTCCTTTCTTCTTTATCAGTCTGGCTAGTGGTCTATTTTGTTGATCTTTTCAAAAAACCAGCTCCTGGATTCATTGATTTTTTGAAGGGTTTTTCATCTCTCTATCTCCTTCAGTTCTGCTCTGATCTTAGTTATTTCTTGTCTTCTGCTAGCTTTTGAATTTGTTTGCTTTTGCTTCTCTAGTTCTTTTAATTGTGATGTTAGGCTGTCGATTTTAAATCTTTCCTGCTTTCTCCTGTGGTCATTTAGTGCTATAAATTTCCCTGTAAACACTGCTTTAGCTGTGTTCCAGAGATTCTAGTACATTGTGTCTTTGTTCTCATTGCTTTCAAAGAGCTTATTTATTTCTGCCTTCACTTCATTATTCACCCAGTAGTCATTCTGGAGCAGGTTATTCAGTTTCCATGTAGTTGTATAGTTTTGAGCGAGTTTCTTAATCTTGAACTCTAACTTGATTGCACTGTGGTCTGAGAGACTGTTTGTTATGATTTCCATTCTTTTGCATTTGCTGAGGACTGTTTTACTTCCAATTATGTGGTCAGTTTTAGAATAAGTGTGATGTTGTGGTATCAGGATGCTGAGAAGAATGTATATTCTGTTGATTTGGGGTGGAGAGTTCTGTAGATGTCTACTAGGTCCACTTGGTCCAGAGGTGAGTTCAAGTCCTGAATATCCTTGTTAATTTTCTGTCTCGCTGATCTGTCTACTATTGACAGTGGGGTGTTAAAGTCTCCCATTATTGTGTGGGAGTCTAAGTCTCTTTGTAGGTCTCTGAGAACTTGCTTTATGAATCTGGGTGCTCCTGTTTTGGGTGCATATATATTTAGGATAGTTAGCTCTTCTTGTTGCATTGATCCCTTTACCATTATGTAATGCCCTTTTTTGTCTTTTTGATCTTTGTTGGCTAAAGTCTGTTTTATCAGAGACGTCCAAAGACTAGGATTGCATCCCCTGCTTTTTTTTTTTTTTTTTTGCTTTCCATTTGCTTGATAAATATTCCTCCATCCCTTTATTTTGAGCCTTTGGGTTTTCTTTACTCCTGTCACCTGAGGATTTCCCTTGCTTTTTGAGAATTTTTAAATATTTTATTTGTAAGTAGTTTCACATCAATATTTTTAATGACAAATATTTAATATTTTAAACATTTTATCCAATATTTCTGTTCGCAGCAGAAAGGTGTGATCCATCATGTTGATGGGCTCAGAACCTACTAAACTTTTCTCCCTCTTAGTTTCCTTATCTTTAAAATGAAAATAATAACAGTGCCTGTCTTGTGAGGTTCTTGTTATGCTTAAATGTAATAATACATGCAGAGCACTTTAAGTTCTACAAAACTGACTGGAACACAGCAGACATTCAATAAATGTGAGCCTAAATTATTGCTTTGCCCAGAACTGAGTTCATCATCTCCCCACCAGCCCCTTTCTTCTTTCCTAGGCCTATCTAACTGAATGACTCCACCAACTACTCAGTCACCTAAGACTGAAATATGGGATACCTTGCAGATTCTTTCCCCATCACCCTCACCACCACCACCCTGTGAGTCTCTCCTCTTGAATCAGCCCACTTATCTCTAAGTCCCATAAAAATATGTACAAGATACTCTTTTAATAAAATTAAGACAAATGAAACAAAACATATATACTTTGAAGGAGTACAAATAGATTACAGGAAGGCATAGGAATGAGAGGCACCAAATTCAAGATGGCAGGTGCCTGGGCAGAAGCCAGCAGCATGGGATTGGGGTGGACCATGGAGATGGGACAAGTCACTGTCCACGGTCAAGTGTCCTCTAAGGCAGTGACATCCCAGGATTTTATTGCATTATTTAAAATAATTTTTTGACGAGAGCTTCACATAAACCAGTGATGCAAGTATGTCATGAACTAAGAATTAGGCTCAAACCTGTAGTGTGTTCCAGGAGAAAGACAGGGAGAGAGAGAGACTTCATATTGAACAAAGAGCATTCACCAATGGGGAAGGGGGCTTGAGGAGGAGAGAGGAAGGAGATAAAAAGGAATTTGTGGTCCAAGCAGGCAATCGTGAAGAGCCACTGAAGAGGGGCCTGTAGACTGCTGATGGTCACGGGCCACAAACTGAGAAATGCAAATCAGCTCTACCCCGTACTTCTGAATTTTACTTTTTAATATTTTACTTGCATGAGCTTGAACTTTTTAATATGTTCAATACCCCCTTGTATTTCTTCTGTAAATTATTTATTCTTTTAATGGGTGGGATGCTCATTTTATGAGGTCTTATAATAGTGAGGATGTTAGCTTTTTTCATATGTATTGCAAACATTTTCCTTAGCCCTTTCTGATAAAAGTTTTATCCCCTTTTTTCAGGCAGACTTAGAAAGAAATGTTGACTCGGGTCCTCAGTTGACCCAAAGTATCTATGATACCATGATCTCATGGCTGGTGGAACTATTCAGTGCTGCTGAAACAGAACCTCTCCTGAGGGAGCCCTGGAGTCCTCCCACTCTGTGAGCCTCTGCCCCACCCTTGGGCTCCTATCCAATGGCATCTGGACCAGATGCTGTGGAAGCCACACATGACCTGCCCCCACCCCAGGAGCTCAGCCTGAGTGGCTTTATCTAAGGCCCAGCTCTGTTCCTGATCAACCTTAGGAACTTTACCCAGTGCCTTTTTTTGCTGGTCTTCCTGTCCTCTCCTCTGCACCAGGGGCCTCCTGGCCTTCAACTCCTCCCTTTTCTGGGCAGCAGTAAGGACACTCCTAGCACATGGCTGGTGCTGGGAGCCTGTGAGCTGCTGCAGAAGGAGGATGTGAGGAGTATACTCGGGCCTTATCAGGGCTTATTACTCAGGAGTTGACATTGATTAAACACCAGCTCTTCTGAGCTGCTGACATGGACCTTGATCTTGACTTGATTTCTCGAAGTCCCCTGACTTTTGTTTCAGCAAACAACCAAGTCTGATGAATGTTTCAATCAAAGCCAGAGGTCAGAGTCAGCAGAACCTGCTAGTCCAGGCCACCTTTGTTTTCTCTCTACATGGAACACTCTATTCCCTTCCCACTCGAGGTCTTTAGCCTCCTGATCTTTCACTCTGGGAATCTTTTCTGGTCATCCTCACTTCTGGAGTAACCATCCTCCTATCACTTTCATCAGTAAAGCCAACAAGAATGACAACAGCCATCAGGCCTTTGCCCTCCTGATCTCTCACTCTGGGAATCTTTCCAGGTCATCCTCACCTATGGAGCAACCATCCTCCTATCACTTTCATCAATAATGCCAACAACAGTGGCAACAGCAATCAGGCCTTTACCCCTGATCTTTCACTCTGGGAATCTTTCCAGGTCTCCCTCACCTCTGGAGCAACCATTCCCTCCTATCACTTTCATCAATAATGCCAACAATGACAGCAGCAGTCAGCACTCCCATATGCATGTTACAGCTGGCCAGACACCTTCATATGCACTGCAGTAGCCTTATAAGGCAAATTGGGAAGGAACCGTCAGTCCCATTTAACCCAGGAGCAAAGCAACTTTACCAGGGTCACAGAGGAAGTCACTAGTCAAGTTGCATCTGAAATCCAGGTCTTCAGACTCCAGGCACATGGTACCTTGTCCCTGGTCCCACCTCATCCTTAGCCTCTGTTCTGCTCTACCTAGCAGTTACAAAAAGGAGTCACTGAGAAAGATGTGATTGAAGGCTGGGTGCGGTGGCTCATGCTTGTAATTCCAGCACTTTGGGAGGCCAAGGTGGGTGGATCACCTGAGGTCAGGAGTTTGAGACCAGCCTGGTCAACGTGGCGAAACCCCATCTCTACTAAAAATACAAAAATTAGCCGGGCATGGTAGTGCACACCTGTAATCCCAGCTACTTGGGAGGCTGAGGTAGGAGAATCGCTTGAACCCAGGAGGCAGAGGTTGCAGTGAGCTGAGATCACACCATTGCACTCCAGCCTGGGCAACAAGAGTGAAACTCCATCTGAAAAAAGAAAGGTGTGATTCAGTCTTTGCTGGTTGCCCAGGATCTTACCCTCACTGGGAGATATCCAGGGCTCACCTCCCTTAGGTCTCTCAGGAAAGTCGCAGTTGAGGCAACAGGAGGAAAGATATTGTGATGAGGATGCAGCCATGTTAGTTGGGCTCCTTCTATGAGTTGAACACTAACATGTAATTTTCTCATCCTATCTTCACCATAGTCCTGGGAAGCAAAGTGATTATAATCCCCACTTTCCAGATAAAGAAACAGGTGTGGATAGGTGAAGCCCAATTGTCCACAGCCTCAGATTAGCAAATGGGGGGCCGGGGATTGGATGGCCCTCACAACGTGAGGTGGAAGTGACGACCCCTTCCCCCCCACACTCCCTTTCAAAATGGATCAAACTTAAATTCGAAGGTTGAGGTTCCGACAGTGGGACTTCTGGCCTTGGCAACTAGTGGCAGGAAGGTTCAAAGCCAGTGGTGTGCTGACAGCCAGTCATATGGCATCTGGGAGGCATTAAACAAATGATCATGCAATTAACCAACTCTGCGTTCAGTGACGTTAAGTTGGTAACCTGAAACTGGGAATATTTACACCATGGCAAATGCTATAAATCAAGGCTTTCCTCTCGTCTGCCATCCTACCTCCCCTGTGCCCCCAGCCCAGAGCTTGTTGTCAAACCTTCACCAGCACTCCCCTGATCAGGCCCCCACAGAGCTTGACCAAACCCTGCTTGACTCAGCGAACCCTCTTTTGTGTCTCCCACCATCTCCCCTCTTCCATCTTAGACATCAATTTCACGGCCGCCCTCCCTACAGCCAAGAAGCCTATGGACAGGGTCATGTGTAGGTCCCTCAGGGGCTGAAAGCACACCCATCCTGAGTGTACTGTTCACAGTGCAGCTGATTCAACATGCAAACTGACCAAATAAACAAGATTGAATGTGATCTCCAGAGGCCACACCAGCCTTTGAAATATGAAGCCAAGGACACCGTTTGATATCACTTCTAGTGGAAAATACTTTTGCTGGCTTCCTTTGAATGTGGAAATCATATCCTCCTTTAAAATACAATCTAGGGTAAGGGCTTTAAATATATTAATTTATTTAATCCTCACATTTACCTGATAGAAGTAAATACTATTATTAGCCCTGTTTTAGAGCTGAGGATGCTAAAACACAGGGAAGTTAGAGAACTGGCCCAAGATCACAGAGCAATTGAGTAGTAGAGCCAGGATTTGAAATGGGTGTCCATGCTCTTAAATGCTAGGTTACAATACCACTCAAAGAAAATAGTAAGCACAGCCAGGTGCGGTGGCATGCACCTATAGTCCCAGCTACTTGGGAGGCTGAGATTGGTGGATTCCTTGAGCCTAGGAGTTTGAGACCAGCATGGGCAACATAGCGAGACCCTGTCTCAAAAAAATAACAACAACTAGGTTGTAGATCCCCTTCCCTGAGCTTTATATGTAATAATGCACTGACTTCTCACAATAACCTTATAAAATGGGCCCCATTTTACAGATGAGGAACTGAGACTCAGAGAAGGGGAGTAACGTGCCCAAGGACACACAGCAAGTATATGGCAGAACTGGAAACCAAGTTCCTGCAGCTGGCTCCAGAGCTGGAGCCCCAAATCACACACTGGGAGTTCAGCCTGTGTGTACCCCTTCCTCGGGCTTGCAGGATGAACAGCTGCCTTCTGGATGGTCTGCATGGGAAGCATATTTGGATTGTGACTTATAAAACACAATGAAGATAATAGAAACCAGCCCTGACACTTACACAGGGTTTTGTGTTTCCAGATACCTTTTTTTATCCCAGTCATTGCTGTGTCTTCCTGGCTCCCTCGTGAAGGGGTGAACAGGTATCGCCTCTCTAGTTTCCCAGGAAATCCAGGGCCACACTGTAAGCTAGGCACAGCTGGCCAGAGGAATCAGCTGGCCTCTGATTCCAGATCACGGCACACTCTCTCTCCTTACTTTTTTAACATGTTATTTTTTCCTGATTGCCATAATAATATATATTCAATGTAAAATGTGGAAATACAGTGGAAAAATAGAAAAGAGGCCAAAAAACAAAAACAAAAGTCCCCTGAGATGCTACCACTGCAAAAATAACCCGCAGGAACATCTTAGTGTATCCTGTTTGTCTGTTTTCATGCCCAGAGCCACGTCTGGTACACCAGATTACACAAAGTCTGGCTGGAAGGGAGTGGCCTTGTCCATTCCTCAGCAGGGCAGGAGTCCCCTTGGCAGCTTCCAGCTAGACATAGCTGTCTGCTTCTCCTGAGATATGTGAGGCCTGCCTGCTCCCCACGCTCCCTGGGACCCCACATCACTCAATGTTTCCTGGCCTGGTCAGGAGATAGAGATGTTTGTGACATATATAAAATCACAAGAGTAACCCTCCTCCCAAAACTTATTTCAGCTAACAAAAAGTAAGCACTTTCAGAGCCCAACCCTTCAAGGAGCTGCTGCTGCAGAAGGTGAGACTTTCCTGTCTTTCCCAGAATGTTTTTTGATGTTTTGTTTTTTGCCTCTGTACTTGTTGCCTGTAATGTTCCCATGAGAACTCCTTGCGTGTGTATTTCAGCATGAAAATGAAACCCCACTATCCCCAGGAAGGTCAGGACACTCAGCATGGTAGAATAGACAGAATAGGCAGGGTAGAACAGACAGAATATAGCTTAACTCACTTCTTAATGGCTGTGCAACTCTGAGCTCATTATTTAACCTCTCTGAGACTTAGCTTTCTCACCTATAATCTGCCTCCCTTGCAGGGTTATTATGGTAAACTAAGGGCCTGGCATATACTATTGGTTCTCTTCCAGCCCCTAAAATGAATAAACTCGCTGATTAAATGACATTTGATTCAGGCTGGGGTGCATGGGAGGAGATCCAGGGACTATTTGAATCTGGAACTCTTTTGGGCAGAAGGAAGGGGGCCAAGAATTTGGGAAAGGAGCAGGATGGGGAGAGGGTGGACATGTGCAAAAGAAGAGACCACAGAGCTGTGAAACTTTGGCCCTGGGAGAGAGGCCCTTAAAGACCATCTCATCTGCCCCATTATCTTACAGCCAGGAACACTGAGGCCCAGAGATGGAAAGGAATGCCTGAGCTCCCCCAGCCAGGTTGGAGAACCAACTCTCAGGGGTTTTCAGAATCTGCAAAGCAGATTCTCAGAGCCAGAGTCAAGGAAGGGAAAGAGGTCAGAAGACCCATCACTCTCCAGGTGCTGGAAGCAATTGCTCCAACAGCTGCCCTGGAGAGAAAGCTCTGCACTGACTTAGCACCTCCCTCTTCCCAGCACCTGTGCCCACTCCCCAAGCCACTGGGTTCAGTCTCTCCCTGTGTCCCCTGGGAAGTCCCACCCCCACCCCGCACCCCGAGTGTGGCTATAACCTACCAGAGCGAGAATGACTTGCTTGAGAATGTCCACCACAAGCCTGGGAGGAGAGCAGCAGCGCCAGGTGCCTCTTCCTCAGGGAAGTGCAGACAGAGTGTAATTCCTTTCCATGCGCTCATCCCCTCTCTGGACAGCAGCCTATGTATATCCTGCTTTCAACTGGAATAAAAAAATCCCTTTGCCCTTGCCCCAGCCCTCATCTCAGCTGCATAGCCATGAGCTATTTCTCTCATTGATAAGAGTCAAGCTCAGATGACTCCCACCCCATAAAAGAACATCCCCCAAAGATAGTGTTTGGAAAGCATGTATCCCCTCTCTGGAATGATTCCCTAGTAGCTGGGTCAAGTACACTAACAGCCCATCCCAGAGGTCCAGGCCTTTGTTTACCCTGTGTCTACCTGAAGGGCCTTCCCAACATCACCTTCAGCTTCTTCATCCTGGATACCTTCTCAGCAAGATCTCAGTCCCATTCTGCCCCAATTCTAAACTCCACCCAATCTCTTTTTCTGGCCATAACTCCCACTGAGCAGGGCTGTGTCTGCTACACCCACTGTGTCACCAATAGTTTCATCTCCCAGACTTTCCAAATCATCTTCCCTCTTTCTTTCCCTTCTCCCCGACTCCCTTTCATGGCATCTCTGTATGATTAGCTGCCTATTTAACTATCTGTTCCCCTGCTGGGTCAGGAGCTCTCAGGGGAAGGACCATATCTGACCCACCACCCAGAGCCCAGGGACAGGCAAGAGCAGAGACTGAATGACTGAATGAATGTGGATATATGATGCATTACCTGACACATGCTTAGCAGTATGAGGGTCTGCCTTCCCAGGACAGCACCTGTGGTCCAGGATCAGTATCTCAGCCACCCTCACCTCCAGTCCCACTGCCCCCTTGACACACAGCAAGTGCTTGGTGAATGCCTGTTGTCTCCACCTGGACTGAGCAATAATAGAGTAGTAATGTCAGGTGGTTAAAGGCATGGCATTGGAGTCACACACAGCTGGGCTTGGATCTGGCTCTGCATTTACTGGCTGTGTGACCTAGAGATGGTGGCTTCACCTCTCTGGGCCTCGGTTTTTGCATCTTTATTGGGGGTACAGATAGTCCCTCAGACAGGCGTCAGAGAACGGAATGTCCCAAGAAGATGGATATGGACTTAGACATTTGCCTTTCTCTGGGGTCCACAGGCTACCAAGAATGGACATTAAGACTATGATGGGTTTTTACTCACGCAGAAGGAAGCAGGGGACCTTTCAAGTGAGGCCTCCAAGTTTCTCTAGGCCAAACACTAGTTTCCAATAGAGAGACCCAAGGAGCTGCCCAACAAGAGCCACAGGGTCCTCGGTCCCTCCCACAGAACAGCTAAGTTCTAGGACCTGGGCTCCTTTTTTATTCTCCCTCACCTCCCCCCTTTTGTACATCCTTATTTTAAAATAATTTTTAGACTTGCAAAATAAAGCACGAGATTCCTGGATACCTGTCTGCCAGCTTCCCCTAATATTAACATCAGTTAAATTGCGTTTAGCCTAAGGCTAAACATATATTTTTATATACTTTTAATATATAAGACATGTATTTTATACATTTAATATATAAAACGTACATATTTTAAATTTGGCATAAAGATTTCTCCACACATAATGAACTGTAACCAAACTGAATGTATAAACAGGCTATAACCTATTCTTGTGCCAATTACAGAGTTTCAGCCAATCGCATGTGGCCAACCATTCAAATGGTGTTCAAATAAGGCAAACGCCAAGCTGTAACCAATCCAGCTGTTTGTCCCTCACTTCCATTTTCCACATCACTTTCCTTTTCTGTCCATAAGTCTTCTTCCACATGCAGCAGCACCCAAGTTTCTCTGAACCTAATCTAGTTTGGGAGGCTGCCCGATTCTCAAATTGTTCTTTGCTCAATTAAACTCCATTTACTTTGCCTAAGGTTTTACTTTTTTTTTTGACAGAGTCTCACTCTGTTGCCCAGGCTGGAATGCAATGGTGTGAGCTCAGCCTCGGCTCACTGCAACCTGTGCCTCCCAGGTTCAATAAACTCTCCTACCTCGGCCCAGTGGCTGGGATTACAGGTGCCCACCACCACGCCCGGCTAATCTTTGTATTTTCAATAGAGGCAAGGTTTCACCATGTTGGTCAAGCTGGTCTCCCACTCCAGAGCTCAAGTGATCCACCTGCCTCAGCCTCCCAAAGTGCTGGGATTCTAGCCGTGAGCCACAGCAGCCGGCCTCTAAGGTTTTACTTTTAACACATCTACATAATCACAGTACTGACTAAGAATCTAAACAAGGAAATTAACATTGACATGATACTATTGAGTAATCTACACACCTTATTCAAATTTCAACAGTTGTCCCACTAATGTCCTTTCTCTGGCCCAGGATCTAAACCAGAATGCGCTTGGTTCTTATGTCTCCTTTGTCTCTTCATTCTGGGGCAGTTCCTCAGTCTTGCTTTGTGTTTCATGACCTTGACAGTTTTGAAGAGTACTGGCCAGTTCATTTGTAGAATGTCCCTAAATTTCAGTGTGGTGTTTCTTCAGGATTAGACTGAGGTTGTGTATTTTGGGCAGGAACAACACAGAAGTGATCTTATGTCCTCAGTATACGTATCAGAGGTACATAATTTAAAGATGTCTCTTTCCTGGTGATGTTAACTTTGATCACTTGAAAAATGTGGTATCTAACAAGTTTTTCCACTGTGAAATTACTATTTACCTTTTGTAATTAATAAGTATCTTGCTACTTTGAGACTACACAAATATCCTATTTCTCATCATGCTTTTGTCCACTAATTTTTGCATCCATTTATACTTTCCAACAGTAATTATTACTGTGGTTTTTTCCAAATGGTGATATTCTATTTCCATCATGTATTAATTAGAATTCTTTCTACATGTATTAATTAGAATTCTATTATAAGAAAGAGCTGGGCCTGGCACAGTGTCTCTTGCCTGTAATCCCAGCAGTTTGGGAGGCCAAGGCAGGTAGATGGCTTGAGTCTCAGAGTTCGAGACTAGCCTGGGCAACATGGCGAAACCTCATCTCTGCAAAAAATACAAAAATTAGCCAGGCGTGGTGGCATGCATCTGTAGTCTTAGCTACTTGGGAGGCTGAGTTGAGAGGATTGTTTGAGCCCGGGAGGTGGAGGCTGCAGTGAGACAAGATTGTGCCGTGCACTCCAGCATGGGCAACAGAGGGAGACCCCATCTCAAAAAAAAAAAAAAAAAAAATTTTTTTTTTTAAAAAAGAGTTAGCCTTTCTTCTTAAGTATTTATATTAGTATGAACTCATGGGTATTTATTTTATCCTGTTACTCTCATTATTTATCTTGCTGTTCAAATTGTCTCATCCTCTTTTAAAATATTTCAACCCATCTGTTTCCTGTTAAGCTGCTTTTCCTAATGAGAGGTGGCCCACGGCTAAGTCACTCCCTCAGTGTCACTCCCCAGCCATAGCACGTCAGACACTCCCTGGTATGCAGGGCAGGTGGTTGGGAGACCTCTGAGCCTTTGTGTGAGCAACTAGGTTTCCCATTTCCCTGAAACTCACTGAGGCATCTTCCCAACAAGGGCTGGGCTTTTTCCTGGAATGGGCAGGTTGCAGTCGGAGGAGTCAGTCCTAACTCCACAGGCAAAGAGTTCCAGGAAGGGCTGAGCCTGGCCAGGTAGCCCCAGATCCCCCACCCCCACCCCTGCTCTCCATCAGGCATCCTCCCTCCAGCACCACCAAGCTCATGCTCTGATTGCCCCTTCTTGAGTCTGGCAGCTCTTGACAGCCTGGTTTTTGATGGGAGAGCCCTGGGTTGGCCCTGCCTCATCCTCTGTCTCACTGTTTCTTTCTCTTTTATTTCTCTGTCTTCCTTGGGCAAAATTCACCCCATTCTGGCTTAACTCATGAGAGAGTCAGTCCAGTCCTTCTCTAGGGCCTTAAAACTTTGAATTCCTAGGCTACAAACTTGCCCTCCAATTTAGAAGCCTGGTTAGAGCCCACATTTACTCACTTTTATTTGCTGTTATGCCAGAACCTCAGATCTTCCTAACATGCTCCATTGACGGCACAAAAGGAAGGAAATGATGCTCCTCTCACCTCTTCCACTTCCTCTTTCTGTGCTGTCCCCAGCCTGGCCCCCGCTGGCCACTCAGACTGTGTTATCTCCTCTTTTGTACATCTGCCCAAGGCACCCTTCAGCTAAGGGGTTATGTATAATCCTTTCCCCAACTGCCAGTCCCTTGCCTTGCTACAAATGCATTTGTTTGAAATCAATATATGTATTCATTTATCAAAATATCTTCACTTACATATTTACTACATGTTAGAATCACAGAGTGGTTCTCCAGACATCTGCTTTGTGGGTTAGGCCAGGCTGAAGTTATCACATCCATTTTGCAGACAGGGTTGCCAGGATTCAGAAACCCCGTCACTTGCCCAGAAACACAGTTGATAGCAGCCACATGGACTTTCTGACTCCTACTCCGGTGCTCTTTTGCTCATTGTCTTTGTGAATATTCTGTGTAATTATTTGCTCCTTTTTGCTCCCCAGCCCCTCCACCTCAGATCTGGTTAGTGATTCCAGGACAGAATTATTGCTTGCTCATCTGAACATCCCCCACTGCATAGCCCAGCCAGCACTGGACACACAGTAGACACTCAGTAAATGTTTGTTGGGAGAATGCAGGCTTTGATGTAGAAAGCCTTCCTAGAATTACTTGCTCTTACCTAACAGTGGTCTTACTGCTTCTTATACAAAGACTCCACCACCTGAGGCTTTCTGGGACTCAGTTTCCCTGTCTGTAAAGTGACTATAGAGCAAGCTTATCCAACCAACAGGCCACATGCAGCCCAGGACAGCTTTGAATGCAGCCCAACACAAATTCTTAAAATTTCTCATAACATTATTAGTTCAGCCCAAGGTCAGGGACAAAAATAGCAGCAGCTGGGTGCACCCTCGGGTTCCAGGCAAAGAAGATCACATACTGTAAGGCTAGGAAGTTGGTGTTTGCAGGTGACCCTGGAAGTGGGTAAGTGTCATGGACAGGATGAGCTGTCAGCTTTCTGGAGCCAGTTTCACTTCTTGGGAACTATTTTCTTTTAAATATTTTCAAGGTCTCTGGAAACTGAGAAAGCTGACAGCTAATCAACAGTTGAGAACTGGAGACCTTGCCTGATCACTCCTTCACTTTATCACCCCATCTATCCATCCAGGAAGCCCTTCCTGAGTGCCTGTCCTGGGTTTCATTCCAGACAGGGCACTAGGGGCCGAACAATAATGCTGATGCTTACATGGCACTTGGGCTGGACAGGACACTGTTTCAAGTGCATTACATGTATTAATTTGTCTAATCCTCCCACCAACCCAATGTTATAATGAGGAAAATCAGGCACAGAGAGTTAGGTAACTTTTCCAAATTGCAGCACTGGGATTTGGACCAGACTACCTCCACCCCCACCCTCAGCCTCCACCCAGTTAGTTTACAGGATTTTCCCTTCTGAATCAGATATTTTCCCCTCTCCCCAGATACATTTTGTAGTTTTATGACGTTGTTTTTCTCTTTTCTTTTGTTTTCTTTTTTTCTTTTTTCTTTTTTTTTTTTTTTTTTTTGAGACGGAGTCTTGCTCTGTCGCCCAGGCTGGAGTGCAGTGGCACGATCTCAGTTCACTGCAGCCTCCGCCTCCCAGGTTCAAGTGATTCTCGTGCCTCAGCCTCCCAAGTAGCTGGGATGACAGGCATGCGCCACCATGCCTGACCAATTTCTTTTTATGGTTAAGGGTGGGGCCAGGGGTTCCCTAGGGGTTAAGGCACTATTACGTTTTTTAAAATGTCAGTCGGAGGCTGAGGTGGGTGGATCACCTGAGGTCAGGAGTTCAAGACCAGCTTGGCTAACACGGTGAAACCCCGTCTCCACCAAAAATACAAAAAAATTAGCCAGATATGGTCCCATGCACCTGTAGTTCCAGCTGTTCAGGAGGCTGAGGCACAAGAATTGCCTGAGCCCAGGAGGTGGAGGTTACAGTGAGCCGAGATCATGCCACTGCACCAACCTAGGTGACAGAATGAGACTCTGTCTCAATCAATCAATCAATAAAGTGTTAATTGGTGTTTTCCCACCATTCACTTTTCTTCTACTCAAACAGTGAGACTCAGGAAGGGTCTTTGAATTTTTTCTTGGTCTTTGAATACAGGAGTTTGAGAAAATTAAGGTTCTCTTTCTATTCTATACCAAACTAAAAAAGCATTCCCCAGGCTGAGAAGGTAAGAGGCAGCAGGGAAGCAGGTCAGTCTAAACATTAGAGGGACACTGTGCCCTGTCTTATGGCCACGGTCCTGGTGTTTGCGGGACTTAGGGGGCACAGGGACATGGCACATGGGGAGTCCAAGGTGAACAGGGCCACAGGTAGCCCCATCCCATGCCCTAGCCTGAAGCAATCAAATGAAGTCTTCAATGGGCTGCCAGGCCTGAAGGTGCTAGTGGACTACCCTGAGTGTGGACACATAGGCTGGTGTCCAACAGGGAGGCAGGATGCTGATGTCTAAGTGGAGGCCCGTGTGGACAGGTGCCACCAAGAACCAGGTGGCACCATGCTCCCTTGCACCTGGGCAGTAACCAGTTTCCTGGAACTGATGTAATTCTGGGCGAGTGGTGACCCTCACAGTGACTGCAATTAAGTTTCCATATCCTGTAGAATGGGGGTCTCAAAATAGAAAATAGCTTCTTCTAGAAAACTACAATCATATTTTCTCATCTACATGAGTGTGTGGCCAGAGGTGCTCACTGAAGGCACCTTTGGAATCCCCTGGCAGAGCTCCTGTAGCAGGCACCATTGGTGGCCCTCGTCTACCAGAGCTCCCACCTGCTGGGCACACACTGGCTGACTTCCAGCTGTGAGTACCCACACTGCTCTGTCTGTGGCCTTGCTCTGGCTAACAAAGCCTGTCTTGCCCCTGCCCACCAGTGCAGCATGCCAGAAATTCCAGGACATAATGTTCCCTGCCCCCCCCACCAAGAACCCTCAACCAATGACTGAGGTCAGTTGGTGCCTAAATACCCCACCTCCCTTGCCCTTGGGTGGAATAACTCCAAGGTGTGTGCACTGCACTGTCTCCCCGAGTTTCTCCTGGGGGATTAAGTCCAACCACCCACAGGGGAAGCTGGTTTGCTAACACACTCTTCACTGGCAGCCTTCCTTCCTCTGCCTCACCTCCCCACTCTCCTGCCCATGTCTCCAACTTCCAGATAAACTGTTAGTGGGACCATATGACATTGCCAATATTTGAGATTTTTGACCTATAAAAATGGCAATTTCATATAGTTCAACCTAAAATTTACACTCAAATCTTTGTCTCAGAGTCTGCTCCAGGGCTATTTCCCCTCCAATGCTTATCTACCTGCTTTATCCAAAGGCTGTCCGCTAGGTCTCCTCCTGTCCCACAGCACAGCGGGTTCCTGGAGAGGTAGAGGTGGGACAACAGGGAGGCGGCTCCAGGAATGAGCACGTGCCCCACCCACATCACATATCAGAGTGGGAAGTGTGGCTACAAAATGAGGAAGTCATGAAAGATATGGAAATGTTGTAACTGGAAAAGTGATGGAATGTTTGGAAGCAGAAGCTCTGGGTGTGGGCTTGGAATCTGGAAAAGGGAACATGGGTTCATGGCCTGTTTGGCCTGATCCCAGTCCTCTCTCCTAAAGAACTCAATTCCCTCTAAATGGAGAGTTCTGGGCATATAAATAGGCTCAGGAACACTTTGGCTAAATCAGAACACCAGGCATAAACATAGCACTTTGCCATCTCAGTTAGCCACCCAGCAAAATTAACCTGTTTCTGTGGCTCACAGAGTATGGAGACCACCCTGCTAGACAGCAGGGGAGGAGGAGAATTTGGATGAGAATCCAGGCCTGTTTCCATCTAAGCAGTTATTTTTGTCTGTATCCCACAATAGGAAATGTATTTTACCAGGCAGTCTATTGTACACATACACACACCTGAAAAAAAAAGTTTCACAAAATAATATTACCCAACTACCAATTAAAAGGATAGTTTCTATTCCTTTCTGTTTCATAGTTTTTAAAAGCTGAACATGAGCTGGGTATGGTGGCTCATGCCTGCAATCCCAGCACTTTGGGAGGCTGGGGGGGCAGATCACTTGAGGTCAGGAGTTCGAGACCAGCTTGGCCAACATGGTGAAATCCCGTCTCTACTAAAAATACAAAAATTAGCTGGGCATGGTGGTGGGCACCTGTAATCCCAGCTACTCTCGGGAGGCAGGAGAATCACTTGAGCCTGGGAGGCAGAGGTTGCAGTGAGCCGTGATTGTGCCACTGCACTCCAGCCTGGACAACAGAGAGAGAGAGAGACTCCATCTCAAAAAATAATGAATAAATAATAAATAAATTTAAAAAAAGCTAGACATGGCTCATTAACTGATTTCTTTTTTTTTTTTTTTTTTTTTTGGAGACAGAGTCTTACTCTGTTACCCAGGCTGGAGGGCAATGGTGCAATCTTGGGGCTCACTGCAACCTCCACTTCCCAGGTTTGAGCAATTCTCATGCCTCAGCCTCCCGAGTAGCTGGGATTACAGGTGCCCACCACCACACCTGGCTAATTTTTGTATTTTTAGTAGAGATGGAGTCTCACCATGTTGGCCAAGCTGGTCTCAAACTCCTGATCTCAAATGATCCACCTGCCTCGACCTCCAAAAGTGTTGGGATTACAGGTGTGAGCCACCATGTAATTAACTGATTTCATAACCTGCTTCTGGGTGGTGACCTTCAATTTCAAATATTGCCCTTGAGTGTATTCAGAAATGAATTGGGTGTGGACAGAATTTCTGGGCTTTTCCCAAACACTGTGCATTTGCTGTCAGCCTCTGTCCCATTCAGGGGTTCAGGAATTGCTGGACTGAGCCAGAGGAACTTTGAAAAATTCATAAGGTGAAGAGGGTTCCTATCTCCTAATCCAGTGATTAAAATGAGGCATTGCTGTCACCTTCATATTTTTTGCCACATCCCTCTACCACCTATACTATGTATTATTGTATAAATATATCTTCTATAAATCAACTCACCACTCTTTAAAACTTAAATACTCACTCTAGTCCTGTTTTATGGAATATTATCAGTAAAATCACACATTTGATGTTATTTCCCAAGGCAAACAAATAAAAACATAACTAGAAAAATAAAACATGTTTGTCCATTCCACCTTAACTCATCAAACCCATGACTTTCCCTGCCCAGTTCCTTTCACAAGAAAACCATCCTGTCTCTGCACAGTTTGTGCTGTTTCTAATGCCCAGAAAGGCCTCAACCTCTGTCTACCTCTCCAATGACAATCAGTGCCATCACTGTGGCCGACAACACCTAAACTCATCTAATCTTCACACCAACCAACCCTATGAAGTGTTAGGGTCATTTCCATTTTACAAATGAGGAACTGAGGCACAGAGAGATCAGGAAGACTTGCCCAAAATCCCAATGCTAGGGAGTGATGGAGCCAGGTTTTGAATCCAGGCTGATGAGAGAGCCTGTGTGCCTAACTACTAGGTGTTCCTGGCCCCTTCTAAAGCTGCCCATCCCAGTCTCAACCCTAGTATCATCCCTTAGAGGACACGTTCCTGGACTACCCAGCCCATTGGAGGCCTTTCGTGCCTGCTGAACACTGTGATCTTGCCTTGTTTAACAAACACTTAGCACTCTTTGCTAGTTGTCAGCTCACAGGCAGGTTTCCAGCAAAGCCCTGGGAATAGTCAGGGGCAAAAGGAGATGAGTCAGAGGCAACAATTAAAGGAGTCTTAATCTAAGGTCCATGGATCCCCAAAGGACCCATACCTGGTATGCAAGAGATCTGAGCTTACATGAGAATAAGATTACATCCTTATTTTCACTAACCTCTAATGGAAATTCAGTATTTTCTTTCATTGGAATGTCACCCATGACTTTGTCACCAGTGAAATCCCTGATAGTTTCATTTCACATTACCATCAGAACAGACATCTAAAAATATTTACACTCATTACTTCCTGGAAATTCAGACCCACTGCTAGATCTTGTATTTAAGGCATTAATAAAGATACACATAAATAGCACACACTATACTACAATTTTTTAAAAACTTGGTAACTATTTCAATGGGATTGACATTCTTAGAAACTTCAGTAGAATTGATAATCATATGTGTTTTATTTTATGCATTTTAAAACATGATTCTGAGAGGGGCCCCATAGGCTTCACCAGACGGCTGGGGGTAGGGGTGGGGGCCATGGCACAAAAAAGGTTAAGACACTTGGCCAGGCTCCTTGACTCACACCTGTAATCCCAGCACTTTGGGAGGCCGAGGTGGGCGGATTGCCTGAGGTCAGGAGTTCGAGACCAGTCTGGCCAACATGATGAAACCCCGTCTCTACTAAAAATACAAAAAAATTAGCCAGACGTGGTGGCATGCGCCTGTAATCCCAGCTACTCAGGAGGCTGAGGCAGGGGAATTGCTTGAACCAGAGAGGTGGAGGTTGCAATGAGCCGAGGTTGCGCCATTGCACTCCAGCCTGGGCGACAGAGCGAGACTCCGTCGCAACAAAAAACAAAACAAAACAAAAAAAAGGTTAAGACACTCAACATAGAGTATCATAATTTAGAAATGGGTTTTGGACCCAGACGGACTGGAATTCAAACGTTAGTTTTGCCACTTACAAGTCAAGTTACCCAGGCCTCAGTTCCCTCACCTGAAAAATGGGCATTACTACCTACCTTATGAGATTAGCATTTAGCACCTGAGTAAAGGTGATTTCCTAACCCAGCTGGACTTCCTAGTGAGGCAAACAATGCGTGGGACCCTGGGATAGGGTCCACCTTTCTCTCTGCTTCCTATCCCTCCCACCAGAGAAGTCATTTGTCTCCCTCAGCCTGGCGAACCCAGCTCTCTGTAGCAGGACAGAAAGTCTGGCCTCAGACTCTTCTTGGATACTCTATTTCATTTCCTTTTTTTTTTTTTTTTTTTGAGACGGAGTCTCGCTCTGTCGCCCAGGCTGGTGTGCATTGGCGCGATCTCAGCTCACTGCAAGCTCCGCCTCCCGGGTTCACGCCATTCTCCTGCCTCAGTCTCCCGAGTAGCTGGGACTACAGGCGCCAGCTACCACGCCTGGCTAATTTTTTTTGTATTTTTAGTAGAGACGGGGTTTCACCATGTTGGCCAGGATGGTCTCAATCTCTTGACCTCGTGATCCACCCGCCTCGGCTTCCCAAAGTGCTGGGATTACAGGCGTGAGCCACCGCGCCCGGCCTGCTCTATTTCATTTCTGAGCCCAGGATCTGCACCCACACCCAAAATTAGCTGCGACTATCAGAGACTCCCAAGACAGACCAGATATCTTGCTATTATATTTTAAGCCTTTACATGCACTTCTACATTTGTCCACTGGATGGGACTGGTTCACATTCTAAACACCGCAGCCCAACAGGGCAGAGTCAGAACTTCACTCAGAGAGCTGGAGCATCCGATCATCCTCTCCTGCCTCTCCCATCTCACTCAGATTTATTTTTATCTTTTCAAATACAGCCTGATGTACCAAAAAGTTCTCACTTTGTGCGCCTTTCCAGTAACCTACCACCCTAAGTATGGTAGCAACTCTCCTGACTTCTAATATTACAAGTTAGCTTCTAAAAATGCTAATCTGTCGTATAGAATATATTCTTTTGTGTTGGTTTCATTTGTTCAACATTATGTTTGCGAGATGACGTGCAGTTGCAGTTCATTCATTCTCACTGCTTCAAGGGCTCCATTGGGCAAATATGCAAAAAATGTATTTGTATCCTCATCTATTGCCTTGGCATTTGAGTAGTTTCCAATTTGGGGTTTGCTTTGCTGCTGCACTGTTGATGGGAGTTATCAGCCCTTCAAACCACCCAAGATTGATTCGGAGCTCCAGACTGATGATGCCACACTCATCAGGAGGATTTGAAAAGAGTTACTACTCACGTAGTGAGGCTTTCTGGGGACAGCAGGGCCCACACTCAAGCAAAAGAAGGGGCACGTGGCTCTGGTTTTTATAGTGGCTGGGCAGAGGGCAGGCGCGTCCAGGATGAAGGATCCCTCTCCCACAGGCTGGAGTTTGTGTGGTTTGAACTGCCCGTCTGCACCAAGGAAGGGAGCACCATGAGCTACCTGTAAGCATGTCCAGGTGTGGAGAAAATGAGAAAGGGGAGTGATGGGGCTTGAAAGCTGTCACAGTAAAACATCAAAAATTGAGTCAGACTCTTTATTCCAGAGTTATTACAAATGTGCTGCTATGAGCATTCTTATTCAAGCCTTTTCTGTTGGGTATGTTTCGAGAACATTTGACTTTGGCAAATACTACCAAACAGTTTTTCAAAGTGTCTGCAGCAAATTACATTCCCTCTAGCAACATTTACAGATGCACCACAGTTTAATCCATTCTGTAGCTGAGGGACATTTGGTTTGTCTCCAGTTTTTTTGTAATCAACAAATAAATCTGCCACAAACATTCACGTGCAGATCTTTGTGTGAACATAGGTTTTCATTTCACTTGGGTAAATACTTAGGAATAGAGTGACTATGTTGAATGGTAAGCGTATACTTAACTGTGTAAGAAACCAGTCAAACTGTTTTTCCAAAAGTGACCATACCATTTTTGCATTTCCACCCACAAAATATGAGAGTTACAATTGTTTCACATTCTCCTAAGTTCTTGGTATGGTCAGTCTTTTTACTTTTAGCCATTATAATGAATGTGAAGTAGTATCTCATTGTGGTTTCAGTTTGCATTTCCTTATGAACTAATGACATTGAACGTATTTTCATATGCTTCCTTGACATCCCTATACCTTCTTCAATGAAAGTGTTTTTTCACATATTTTGCCCATTTTTTACAAAATTGGGCTGTGTGTTTTCTTACTATTGAGTTCAGAGGATTATTTCCATATCCTTTATAAAAAGTCTTTTATCAGATATATGATTTGCAAATATTTTCTCCTAGTCTGTGTCTTGTGTTTTATTCTCTTAGTGTCTTTTGAAGAGCACACATTCTTAATTTTGGTGAAGTCCAAGTAATTGACTTTTTCTTTTATGGATTATGCTTTTGGTGTCTTAACTAAGAAATCTTTGCTTACCCTAATGTCATAAAGATTTTTTTTCTCTTATGTTTTCTCCTAGAAATTTTATAATTTTAGGTTTTACTTTTAGGCCTATGATTGATGAGTCTGTATTAGCAAACCTTGGAAGGCTATTTGAAAGAGGTTTCTGATAATATAAATTTATGTATCTTCAGTGTCCAGTAAACACTGAAAATACATAAAGAGGGTCATATTTCTGTACATAAAGTCAAATGTTAAGGATTTCTGCTAATTCAGAATTTAACTTTCAAAATAAATGGCATGGAAGTCCAGGGAGATGGGGGCTGATTTCCTCTTTGTATACTCCCTTTTATAGATGTATTGCCTACAGCGTATATTTAATAGTGTGACAGTTAATTTTAGATGTCAACTTGACTGAGTTAAGGAATACCTAGAAACCTCATAAAGCATTATTGTGGGGTGTGTTTGTGAAGGTGTTTCCGGAGGTGATCAGCATGAGAGTATGAGTGGACTAATGTGGGCGGGCACCATCCAATCTGCCAGGGACCTGGAGATAACAAAAACAGAGAAAAGGTGGTCTGCATCCATCTATCTGCTGGAGCTGGAATACACTCTTAGTCTCCTGTCAGAACTGCAGGCTCCCAGCTGGTCGCAGTGGCTCATGCCTCTAATCCCAACACTTTGGGAGGCTGAGAAGAGAGGACTTCTTAAGCCCAGGAGTTTGAGAACAGCCTGGGCAACACAGTGAGACCCCATCTCTAAATATATATATATTCAAAAATTAGTCAGGCATGGTGGCATGCACCTGTAGTCCCAGCTACTCCGGAGGTTGAGGTGGGAGGATCACTTGAGCCTGTGAGAGTGAAGCTGCAGTGAGCTGAGATTGCACCACTACACTCCAGCCTAGGCGACAGAGTGAAACCCAATCTTCCAAAAAAAAAACTTCAGGCTCCCCAGCCCCTGGACTCCAGGACTTAATACCAGTGGCCCCCCTGCTTCTCAGGTCTTTGGCCTTAGACTGACAGTTACACCATCCGTTTCCCTGGTTCTCAGGCCTTCGGGGCTTGGATAGAGCCATGTTTCCAGCATCCTAGGGTCTTGCACATTATGTCCCAAGGGTGAAATAAACACAATCAGATAACTTTAAGGAAGATGCCAAATCCTGTGTTACACCAACCATTGAGTTGTCAGACAACCACTGCAAAAGACATTTGAAAGAGAAACACGGTGATCAGAGGTGGGGAAGAAGGACCTTCCTGGTAGGCACCAGTAAACTATGACAGTAAGCAAGATGATGACTTAAGAGACCAGCAGTCAGTATTAGCCCAGCCGATTTCACACACTAGTCCTGAGGTTATTTATCTGGCATCTCCACACAGTCCTAGGAAACTTATCTGTAGTCTTCACTCAGTCCATCTTGAATGCCACACAGTAACTCCCTTTCCTTTCTTGGCTAAAACTGCCGCAGGGCTTTGGCAGACTCTGAATTGTATTCAAGTTCACCTTGTGCACTGCTGGTTGTGCACCTTGTGGCTTGTCACCCTCGTATCCTCAAGAATGGTCTAGAGCCCCACAGAGTCATGACAATGGTCAACAGAACGCCACAGGGCCCTTTCCATCTGAGTTGTTTCTCTGGATTTCTTTTAATAGACCCTGGTATACTGCTGGAATAGAGGTGCCGTATGGAGTCTAGGGTGGTCTGGGCTGCAAAGGAACACAGAACCTAAGTGAGGACTTGATAATAAGAAAGCAACAGACAAGTAAGAAACCTCTTGGGGTTGGAATGCCAGCTAGATAACCATGTTGATATGGCCTGAGTCCCAGGATCTGGTGGATTGTGGAATTGCAGCTCTAGGGTTCATCTTGATCCTTGGAAGAGATTCAGGGCACTTAAAGCCTTATTACAAAGTTTTATTTAGTTTTGCTGGTGCTATAGTTTTGCTTCTATCTCATCACAACTTTGGAGGTGGGAGAGAGGTGTGGTTTGTAATTTATATATATGTTTGGAAAATTGTTCCATAATACGTGAATTACTCTCAGTTTAGATATGAGATTTTTCTGGGGAGGAATGCATTCCTGGAGCAGTTCTTCTGACTGTAGTAATACCTGCCTTTCTCAGGGGTTGCCTCAGACCACCCAGAGAATAAGCATAACACAACTCAGACCTGGCAGACAGCTTCTAATGCACCAATCATCTCTTCTAGGGTGTTTCTATGATGCTCCTTCACCCAACTGTACCCCACAGTAAGATGCCCAGGCTCGGGTGGGCAGAAGGAGGAAGGAGGGACCTGGGAACCATGAGTCACCCATTTCAGTGGAGGTTGAATACGCAGAATCAGGAAGCACAGAAATCCACACCCATATCATAATGAAATTGCAGCACACCAAAGGCAAAGAGAAGATCTTTAATGCAGCCAAGGAAAAAGCACAGATTACAGAGAGCAGACGCTGAGACTGAGAGTAGACTTCGTAGTGGCCACAGTGGGAGCCGGAAGCCATGGGATACAGTGAGTGTGACTTGGGACTCTTCACCATCAAATTAGAATCAGGAGTTGAAATTGATGGTTGTTCAAGAATCTGCTCACGGTAAAGGGCATTTCCAGATGGGAAACAGAATTTATCACAACACGAAACTCAGGAGAGTGAGACTCAAGGAACTCACTGAAGAACGTACTTCCAGCAAAAGAAGAGTGGTCCTGGAGAAAGGGTGTGATTCTGAGATAGGCAGATGAACAGAGCAGTCAGTGAAGGTATGAGCAACGGAAAGCAACGTGGACTTTAAAGCTCTGTTAACTGGGTGACCCTGGTTATCTGGGTTGCAGGGAGAAAAATTAGAACCCTCACCAACACCACACAGCAAATAAGCTCTGAATGTTTTAAAACCTAGAAGATGCTATGGGAGAGCATCTTCATGAGCTCTGGAGACAAAAGGCCTTCTTTAACAAGGTCCTAAATGCCCAAACAGTGAAGGAAAACATCAAGAAATTCAGGCCGATCGTGCTGGCTCATGCTTGTAATCCCAGCACTTTGGGAGACCGAGTTGGGTGGATCGCTTGAGCCTAGGAGTTCAAGACCAACAAGGCAAAACCCCATCTCTACCAAAAAAGTGCAAAAATTAGCCAAGGGTGGTGGTGCGTGCCTGCAGTTCCAGCTACTCGGGAAGCTGAGGCAGGAGGATCACTTCAACCTGGGAGGCAGAGGCTGCAGTGAGCCGAGATCGGGCCACTGGCACTCCAGCCTGGGTAGCAGAGTGAGAAACTGTCTCAAAAAATAATAATAAAAAAAAATTTGCCCGGGCACAGTGGCTCATGCCTGTAATCCCAGCACTTTGGGAGGCCAAGGCAGGTGGATCACGAGGTCAAGAGATCGAGACCATCCTGGCCAACATGGTGAAACCCCATCTCTACTAAAAATACAAAAAATTAGCTGGGCATGGTGGTGCGCACCTGTAGTCCCAGCTACTCAGGAGGCTGAGGCAGAAGAATCACTTGAACCCGAGAGGTGGAGGTTGCAGTGAGCCGAGATCACACCATTGTACTGCAGCCTGGCGACAGAGTGAGACTCCATCTCAAAATAAGTAAATTAATTAATTAATTAATTAATTAAAAAATTAAAATAAAAAAAATTACCCAGACGTGGTGGCTCGAGTCTATAGTCCTACATATTTGTGGGGCTGAGGTGGGTGGATCACTTGAGCCCAGGATGTCAAGGATGCAGTGAGGCATGATCGTGTGACTGTACTGTAGTCTAAGCAACAGAGTGAGACCCTGTCTTCCCTACCAAAAAAAAGAAAACACACAACATTTATCCATTAGGTTCTCGTCTTATATGGACACCCAAAACAATTGCATAGTAACATCAAAGATCATTGATGACAGATCACCATAGCAGGTATAATAATGATAATGTGGCTGGGCACAGTGGCTCACGCCTGTAATCCCGGCACTTTGGGAGGCCGAGGCAGGTGGATCACCTGAGGTCGGGAGTTCGAGACCAGCCTGACCAACATGGCAAAACCCCATCTCTACTAAAAATACAAAATTAGCCGGGCGTGGAGGCACATGCCTGTAATCCCAGCTACTCGGGAGGCTGAGGCAGGAGAATTGCTTGAACCTGGAAGGTGGAGGTTATGGTGAGCCAAGATCGCACCACTGCACTCCAGCCTGGGCAACAAGAGCGAAACTCTGTCTCAAAAAAAATAAAAATAAAAACAATGAAAATGTTTGAAATATTGCATGAATTACCAAAATGTGACACAGAGACACAAAGTGAACACATCCTGTTGAAAAAATTGCTCTTGTAAGACTTGCTCAACACAGGGTTGAAAATCTGGATTTCTAAAAAAACACACATAATCACTAATATGTTTATCTGTATCCAATAAAAGAAAATGGTCTTAAAATACAATATGAATATGATCAATAAAGCCACAGAAGTCTGGTTTTGTAATGCAGTTTGTTTTTTTAAATGATCTCTCAAATCGTCATTCCCATTAAGTAGTATGTGTGGTCAAATCCTATTCTAGAACTGGGCCGTACAGTAGTCACTAGCCATATTTGGCCATGAAGCACCTGAAATGTGACTAGTCTGAACTGAGAAGTACAAGCATAAAGCACATGTCAGATTTCAAAGACAGTACAAATAACGGAATGTAAAATATCTCACTAATAATTAATAATTGTATAGTGTACACTGCTCGGGTGATGGGTGCACCAAAATCTCAGAAATCACCACTAAAGAACTTATGCATGTAATCAAACACTATCTGTTCCCCCAAAACCTATTGAAATAAAAAATACTTTAAAAAATGAAAATAAACAAAATATCTCATTGTTATGTTGATTACATCTTGAGATAATTTGTTTATATTTTGGGTTAAATAAATACATCATTCAAATTAATTTCACTTGTTTCTCTTTAGGGCTTTAATGTTGACTATTAGAAAATTTAAGGCTGGGCAACTTAGTGAGCCCTCATCTCTACAAAAAAATTTATAAATTAACCCAAGCACAGTGGCTCATGCCTGTAATCCCAGCACTTTGGGAGGCCAAGGCGGGCAGATCGCTTGAGCCCAGGAGTTCAAGACTAGCCTAGGCAATGTGGAGAAACTTCATCTCTACAAAAAACACAAAAATTAGCTGGGTGTGGTGGCACATGCCTGAAGTCCCAGCTACTCGGGAGGCTGAGGTGGGAGGATCACTTAAGCCCAGGAGGCAGAGGTTGTAGTGAGCTGAGATTGTGCCACTGTACTCCAGCCTGGGCAACAGAGTCAGACCCTATCTCAAAAAAATAAAAATAGAAAAATTAGCCAGGTGTGGTGGCATGCGCCTGTAGTCCCAGCTACTCAGGAGGCTAAGGTGGGAGAATCGCTTGAGCCTAGGAAGTTGAGGCTGCAGTGAGCCATGATCATGCCACTACACTCCAGCCTGGTCGACAGTGAGACTCTGTCTCAAAAAAAAAAAATTAAAATGACACATATGGATCATATGGTGGCTCACCTGTTTTTATTGGACAGCACTGGTCTAGAGTATTTCATTGCTGTGCGTTCCGTATGCGGTGACGGAGTGCCCTAATCTGATAGATGAACTGGTGCAGGTTTTTGCATTTTCTTAATTTGATAGCACTACATTTTCTTTTTCTTTTTCTTTCTTTTTTTTTTTATCCTTTTTTTGAGACAGAGTATTGCTCTGTTGCCCAGTCACCCAGGCTGGAGTGCAGTGGCGCAATCTCAGCTCACTGCAACCTCCGCCTCCCCAGTTCAAGCGATTCTTATGCCTCAGCCTCCTGAGTAGCTGGGATTACAGGTGCCCACCACTACACCCAGCCAATTTTTGTATTTTTATTAGAGACAGGTCCTCACTGTGTTGGCCTAGCTGGTCTCAAATTCCTGGACTCAAGTGATCTGCCCACCTCAGCCTCCCAAAGTGCTGGGATTACAGGCATGAGCCACCATGCCTAGCCTGATGGCAATGAATTTCTAACAATTAAGGGTCATGACATCTTAAGAGATGGAGGCTTTCTGGTATTAGGCTGTTCTTGGTGCAGTTGCCACTAGAGGAAAGGGGAGGGTCATCTCTATCTTTCCAAAAATCTCAGTCTCCAAAGTTTTGTGTTTCATTTCACTACCATTAAACCATATAATGATTTAATACCAATTCTAAGTACAAAATTCATAGACATAATTTCTGGCTGAATAAATTGGTTCTACCTCTTTAAATTTCTAGTGATATTAAGGCCCATGTATTTCCCTATGTTCACTTGATTTTGAAACTATCAAACCTTTCACCTACTAGTAATTGCATTTTTGGCATCATGGTCCATGAAAGGAGAGTCAGGAGACAGTAACCACAGTAAGTTGAACAGGGAAAGTTTAATATAAAGATGTATTGACTATTTGAAGAGAAGTAACTACTACAAGGGAATTGAAGAGAACTCTAAAGAACATCCTAGGCAGAGGGAGACTACTTACAAAAGTACTAATTTGGAAGAGAAGGGAGCCCTGCCCCAAAGCTAGGATGCAGACCTCCTTTGAGAGGGTGCGATTGCAGCTACTGGATGGCACAGATGTTCAACTGGGTTGCCCTAGATGGAGCTCATCCACACTCAGCAGCTGGGGCTAGCAGGCAGGAAACTATGGGTCAAAACTGGCAAGCAGCATCCTGGGCAACTGAAGCTGGAGGGCAAGAAACCACTGCCATTGGCCAATGAAATTAGCCCTCCAGCGCCCCCTGCTGATAAAGTTTAGCATCATGCCAGCTGGCAAAGAAGAAATGTTTTAACATCACAAAGCAATGAAGGTTGGATTTGAAACAGGCAGGCATTAAGTGACAAAAGGTACACCTCCTTTAAAGGTGGGGGGTCTGCTGTTTTGCTCTTGGGATATTTTTAACAGGTCCATAAGAGACTTTTCACTGAAAAGAATTTTCCCAACATCACTAAGGAGGTTTTGCAACTTCTCCTAGGCGAGCGTGGCAGTCTCGGATTTCACCTTTTATTTTTTGTTTTTCAACCCATCTCGCACACTGATAGCCTTTTACTCTTTAAGCCTCGTCTTCTCACAAATCTCTGGCTCCATCTGGCCATGATGAGAGTTTCTGTTTTTCTTTTTCTTTTCTTCTCTTTTTTTTTTTTTTTGCCTGAAGTTTAATTTCAGAAAATTATAGTCCCAGGATCACTCTCAGAAAACCACAGGTTTTTAGTCATTTCTGGTACACCAATCCCAAATTATACAGAAAAAAAGACCAAAATGTTTAAAATTAACTGACTTGGGGGAGGTTGGAGTTCCCTTCCTCATGCAGACCGGAGCATCCATAGAATGTCTATCTAGCCTAAGGGGATATAGAATGCACCTGATTTTGAGGGGTCTGGGAAGAGAGGGATAAAGAGAGGCCACACAGTCCAACCAACAGCCCAGCAGATTCAGTTTCTGATGCTTGCCTGAAGCAACAAAGACTTTCTGAAAATAAAAAAAAAAGAAAAGAAAAAAGGCAGAACTTACACCTCATCACCAGGAGACAAAGGCAGGGAGGGGGACTTGAAATAAACACATTACAGGATTTCACCAGCGGGGAGCTTCTTGTGTCCTGCACTACACCTCTTCTCCTCTCAGAGTCACTATTGCTCCATATCTTATTTTCAATATGCCAAATTTGGGGGAGGGGACAGACAAAATTTTAAAACAAGATTTTGCCACTTTTAGGGGTTGCATTACAGAATGAAGGAAGAGGAAAGAAGAGTTTATCAATCAAAGGCTGGGCGTGGTGGCTCATGCCTGTAATCTCAGCCCTTTGGGAGGCTGAGGCAGGGAGATAACTTGAGGCCAGGAGTTCAAGACCAACCTGACCAAGAGGGTGAAACCCCCATCTCTATTAAAAAAAAAAATTAAATAAATAAGAAGTGCTTATCAATCAGAGGCTAACGACCAGCATCCTCCAATTCCTTAGACATACTTCCTTTGATACAGGAATACTATCTAAGACCCCCTCTATGATTGCCACATGGTCATTGGAGGAGGAGAGGCCTTGGGACAGTTAGGCAGGAAAGAGGAAGCCTCATAACATTCAGGAAGAGAAATATGAACCCTGTTATAAGGGGCATTTGAAAGAGGGTATTGAAAACAAAAATTTGAAAACAAGTCCCAATATTTGTTTAGTAAATATTAGACATCTATGAAAGAATCACAATGTTTGTTAGTTCAGAGTTTAGGTTTTGGAATATGAGACCTGAAACTGGATTATGGGGGCTGATTTTCTTTTGAGAATAGGGTCATGTAGGATGACCTGCTGCCCCTAAACTCTTCTTGCCTCTACGCATGTACCCCGGTGCCCTTTGCAGTCAAGGTACAGCCCCTTCAAGTTTTCCCATGTTCTGTTTTGTGTCTCATTTGCCTCTCAGTTGGCATGAAGACTAAAAGAGTTACGTCACATGGCAGAGGACAGAGTGCAGATACAAGGGGTTGATGGTCAAGAGGTCCCTCTCCTAATCCCAACTGTGCTACAGGAAGAAGGGCAAGCCCCAATCCTCTTTAGGCCACAGGGTCCCTATCTATAAAATTAGAGAGGGTACAACTCCACGGCCCTATCGGAAAAGTGATAGGATGAGTGACCCGAGGGAGCTAGAATATGGGGGAAAGGTGACAAGAATGAGCAGCAGAGCCAAGAGCTCATGGCCTGATCTCCTGGTAGGAACATTAGGGAAAGTGACTCACTCTGGGCCAACCAGAATTGCCCCTCATTCCTGGCCTACCACTCCCATTTTCTTCCCTCACCTCTTTGGGAAGAGAATTTCTGATGAGTCAGAGATGGTTTACCTTTGTCACTAGCTCAATAGGGGCTATTGCCTGGAACAGAGTAATGTGGATAATTCATTTGCATCTAGTGAGCTAATATTGTTTGGAAGCTGACACACCTATGTGGACTTATGAACAGCAATTTTCCTGTGCCATGCCTCTATCAAAGTCCAGGTTTGCCACCTTCTGGTATTTTTGCATTGATGAAATGTGTATCTTACACATTCCAACCTCTGTGGCCTTTTACTCACCCTCATTTTCTTCTCCCCTTCTCTCCATCCAAAGATCGCCCATTCTTTCACCCTGTTCAAGTCCACTCTATACCAGGACACCTGCTCTGTTCCTTTTCTAACTCTTCAATTCCTTCCAATTTCAGATGGCTTGATGCTCCCCTCTCCCAGGAGTGTTTTGCCCTAAACTGACTGTCAATAAATGTGACCATGATGATCACAATAAAGATATCACTCATTTAGTCCACTGATATATACAACTATGGGCCTGCTCTTATATTATCCTCCTATTTCATTTAATGTGTGCTACCATAATTGCAGGTATTGTACTTCACATTATGATTCTATTTTCAGAGGTTACTAGAGAAAAGAGTTTGCAGTCTGTCTTGATAACCTTCTTCATCACACTGTATTCTTGAAAAGAATCCCGATTAGCCCCCCAAATCATCAGTCTTTGTCCTGAATTAGACAGAATAAAGTGTCTAACTGGCATGTGAGATGAATTCGCCTCTCCAAATCTCCATATCTCCAAATCTCATCCTCAGACCTTCCCAGAACATTCACAGACAGGTAGGCACTAGGAGAATAATAAGTCTCAGAAAACATTCCTTTTGGTTCCCCTTAAAACAAGATGTTGCCACTTTTAGGGGCTGCATTGTGGAAGGAAGGAAGGGAGAAGAAAGAAGTGACCTTCTCACAGTCACTTGATCTGACTTTCCTTATCTGAAATCAAAATATAATGCAAGCTGGCCAGGCGCGGTGGCTCACGCCTGTAATCCTAACACTTTGGGAGGCCAAGGCAGGTGGATCACCTGAGGTCAGGAGTTCAAGGCTAGCCTGACCAACATAGTGAAACCCCATCTCTACTAAAAAATACAAAAATCAGTTGGGCGTGGTGGCAGGCATCTGTAATCCCAGCTACTTGGGAGGCTGAGGCAGGAGAATCACTTGAACCCTGGAGGCAGAGGTTGCAGTGAGCAGAGATTGCACCACTGCACTCCAGCCTGGGTGACAGAGCAAGACTCTGTCTCAGAAAAGAAAAGAAAAGAAAAAAAAAATATATATATATATATAATGCAAGCATCCTTTGACATATCCTCCTGGGATTAGAATTTATGACTACAGCTCTTTCCTTTCCCTGTTGACTTTACACATGATTTTGCAGGCTTATGGTTTATTTTATGGAGAAGACTGAAGGGTGTGTGGTAGCTAAAGGGCAATTCATTTTTCCTGCTCTGCCCAAAGTTAGCAAACAACCATCAACAAGTCCTAAATGGGAGTGTGGGGGCGTCTCCCTGTGGGTGAGAGTGTCCACGCACAGGCTGGATGATGACTAGAAATCAGAAACCCTGAGGGCTGTTCCAGCCTCACAATTCCACAAGCCTCTTTCCCACGCATGGGGAGAGAGACAAAGTGAACAAGTCCAATCCCCTAGTGCCTTCATCTTGGCACTTGGTCAAATCTTGTCTTAAAGGTTTCCTACATTGGTATCTCGTAGACCTCTTAACTAAAATGTAGGTTCCCCAGAGGCAGAGTACACTGCCTTGCTTCTCCTTATCCATAATCCATTGTAGGTTGTTTATGGCTCTGGATTGACAAAGTGCTCAATAACCAGCAGATTCTTTCAGCCTTTCGATGACATGCTTTAAAGTTACCACTAGAAGTAAGGTTTCAGTGATATGGAGATACAGTTACAACATGGCTCTGCACAAAGAAACACATAACATCAGAATTTAGAAAGATTGAATTGGAATAAAAGTTATAATACAGTTATAGGTGTTGGCAGAATTATAGAAATTCAAATGAAGAAACTACATTTTACTTAGGGAGATGGATTAAGAAATATTTGACACAAGAAATCCTTTGGACCTGTGACTCAAAGAATGAATAATGTTTAACCAGGTGAAAAGTGAATACCTAAAACTGATATAAGTAAGACACTCCACCCAACAACTGCAAAATACATGTTCTTCTCAGGTGCACATACAGCATTCTCCAGGACAGAGAATATGTTAGGCCATATAACAAGTCTCAATGCATTCAGAAGAACTGAAACCATATATAATATCTTCTCCAACCATAATGGAATTAAACTCAATCAATAACAGAAGGAAAAATTTGGGGAATTCAAAACCATGTGGAAATTAAACAACACACTCCTAAATAACCAATGGGTCAAAGAAGAAATCACAAGGGAGATTAGAAAATACTTTGAGATGAATGAAAACAAAAATAAAATGTACCAAACTTATGGGACATAGTAAAAGCAATGCTTAGAGAGAAATGTGAATACAGATATTTTTAAAAAGAGACCCCAATTCAGTAAACTAACTTTTCGCCTATGATTCTGGAAAAAGAAGGGCAAACTAAACTGAAAGCAAGCAAAAATAAAGGCAAAATAAATATTGGAGTACAAATGAATGAGAGAATATGAATACAATAGAGAAAATCAACAAAACCAAAGGTTGTTCTTGGAAAACATCAGCAAAACTGACAAACTTTTAACTAATTGACTAAGAAAAAAGGGAGAAGACTCTAATTGCTAAAATCAGAAATAAAAGAGAGAGAATCACTATAGAAAAAAAGATTATAAGAAAATACTATGAACATCTGTATGCCAATAAATTAGATAATTCATATGAACAAATTTCTAGAAAGACATAAACTACCAAAACTCTCTCAAGAGGAAAAAGAAAATCTGAATAGACCTATAACAAAGAAAGGAATTTCATTAGTAATCAAAAAATGTCCCACAAAGAAAAGCCCAGAACCAGATGACTTCACTGGTAAATTCTACCAAATGTTTAAAGAATTACCACTAATCCTCTCAAACTCTTTCAAAAAACAGAAGGGGAAGAAACATTTCCCAACTCATTCTATGAGTCCAGTATTACTCTGATACAAAAACCCAACAAAGACATCACAAGAAAAGAACCCTACACACCAATATCCCTTATGGACCATATATAGATTCTCAGACACACACAACTCCCTAAACAACATACTAACAACCCAAATCCAACTACAGATATAACGGGTTATACACCATGACTAGTTAAGCTATTTGCCAGGCATGCAAGGTTAAACCGTTCAACATCCGAAACTCAAACAATGTAAGACAACATATGAAAAGAATAAAGGACAAAAACCACATGATCACCTTAACAGATGCAGAAAGAACATTTGGTAATCTTCACCACCTTTCCTGATTGAAAAAAAAAAAATTCAATAAACTAGGGAACATCCTCAACCTGATTAATGGTATCTACAAACAAACAAACAAACAAACAAAAAACCCAGAGCTAACATCACACTTAATGGTAAAAGACTGAAATCTTCCCCCTCCCTACCTCAGATCACAAACAAAACAAAGATGCCCACTTTCACCACTTTTATTTGACATTGTACTGGCATTTCTAGTCAGAGCAGTTGTGCAAGAAAAATAAAAAGCATTTGCACTGGAAAGAAAGCAGTGAAATTTCCTCTATTGGCAGATTACATGATTTTGTATATAGAAAATCCTAAGAAACACACACACACACACACGCACACACACACACACACACACACACATCAGAGCTAACAAGTTATCTCAGCAACATTCAGGATACAAGATCAATATACAAAAAGCAACTGTATTTCTATATACTAAAAAGAAATTAAGAAAACTATTATATCTACGATAACATAGAAAAAATAAGATACCTAGGAATAAATTTAACAAATGAAGTGCAAGGCCTATACACTAAAAACTGTAAAACATCATGGAAAGAAATTAAAGTAGACCTAAGTAAGTGGAATTACATTTCGTGTTCACGGATTGGAAGACTAAAGGTTGTTAAGAGGGATGTACTCCCTTCATTGATCTACAGATTCAACACAATCCCAATCAAAGTTGCAACTGCATTTTCTACAGAAACAGACATGCTTATTATAAAATTCGCATGGAAATGCAAGGAACCCAGAATAGCCAAAACAACTTTGAAAAAGGACAAAGTTGGACTCACACTTCTTTTTTCAAAACTTACTACAAAGTCACAGTAATCAAGACTGTGTAGTACTGATATCAGAATAGTCATATAGATCAATCGAATAGAACTGAGAGTCCATAAATAAACCCAGGTATCCATGGCCAATTGATTTTCCACTTCACATCCATTGGGATGGCTATAATTCAAAAAGAGAAACATGGAGAAACTGGAACCCTCATACATTGCTGCTGTGAATGTAAAATGGCACAGCCACATTGGAAAACAATTTTGGTAATTCCTTAAGAACTTAAACATATGGTCTGGTATATGCCCAAGAAAATTGAAATCATATGTCCCTAGGAAAACACATATACACAAATGTTCCCAACATTCATGATGGCCCAAAATTGGAAACAACCCAAATGTCTACCAATGGATGAATGGATAAGCAAAGTGTGGTATATCCATGCAGTGAAATATTATTCAGCCATTTAAAAGGAATAAAGTATCGATACATGCTATGACATGGATGAACCTTGAAAACATTATACAATGTAAAAGAAATCTGATACAAAAGTCCATATATTGTACGATTCCATTTATATGAAATGTCCAGAATAGGCAAATACCCAAAATAGATTCATGGGGCAGGGGGAAGGTGTGGAGATGGAAATGACAGCTAATGTGTGTCACTCATGTTTGGCATGATGAAAAATGTTCTGATTTTAGACAGTGTGATGAGTGTGCAACTTTGTGGTTATATTAAATTGCATAATTTAAGAGGCCGAATTTTATGTATATAGTCAGCCCTCTGTATTCATATGGGTTCCAAATCCATGGATTCAACCAACAAAGGACTGAAAATATTTTTTAAAAAAATTTAAAAATAACAATACAGCAATAAAAAAATACAAATTTTTAAAAATACAGTATAACAACTATTTACATAGCATTTACATTATATTAGGTATTATAGGTTGAGTATCCCTTATTCAAAATGCTTGGCACCAGAAGTGTTTTGGATTTTGGAATTTCCTGGATTTTGAAATATTTCAAAATATAAATAATGAGATATCTATGGGATGAGACCCAAGTTTAAACACATTTATTTATGTTTCATATACACCTCATACACATAGTCTGAAGTTAACTTCATACAATAATTTTGTGCATGAAACAAAGTTTTGACTGGGTTTTGACTGCAACCTATCACATGAGGTCAGATGTGAAACCAATCCCCTGTGGATACGAAGGGACGACTGTGATTGTCTCAGTGTTCTAAAACTCAGATCTAAGTTATGGAATCAGAATCACAGTGCGATATACTTAGTGTAGAACAAACTGGGACTAATTGCCTTTATTTGATTGCTTGCTGCAATAATGTTAAGGGAGAAAAGCAGAGCACAAAAGTCAATAGATTTTATTAATTCATTCCGCAAAAATGTATAGGTTTCTTGCCATCCTATGCAACTGTGTTAGTTCCCTCAGGGCATATACAAAGCTGAATGGTGCTTAGCTCCCCTCTTATGGTCTTAGAAGTTGATTGCATGGCTTAGAAGAGCACACAGTGCAGAGAGCCCAAAGAGGGTAAGTTCTGCTTGCTTACTGAGTATTGGACATGTCAGGGCAAGCCACCAAACTTCCAGTTCTGAACATCCCAGACAAGTCTGTCTAGGAAGAGAATGACTGGAGACACGAAGGCTGACAGGCTACACAGGAGAGAGACACTTGAATAAATTATAGAATGAAGGTCACACCCTGATCTCCCAGACAGGAGAGAAAGCAGTTGAGCATCCTTTTGTCTGGAGCCCCTGATTGAGGAGAGGGAGATATTGAGACAGATTACTCTGACTCCTGACCAAGTTCAGTACAAATTCCCCTAGGCAAGGTGGCAGGGGAGGGGATGCTGTAAGAAACAAAAGGAAAAACTCAAACGCAAAAGTCACTCCATGCTAGGCTTTATCGGAGATGAAGAAAACAAGAGGAAGGGATAACTTTTTTAAAGTGAAACCTGGATAGGAGAAGACTGTCCCGCCACTTCAGCAAAGTGAAGACAGGAGGCACAGCCTAGACCATGTGGGGCCTGGTGGAATAATGGGGCTTAGCCTAGAACCAAGTGAAAGGAAGGGGACAGCATCATGCAAAAACAAACACTGGAGTGAGCGTTAATGATTGACTCACATCAAAGGAACAGTGTTGTGGTGGACACACAGCCAAGACTACAGAGAGGGGAAGAGACACAAGCCTGAGATCTGGTGGATACAGCAAAAAGATCCTAGCTTTCATGATTGGGGAAGGGGGGCAGATTGGAATAACAATTATTCTGTTACTGGTTTTATTCTTTTTTTTTTTTTTTGAGATGGAGTCTTGCTCTGTCACCCAGGCTGCAGTGCAGTGGTGCAATCCTGCCTCCACCTCCCAAGTAGCTGGGCTGGGATTACAGGCGTGCACCACCACGCCTGGGTAATTTTTGCATTTCAGTAGAGACAGGGTTTCACCATGTTGGCAAGGCTGGTCTCAAACTCCTGACCTCAAGTAGTCCACCTGCCTTGGCCTCCCAAAGTGCTGGGATTACAGGTGTGAGCCACCGCACCCAGCCTGTTTTTATTTTTAACTGTGCCTGTTGTATTCTTCCCTCTCTGAGTTAGTGGGCCCTGGGAAGTTGAGGCTACACAGAATACAAAGCAAAATGCTAGAAGTGACTCAAGAAAATACAAGTACTAGGAAAAGGGAGTGTGTTTCAAAAGAGGGACAGAGAGCTTTAATTTAGAGACCAGGAAGAGATTCTATTCAGGTAGTGACATGTGAACTTAAAAGGATGTGAAAGGTTTTAAAAATTGTTTTGTGATTATAGCAACAATATAAATTTAGTTTCATAAATATATTTTTAAAAACAGAAATAAAAATCACGAAGTATTCTACTGTTCAGATAAAGCCACCATTACTATTTGAGGAGTATATCTTTCCATATTTTATTTATTTATTTATTTATATCTGTCTCATCTATCTATAAATACCTAGAAGTCTATGCATATAAATAAATATAGATGTAAACCTAAGTTGTATGTGTTTGTAAATATATACATATATGTATTTCAAAACAAAAGTTTTGATTGATAAAGATTCCGACAGGGGAAAGAGAAGATTGAAAAGTATATTCTGGCTGGGCGTGGTGGCTCACGCCTGTAATCCCAGCACTTTGGGAGGCCGAGGCGGGCGGATCACGAGGTCAGGAGATCGAGACCATCCTGGCTAACACAGTGAAACCCCGTCTCTACTAAAAATACAAAATATTAGCCGGGCGTGGTAGCAGGCCCCTGTAGTCCCAGCTACTCGGGAGGCTGAGGCAGGAGAATGGCGTGAACCCGGGAGGCGGAGCTTGCAGTGAGCCAAGATAGCGCCACTGCACTCCAGCCTGGGCGACAGAACGAGACTCTCTCTAAAAAAAAAAAAAATATATATATATATATATTCTATAAGAGAGAGAACAATCTGAGCATAGGCAGCAAAAAGAAAAGATAGAGAGGCAAGAGAGTGTTCCAGAAAGGGCATGAGCTAAACAGTACTGGGTTCAAATTCTACCTCTGCCTCTATGGAAACCCAAGCAAGTTACCTAACCACACGGAACCTCAGTTTCCTCCTGTATAAAATGGGGGTAATAATACACACTTGTAGAGTTGTTTAAATGATCAGAGACACTTTCGTATGTCAAGTGTGTAGGTCAAGTGTGCAGCAGTGCACGTAGGAAATGGAAGTGAGCTAAACAGGACTCCTGTGTGCGTGTGCTGTTGGCGTATTGCAGACTGAGCAGCTGTATGTGGTTTTTCTTGCTTCTAGTGGAACACATATGTAAGGAAAAGGGATGCCAGGGACAACTCACTCACTATAGCCTGTGGATCACAAGCATTCTGAATTAACGGTAAAAGCAAATTAGCCAGAAATTGTAACAGGTCTTTTAAAACTATTGATGAGGCCAGGCATGGTGGCTCATGCCTGTAATCCTAGCACCAGCACTTTGGGGTGCCGAGGCGGGTGGATCACGAGGTCAGGCGTTCGAGACTAGCCTGGCAAACATAGTGAAACCTCGTCTCTACTAAAAATTTAAAAAATTAGCCGGGCATGGTGGCAGCCACCTGTAATCCCAGCTACTCGGGAGGCTGAGTCAGGAGAATCACTTGAACCTGGGAGGCGGACATGGCAGTGAGCCGAGATCGCACCGCTGCACTTTAGCCCAGGCAACAGTGTGAGACTCCATCTCAAAGAAAAAAAAAAAAAAACTATTGATGAACTGTCCTTAAGCAATAACCCACCCAATTCCTAGAGAACTCACAAGCTGCACCTTAGCCCAGTCCCACTGCCTTGTGATTTCCTTCTGATCAGCTATATTGTACTAGGCAACAGGCCAAGGTTACTAGCTTTTTTTTTTTTTTTTTTAACTGTTATTTTAGTGCTCATAATCTTTGAAAATCTCTTCTGGCCCTCAGAAAGCAGGGTAACACAAGGACATTGGTGGCTAACATTTGACTGTTGGGTTGGGCAGATTATATTTCTTCTTTTTTTTTTTTGAGACAGAGTCTTGCTCTGTTGCCCAGGCTGGAGTGCAGTGGCGTGATCTGGGCTCACTGCAAGCTCCGCCTCCCAGGTTCATGCCATTCTCCTGCCTCAGCCTCCAGAATAGCTGGGACTACAGGCGCCCACCACCACACCTGGCTAATTTTTTGTATTTTTAGTAGAGATGGGGTGTCACCATGTTAGCCAGGATGGTCTCGATCTCCTGACCTCGTGATCCATCCGCCTCAGCCTCCCAAAGCAGATTATATTTCTTTTCTGGTTTTCCCTGAAACAGGGTAGGCAGGTTCCTGTCCCTGAGCAAAAACATCAACATACGGAGAGTCACTCAGGAAACCAATTTGGGTGAAGTATCTGTTTGCATAACCCATTTTTCTTCCAGAGCTATAAAAGTAATTATTCATCCATCTCTGACAAAGGAGACCATTATCCTGTTCTTACTGTGATTTGGATCTAATTTAGATGTCAACTACATTTATGAGTCCTCAATTTATTATGCAATCAAGATAAACAGATGGTGTCTCATAATCAGTATGAGGGCAGAATGACTTGGAGAGCTTGGAGATGAGCCAATAAAAACCTGTTTGCAGTGCCATTGAGTGTGGCAGTGCCTCCCAGAAGAGGTACCTCATCCTCACAGAATTAGCAGACCATAAAAACAGCCCTAATATTTGGGAGAGACAAAGTGAAGGAAATCAGAGAGGCAGTCAATATTCAAGGAAGTGCAGGAGGAGAAAGGGGGGCTCTGAAAGGAAGACTGTGTAAATGGTGGGTGAGCAGGAGGGCTAAAAAGCCAGAAGGGCCTGCAGCCCCTGCCTAGCTACTGCAGCCCCAATAGCTGAAAATGCAGCCAGCATCATTGAACTCAGCTGCTTACCTCAAATTTGCAGAGAGGCAGCCTTGAGTAATTCAATCAGTACTGACTGGAGGGCTCCTGTGTGCAGGTCACCAACAGGCTCTGTGGGCAATACAAAGAAGGACACAATAGAGGTTCTGCCGCCAGGGGGGTTGTAACCCAAGGTACATGCATAATCATGGAACTCAATATCATACCGTGTGCCAGGAAACAGTGAGGGAGCCCAGCTCTTTTCTACTGGAAAGAGCTGTTTGCCTGTGGTCAACAGAAAGCTCTTAGTTCCAGTGATCAATGTTGTTTTGTGTAATCTAGTCCCATACTTATACAAATATAGATTATAAAAACAAATCAATCTTTTTAGTTACATAGAATTACATAAAATTATGAGTTTCTAACTTTAAAAATCAGGATATAACCCACATAAAACTGAATATTATAAAGACCAAAGTCTTCCTACTCATTCTCTACTAAAAGACATATTTAATAACAAAATATATGCAAGATAAAGTTATACAGACTTTTAAGAGGAGATGGTTGTGTTGTTAATCTCAAATTCAAAAGTCTTCAGAACAAGTAAAAGAGGCAGGAGAGCTTCGGCTTAGTCAGGAAAATTCTGTGCCCACCTTCCCACCTGCCCCCCATTTCCCCCACCAACACCCCAGCAAAGAACTAACAGAAAGAACAAAAAGGAATTTGAGGAGCTGCAAAGAATCCAAGATCCATTTTTTAGTGACAACCTGACAGCATTTTGTTTGAAAATGTTGTCAGTAAAAACAATCTATGGGCCAGGTATGGTGGCTCACATCTGTAATACCAACACTTTAGGAGGCCGAGCCGGGCAGATCACCTGAGGTCAGGAGTTCAAGACCAGTCTGATCAACATGGCGAAACCTTGTCGCTACTAAAAATACAAAAATTAGCTGGGTGTGGTGGCACTTGCCTGTAATCACAGCTACTCTGGAGGCAGAGACAGGAGAATTGCTTGAACCCGAGAGATGGAGGTTGCAGTGAGCCGAGATCGCGCCACTGCACTCTAGCCTGGGTGACAGAGTGAGACTCCGTCTCAAAAAAATTATGCCAATGTCTTTCCTTATTTGATCTGTTTAAGTGCTTTCCTGTGTAAATGATCCTCTCAACATTACTGCTTGTAGGAAGCAGCCAATTCTGGGCCAGTTTGCTCAGAACACATCACTATGAAAGTGAAAACTCAGTCTCATGTCTGCTGTAGCTCTTCCCCTAGATCTTCATAGAGCTGACCCCTGGTCATTCAGTTCTCTGCTCAGATGTCACTGGCTGGATGTGAAGAAAGGAGGAAGTGGCATCAGGGATTGACCCAGGTTTCATGTTTGGTGAATGGGATGGACAGTTGTTCCATCAAACACGTCAGGGAATTTAGGAGAAAGTGCAGGCTTGTGCGGAGAGAGATGTAGAGAGCAGAGAAGAGGGGAGGAGAGAGATGGTTAACACGGCTCATTTATGGACACGTGGAGTCTGTGGAATACCAAAGTGAAGACGTCCAACACAGTTGAATAGATAGCTCTGGAACACAGGCAAGAAGTGTGGCAGACAGAGGAGAGAAAAGAACATCAGCATACAGATGAGAATAAAAAACCATAAAAGTACATGAGATTACTCTAAGAGAAGGGCAGAGAGTAAGAAGGAAAGAGAGCACAGAACCCTAGAGCACACCAATATTTAAGGGACAGAGGAAATAAATTCAGTCACTGTAACTAAGAAAGAATGACCAGACTGGAAGGAGAATGAGAAGAAGAGTGTCAATGGAAGATTCATAATGTCAAATATGATAGAAGAGTCAAGTAAGATATGGGCTGAGAAACTGAAATATGTCCATTGAATTATGTCCTTTACTATTGTTGTTTCAGTAGCGTGACAAGAATGGAAACCAGTGGGTTGAGAGAGCTGGGTTGGGGGGAAGATGTGGGATGATATGTACACTTTTTTCTCCTAAACTGAGGAGAAAGAAAAGAGAGCAATAGTTGGAGAAAGGATGAAGAATCTAGGAAGGAATCTTTTTTAAATGGAAGAGTATGAGAAGCCTGGATGCAGGGGCAAGGAGAGGCTGAAATTACAGGTGAGAGAGCAAAAAGCTGACAGATTCAATGGCAAAAAATGATGGAATCCAGAGCACAGGGTTTGATGGGTGTTGAGTGGGAGGAGGGTACCCAAAACCAGAAGAAACGACTGATGGAGACGCAGGTAGGGTAAGAGAGGAGGAAGCTGAGAGAATTTTTCAATGCTCTCCGTGAAAACGGTTAGTGGGGATATCAGGGGAATGGAAGTTGAGGCTGAACAAGAATAAATGAGAGAATTGATTTAGAGAAGGGGTCAGAAAACTTCACGGTCTAAAAAAGAAAAGTGACTTGCTTGAGGTTGCATTGCTGGTTAATGCTTAAGAAGATAGCAGCAAGAGGAAGGGGCCTGGTTTGGTGAGAGGATCTAACATGTACTGAGGCTCTATTACATCCCAAGCACTCTTCTTGGTGCCTTATGTATGGTCACTTAGATCACACAATGCTATCCTATAAGGCATATACTTACTAGTATCCCCATTGTGTTGATGAAAAATGTGAGGCTAAATAACGTGTTCAAGGTCATAATGTCCATAAGCATTTAAGCTGTTATTCAAAGCCGTGTCTTTTGACTTCAGGCATGGTAGCAATCCAGGGGCCCAAAGCCAGTGCCTTTTCCACTCTACCAAATTTTTTTTTCATTAGTACTTGTTAAGTGTCCTGCTGTCCCCAACAGCAATACAAAATACTGAGTGCTAGACAGGCATGGTGGCTCATGTCAGTAATCCCAGCACTTTGGGAGGCTGAGGTGGGCAGATCACCTGAGGTAAGGAGTTTGAGACCAGCCTGGCCAACGTGGTGAAACCCTGTCTCTACTAAAAATAGAAAAAATTAGCCAGGTGTGGTGGCAAACACCTGTAATCCCAGCTACTCGGGAGGCTGAGGCATGAGAATTACTTGAACCCATGAGGCAGAGGTTTCAGTGAGCTGAGATTGCACACTGCACTCCAGCCTGGGTGACAAAGCAAGACTCTGCCTTAAAAAAAAAAAAAATGAACTGAGTGCCTCAGTTCATTGACTTTTTCCACTGAGTTTCCTCAGCGGAAAAGTCAATTCAAGACTAAAATATTTAAAGTATAATTTTTTGTTCACTACAAAAATTATCACTACATAAACACACAAATCCTGCTGCCACTTTGGTTGCTAATGGGAACCAGTTGATGAAACCAGCAATATAAAAGGTAAGACACTATGTAAACTAAAGAGATCAAAGGTGGCTTCTAGCTCCTAGCTTCTTCTTTGCTGAAGTATACCATATTGATGGTGAGCATCTTATATTTATGATTTTTATGGAAACCCTCAGTAACCAAAAGACATTTTAAAATGCAAAGTACACACACACACACACACACACATACACATACATGAAACTATCAATTGTGTTTATAGGTTAGCTGAGTAGTATCTACGGGAACACACAAAAAAACCCACAGAATGTCGTACAATTAATACATATAACACTTACTATATGCCAGTTAATGTTGGGGTTTTATATATCATTTAACACTCCCCACAGTCCTACTAAGTAGGACCTATTATTGTACAAATGAAGAAACAGAGGCACAAGATGATTAATTAACTTGCTCAGTGTCACATAACTAGTAAGCAGCAAAGCAAACCCCAGAGCCTGTGGAGCCTGACTCATACCAAATTAAAAGTGGCTGTGACTTTTCTCCCTCTGGAGAGTTTTGAGCTTTCATTTTAGAGCTGTTCTTCCTAAAGGGTAGAGGAATGAACTAGGTACCTCCCTTGAGAATTAATGTTCTGGAATGCATAAAGTGTGAGAAAGAAAAATTGTCACCTTAGCAGAACATGGTCGGATATGATGCCAGCTGGTCCTTCTGGAAAAATATTAGTGTTTCTTATAAAACACCTGATAGATTTGAATAAGCAGATCAAGGAAGAGTCTGGTTACTTTTTGCCAAGAGAAAATTTTTTGTTTACTTAAAAGCTTCTACCTTTTAGGCAAGTTTTAAATACAACTTTGAAACATGTAATTAATGTGTCTGGGAAGTGTATTTTTGTCTAAAATGAACAGCTTAAGTACTATTCCATGACTCTGCAGTGTAAAGGGTACTAAATTGGAACACATTATGAATAGCCTGTTAGGGCAATTTTCTGACATGGAATCTTCTGATGGCCTGGCCCCTAGCCAATTCTCCCTGGGGACTGGTCTTTAAAGATTATTGCTGCCTCAAAGTGGCAGTCCTTGTCAAGAAGTAGAGATAACACTACTGCATGTAACTACCTCTACATCCTTAAGACCAAGGGGAAAATGGTCTCAATACACAGTATGTAATGGGTTATTACTGAATAGTTTCAAATTGTCTGGCTAAGGCTGACACTCCCTTTCTAATCCATTCTATTTCACTTCCAATAACCTCAAATGCCCTCTGCTCTTGTCAACATCCTGCTCCAACGTCTTCAGGCGGCACCTAATAGAACATTGTCCGGGTTCTTTAATTAACATGGAAGGTCCTCCCCACAGTGACTCACTTTTCATTATTCTCTCTGACTCTGCTCTAGTCACAAATGTTTGCCTTTTCACACTTGCTGTCCTCTGTGACACAGCTACAATCCCAGAGTCTGCCTCTATTCTTCTGCCCTCTGTTTGCTGTTTCTGAAATATCCTCCCAATTTATTTACATCCTAGTCATCCTTCAAGGCCCACTTAAGCCCCAGTCCCAAGAAGCCTTTGAAACTGCTCCACTTACTGTGATATCTACCTGAAATTTCATTCAAAGTACTTATAAACTGTCTTTGTTATTTCTATATACTTGTTCCTTCTACCTACTTAGATTATAAATTATTTCATGGCAGGGACTGAGTCTTTAACTTCAGAATCTAGTACAGGTACTTGGCACAATGTACGTATTCAATAATTGCTGATTGTGACTCCCAAATCTGGTATAAAAACACCGGTAATTATTACCAATTTTCTCAAAAGGTTTAACCTTCGTTTAAACAAAGTTCGACAAAGATCACACAGTACTTTTTAAAAAGGATGTCAAGAACAAGGTAATGTAGCTTTTAGTTGGGCCTCAGCATAAACAGACATCTGAATTTAGAAGCCTGTTTCTCCTATGGAAGATACGATCATGTGTACACAGCTATTTGCAGCATGAAAAGTCACAGAGGCTCTCTGAAGAGGGGAAAATAGCAAAGCTGGCAGACACTTTTTGTGCTGCCTTTCTTTCTATAAATTACAGGTGGGTTGGTTTAATACCTGAAAACCCAAATAATGTGTTAAGTCTTCTGCATCAATTATACTTCAAAATGACGCCCAATACGAAGAACGGAATAATAGATGTTGCATGTTTGTTACCAATTATAATGTCTGTATTATGAAAGATGTAAGTGTGTCATTGTCATTTTCTTGTAACATGATATGGTATAAAGTGTAGCAGAATAATCTTCACCAAAAATTGACTGAATCATCTGATTATGTTTCAGATATTTATCACCATCATTCACCAAGATTTTAGTTTCTGCATACTAATCAGAAAGAGAGAATTTCTCCCACAAACAGGCAATAAAACCTCAAATAACTAGGCATAAACAGATGTTGTCTCTCGTTATTACATTAAGTTTGGGTAAAGTGTGAACTTCTTAGAATTTGCAAGGAGAATTCAAGTTTCCCAGAATGAGACTAGGGTCATTAATGATACTGCGAAAACTTAAAAACAGCTCACCATGGAACAAATTCCATCTATTCCTCAACAGAGCTTGAAAAACAAAATACAACTTCCTAATAAATATGGCAGTTTTCAGTCTTTATGCTGTGAACCAGTGAAGTATGCACATGATGCAGAAAATAATAAAGGCACATTGTACCAAGTTACAAACTCTTGAATTTGTATGATATGGTTTGTGTCCCCACCCAAATCTCAAGTCAAATTGTCATTCTCAGTGTTGGAGGAGGGGCCTGGTGGGAGGTGATTAGATCACGGGGGTGGACTTTCTCCTTGCTGTTCTCTTATAGTAGTTCTCACAAGACCTGGTTGTTTAAAAGTGTGTAGCACTTCTTCCTTCACTTGCTTTCTCCTGATCCCACCATATAAGACAGTTTTGCTTCCCCTTCATCTTCCACCATGATTGTTAAGTTTCCTGAGGCCTCCTTAGCCATGCTTCCTATACAACTTGCAGAACTGTGAGTCAATTAAACCTCTTTTCTTTATAAATTACCCAGTCTCAGGTAGTTCTTTCTAGCATTGCGAGAACAGACCAATACATATATCTTTAGAATAGATTATGTAGGGCAAACTGAACCAAGATTTTAAGTTAATATTAGATACTATAACATACTTATTTAAAAACAGATCAAAATCAAACCCAAAAACAAACCCAAAACATACTATAGCTCTTGGACTAATTCTTACTTGCAAATTATCTTGCTTTCGTTATTCATATTTTGTCCCAAAGGCCCTAATGCTAAATAAAATAAAATAAATTATGGAGCTTTATTTTAATCAAATTCAATAACATTAACAGCATTGTTCACATTAACATAACTGTCTAAATCAATCACTTTACCACATATATGATTAGAACCAAAAGAAAGCTGAAGGCCGGGCATAGTGGCTCATGCCTGTAATCCCAGCACTTTGGGAGGCTGAGGCAGGTGGATCACTTGAGATCAGGACTTTGAGACCAGCTTGGCCAAAAAGGTGAAACCCTGTCTCTACTAAAAATACAAAAAAATTAGCCGGATGTGGTGGCACATGCCTGTAGTCCCAGCTACTCAGGAGGCTGAGGCAAGAGGATCACTTGAGCCTGGGAGGCGGAGGTTGAAGTCAGATGAGATTATGCCAGTGCACTCCAGCCTGAGCAACAGAGTCAGACTCCATCTCAAAAAAAAAAAAAAAAAAAAAAAAAGGCTGAAAATTGCCCAACCACTTTTATTAAAGGTTTTCAGTTTTAAGCTGCATGGAATACTAAGAGGTCTGATTCCATGACCTGGAGAGGTAAGCAAGCAAACAGAGCACTGGGCTAGTTCTCAGGAAGGCAGAGTTATTCAGATTCTGCCTGTAAGTGTGTCATCTAAAACATCCACTTACATTCTCAAAAACTGTATTTTCATTAAAAGAAAGGAAATGGACTAGATGAGCTTTAAGGCCCCTTTTAATACCTAACACTGAGACTCAATCTTCAGAAAAAAATTTAGAATGCATTGCTTTAAACCTTTCCTAAACATTTATACTTTGTCTCTCTCATAAAGCAATATTAGAAGGTATGACTATCTAGGAAATAAATTGTATCCATCCCATTAGTTTCAGTAAGGGCTTGGCACAACAAATGCAGTCCCATTACAATACTCCTAGCCAAACAAGGGCCGTTATGCACTATACAACCCTGAGGGAAAGAAAACTGAAGGGGGCCAGCCCCTCCACACCTCTGGGTATTCCTCGTCAGGTGGAACGAGAGACTGAGAAAAGGAATGAGACACAGAGACAAAGTATAGAGAAAGAACAGTGGTCCCAGGGGACCGGCGCTCAGCATATGGAGGACCCGCACAGGCCCCGGTCTCTGAGTTCCTTCAGCATTTATTGATTACTATTTTCACTATCTCGGCTAGGGGAATGCGGCAGGAGAACAGGGTGATAATGGGGAGAAGGTCAGCAGGAAAACATGTGAGCAAAGGAATCTGTGTCACAAATAAGTTTAAGGGAAGGTACTGTGCCCGGATGTGCACGTAGGCCAGATTTTTGCTTCTCTCCACCCAAACATCTCAGTGTAGCAAAGAGTAACAGAGCAGCATTGCTGCCAGCATATCTCGCCTCCAGCCACAGGGCGGTTTTCTCCTACCTCAGAATAGGAGGAATTTACGATCGGGTTTTACACCGAGACATTCCATTCCCAGGGACATGCAGGAGATGGAGGCCTTCCTCTTATCTCAACTGCAAGAGACCTTCCTCTTTTACTAATCCTCCTCAGCACAGACCCTTTACGGGTGTCAGGCTGGGGAGGACGGCTGGGTCTTTCCCTTCCCACAAGGCCATATCTCAGGCTGTGTCAGTTGGGGGAAACCTTGGACAATACCCAGGCTTTCTTGGGCAGAGGTCCCTGCAGCTTTCCGCAGTTCGTTATGCCCCTGGTTAATCGAGAATGGAGAATGGCGATGACTTTTACCAAGCATACAGCCTGTAAACATATTGTTAACAAGGCACACCCTGCACAGCCCTAGATCCCTTAAACCTTGATTCCATACAGCACATGTTTCTGTGAGCACAGGGTTGGGGCTAAAGTTATAGATTAACAGCATCTCAAGGCAAAACAATTTTTCTTAGTACAGATCAAAATGGAGTTTCTTATGTCTTCCTTTTCTACATAGACACAGTAACAGTCTGATCTTTCTTTTCCCTACAGAAAATGTATGTGCCTTGTTTCAAAATAGTGAGGAAATGAGGGCCTGCCACTGTGGCTCACACCTGTAATCCAGGCACTTTGGGAGGCTGAGGTGGGCAGATCACTTCAGGTCAGGAGTTCAAGACCAGCCTGGCCAACATGGTGAAATCCCATCTCTACTAAATATACAAAAGTTAGCCGGGTGTGGTGGCAGATGCCTGTAATCCCGTCTACTCACATGAGAATCGCTTGAGCCTGGGAAGTGGAGGCTGCAGTGAGCCAAGGTTGCACCACTGCATTCCAGCCTGGGCAACAGAGCGAGACTCTATCTCAGAAAAGGAATGAGGAAATGAAGTCGGTGTTAGGAATCACCCTTACAATTTTAAGGAAATTGAACACTCGAACAAAGGATTTTTAATGAAGCAATTTTACTTTTGCGCAGAGGGGTGTCTCTTCGGCCAGTTGCCATGAGAGCGCACTTGAACAAAGGGGCACGAGGGCCTTTATTTTTGACGCAAGTCTTGCCTTTGTATTCTTTTTTTATTGGTCGTGGTCGGGTCGTACAATTTAAACTAATTTTGGTTGGCTAAACATTCGATTTTTTTTAGATAGGGTGAGCATGTAAAAGAAAAAGTGGAGGGAAAGGGGAAAGGGTGTTTGTAATGAGCTAGAAAGTTAGTCTTTTTTTTAATAAGGAAAGGAATGTAAGTTGGTATTGATAAAACGTGGTATTGTGGCGTGCCTGGGCATTTAACAAAGGCAAAGAGGAAAAAAGGAGAAAAAGGAGAAAAATTGGGGGGGGGGTACTATGAATTAAAGAATAAAAGATTGATCAGATTATTTGAAGAGAAATCTTATCATATCCCACATCAGTTTATCAATACACCCAGTCTTTTTAAACAATTTCAACAAAAAGTTAATTTGTTTGAAATGGTTAGTTGACTCCTAACTCATCATTCCAATCACATTACCAACAGATTGAAAGATATTCTGCAACTTAATCGCATTACCAACAGACTGAAAGATATTCTGCAACTAATTCCAATAAAATGTTATTTTTTAAACGATGGATCACTTTAGAATTCAGGAAATATCTATGTCAATACTGTTTTCTAATTTCCTATTATTTATTCTTTCCTGCTGTTGGGGCTCAGAAAATGATACCCCAAAGTGAAGGCCTCAGAAGCAGCCTCAGAAGCAAAGTTTCTAACCAACCTGTCTTACCCTCCTGTCTATCTGTCATACCCTCATTCTCTCCCGAAGCAAGTCATAGAAAATAGAATTCCTCTTCCCCAAGGCTGATTACAGAAACCAGAACCTCTAAGCTTCCCCAACTTTTTTTTTTTTTTGAGACGGAGTCTAGCTTTGTTGCCCAGGCTGGAGTACAGTGGCGCGATCTCGGGTGACTGCAACCTCTGCCTCCCAGGTTCACACAATTCTCCTGCCTTAGCCTCCTGAGTAGCTGAGATTATAGGTGCACGCCACCACGCCTGGCTAATTTTTGTATTTTTAGTAGAGATGGGGTATCACCATGTTGGTCAGGCTGGTCTCAAACTCCTGAGCTCGTGATCCACCCGCCTTGGCCTCCCAAAGTGCTAGGATTACAGGCGTGAGCCACTGTGCCCAACCGCTTCCCCTACTTTTTGTCTAAGAATTGGCCATAAAGAAATTCTCTCACCTGCCGTGTTCGATAGCAGCTCATAAGACCTCCATTCCAGAAAGGATCCTGTACTGTATCCTGAAAGGAGAGATGCTACAATCGAAAGAAAGTTCAAGAATCTGAACAGACAGGTCTTGCTAGGTTTTCTATTACCATTAGCTCATATCCTTTGTTGTCCAATCACATTTCTACACGACTGTCCCTGTTTCATCAAACCTAAGCATATAATGAGACAGAGTCACCTGTATCTTTGGGTCTTCACTCTGAAGGCTCCTGCATCATGTAAAACTTTGATCAATAGGAGGCTGAGGAAGGCAGATCATGAGGTCAGGAGATCAAGACCATCCTGGCCAACGTGGTGAAACCCCATCTCTACTAAAATACAACAAATTAGCCAGGTGTGGTGGCACACACCTGTAGTCCCAGGTACTTGAGAGGCTGAGGCAGGAGAATTGCTTGAACCCGGAAGGCGGAGGTTGTAGTGAGACAAGATCACGCTACTCCACTCCAGCCTGGCGACAGAGCAAGACTCTGTCTCAAAAACAAACAAACAAAACAAACCTTGATCAAATACAGTAAATTTATAATGTTTTTCTCTTGTTTTTGTTTTGTTTTTATCTTTTCTTTTTTGAGACAGGGTCTCACTCTATGGCCTAGGCTGAGTGCAGTGGCACAATCTTGGCTCACTGCAGCCTTGACCTCCCAGGCTCAAGTGATCTGCTCACCTCAGCCTCCTGAGTAGCTGGGACTACAGAGGCACACCATCACACCCAGCAAATTTTTGTATTTTCTGTAGAGACAGGGTTTTGCCATGTGTCCAGGCTAGTAATTTTCTCTTGTTAACCTGTCTTTTGTTATAGGAGTGTTAGCTGTAACGCTTATGATGGGAAAGAAAGGGATCATCCCCTTTCCACCCCTACACTGCCTCTGTTTATGTTTTCTCCCTTAAACTGACAGGGCTGGTACACTTTTGTCGAAAGATGGGACTTTTTTCTCCTAAATTCAACCGTCATTCAAACTGGGTCAGACTAATGACAATTCTACCAAGTAGTGTATACCAGTAGCCTCAATAAAGAGATTTTTGGGGGACAAATGTGCATCTTCCACGCAGTTGTAGCCATAGAGTGCATATCTAACTTCCTTAAATTATCTATGTGGATCTGTCATCCTATAATTTGTCTAAATCCTTATTTTTTAATATTATGAATAGAGTCCAGCTTATATATAAAAATGTATTTTCTTTCTATGTCTTAAAAATTACTTGCTGTTGAGCGATACTATATTCCTAAAATATAGCGGAATCAAAATTCCTAGTTTACAGTCCCCTACCTCTATTACTTACTAGCTATTTGACCTTTATACCAATCAATCATCAGAGATGATTGAACCAGAGCAACTCCATCTTGAATAGGGGCTAGGTAAGATAAGGCTGAGACCTACTGGGCTACATTCCCAGACAGTTAGGCATTCTAAGTCACAGGATGAGATAGGAGGTTAGGCATTCTAAGTCATAGGATGAGATGGGAGATTGGCACAAGGTACAGGTCATAAAGACCTTGCTGATAAAACAGGTTGCAGTAAAGAAGCCAGCTAAAACCCACCAAAACCAACATGGCGACGAGAGTGACCTCTGGTCATCCTCACTGCTACACTCCCACCAGCACCATGACATTTTACAAATGCCATGGCAACATCAGGAAGTTACCCTATATGGTCTAAAAAGGGGAGGCATGAATAATCCACCCTTTGTTTAGCATACAATCAAGAAATAACCATAAAAATAGGCAACCAGCAGCCCTTGGGGGTATTCTGCCTATAGAGTAGCCATTCTTTTATTCCTTTACTTTTCTAATAAGCTTGCCTTCACTGTACTCTATGGATTCGTCTAGAATTATTTCTTGCAGGAGATCCAATAACCCTCTCTTGGGGTCTGGATTGGGAGCCCTCAATAGTAATTGGTTTAAAAGGTGCTTATCCTTACAGCTTCGAGGGCAAGGTCTGACTCTTTTTGCACAGTACACAGCAAGGAATTTTTAAAGCAATAGCTAACATTTTTCATGCCAAGCATGGGGCTAACATGCTACATATATTTCCTCTTTAACCATCATTCGTGTTACCCCCCATTTTACAAGTGAAAAAAGTGACACTTTGAGAAATCAAATCCAAGGTCATGGCTAGTATGTTGCCAACTAGTTGCTCTCCACTGATGGGGCAGTATATCTTATTCTCTGGAAATTAACAAGTTAGCTGATGTTAGTTTGAGGCATATACATTGCCTTCAGAAATGAATATGCTTTGGTCACTGCTGCTATTAGCCTTTGTGTTTACAGAATCAAGAGACTAATGACTTCCGGTTGACCTTCATATTGAAGGCAGTGGGGTTTATCCTATAGTTCCTGACTATCCCTACTTATCTTTTAAACCCTCCAGTTATTGCAGCATTTACATCTTTCTTCATTTACCATTATTGGATTTCTATTGAGCACACAGGCAGCATTCAAGGAGATACCAGGATCATCCAGACAAAATATGTGCCTTCAAGGAGCTGAAAGCTACCATATAATCAAAGTATGAAGTTCTTTTTTTTTTTTTTTTTTTTTTTTTTTGACAGAATCTCTCTCTGTCACCCAGGCTGGAGTGCAGTGGTGCGATCTTGGCTCACTACAAGCTCCGCTTCCCGGGTTCACGCCATTCTCCTGCCTCAGTCTCTCCTGTAGCTGGGACTACAGGTGCACACCACCACACCCGGCTAATTTTTTGTATTTTTAGTAGAGACGGGGTTTCACTGTGTTAGCCAGGATGGTCTCGATCTCCTGACCTGGTGATCCGCCTGCCTCAGCCTCCCAAAGTGCTTGGATTACAGGCGTGAGCCACCGTGCCCAGCGAAGTATGAAGTTCTTAATCATCCATAGCATGAAATGTTTCTTACATGTATCTTAATTATGAGACGAACGATTTTCAAAATCCTGAACCCATGACATTTAGTTCCTATCTGTATGACAGAGCACTTAGTAGTCCGCCTTGTTTTGTGGTTATATCAAGAAACTCTAACTTAATCACAGATTTCTCCATGGTGCAGTTGTAGATGCTTTGCATCTGAGGACTAAGCTCTGATTTTTTTTATCATGCCCAAATTCCTATCTAAGGGGTCTGGGGAGTCATGCCCCACAAATAATAAGTTATCATCAAATGGGTTTTATTTAACTCTATATATCGTGACTTACTTTCCAACTTGACTCTGGCATAACATTATGAGACAAGGAAGAAAATAAAAATATTTTACCCCAAAACATGTTTCTTTGCCATATCTTGAAATGGCCATACAAAGCTGTCCTTTGCGGGGAAAAATTCTCATCTATAAAGAATCCCTATAACATAGCTAGATCTTTTTCTTCCAGGCCCCCCAATCCTAAAGAGATTAAAAGTCTAGCACCTTTCAAACATCTGAATAGGAAACATTTGTCATCTATTGTCTCTAAAGGCAGCCACTACAAGGCTTCAAAAGAACCTTGGTCTCCACAATCTTTTATCTTAACTTGAATATTCCCTTTCTGTTGATCCCAGGTCTTCAGACAAACTCAACCAATTATCAACCAGAAAATGTTTAAATTTACCTATAGCCTGGAAGCCCCCTCCCCTCTCGCCTTTGAGTTGTCCCCCGTTTCTGGACCAAACCAATGTATTTCTTAAATGTATTTGATTGATGTCTCATGCCTCTCTAAAATGTATAAAACCAAGTGTGCCCGGACCACCTTGGGCACATGTTCTCAGGACCTCCTGAGGGCTGTGTCAGGGGCCACGGTCACTCACATTTGGTTCAGAATAAATCTCTTCAAATATCTTAGAGTTTGACTTTTTTCGTTGACCCACCAATTGGCCGGATTGTTACTCATTATTTACTTGACAAACACATTAGGAGCCCTGTCCCCGGAAGCTCGCTGTCACGAGGGGCCTCTGACATCTCCTTCTTGAGAGAAAGGTCGCCTGGCCTGGGTGAGGTCGTAGTTCCCGCGACCCCGTGCTTGCAAGTACTGGCTGCCTCCTACTATAGTGTAAACTCCAGGAAGGATCCCACGGGGGACCTGACAGCTCACGGTCCTGGCCGACAACCGCCCTGGGAGCGGAATGGATGGAGCCCGCAGTCGTCCCGGCGCACTGGGCAAGCTCTGCTCCCACTGTGGCAGGCCAGATCTCCATTAGCAACCAGAGCAGCTCTCACCAACGCCTCACTGTCATTCTGATGCATGTATAAGTTAAACATTGGAGAAACTGGTGCCTTAAGAGAATTGGAGAAACTGGTGCCTTAGGAGAAAGGCTAGAATGTAAAGACAAGTCCATTAGGATCCCGCCTGAACTTTTTCAGCCCCTAGAGTTTAATTAAAATAATGGAGTTGCTCTTGCACACCTTGTACCAGGACCCACTTTAGATTATTTCCAAGGCTCTGAAGCAATTGTCTAGACACCTGACCCTATTACCGTTAAAGATTGGCTTGAGTGAAACACTTTGGCTTTCGACTTGTAAATGCACTGAATGTATTTAAGCACCAGAAAAACTTGTATTAATAATTTTGAGTTGGTCTGGTGAGTTACTCCGACCTTCTCCCTGTAACCTGTTGCAGAAATAAACTCCGTTCTTTCTCAGTCTGTCTGCATCTCGTTACTGAACGGCGAGAACAAGCAGTCGGACCCGGGTGGGTCGGGGAACACCACCTCACCCGCAGCCGAAACCCCTCACCCGCATCCCTTCCCGGCCCATGAGGCGTCCGCAGGCGGCGGCGCTCGGGACACGGCGTTCGCGGTGCTCGCCTCCGCTGCCCGAGGGGAAAAGGGCAGGAGAAATCTGAGGAGTCCTTGGGCCAGGAGCCAAAGCCCCTCAAGTGCCCGGGCGCGAACCCTGGGCGCCGAGCTCTCACGTCTGTCTCCGCCAGTACGCTAGAGCCGGGGTAGTGGGCCCGCACTCACCGGCCCAGCCAATCCGGGACCCGCTCTGCGCTGCCCCACCCGCCGCGCACACGCACGCGTCCTTTTGCGGCCGCTGGCCTCTGATTGGCTGGGACGGCTGTGGGTGGGGAGAAGCCGGGAGGACTGGGTGCGCGTGCAGGGATCCGGAGCAGGTAGGCGTGTGAGAGGTTTTCTCGCTCTAGGTAAGCGAAACAAGCCGGGGGACTGCGAGCCAGGGACTCGGGCCGCGGGGCGGGAAGAAGTGGGGCAGCGCTTGGCCAGGCCGAAAGGACTTTGGGGGTGGGGGCTGGGAGTCCGTGTCTCGAATGAGGGAGGAGAGGTGGAGTTGCCGGGGCTCAGGCCCGGCCTCGAGCATGGGCGGATGAGAGGAGTCGGGAGCCGAGGCCTAGGGTCCTTCGGGTGAGGGGAGACGGAGCCAGCGAGGAGATGGAGCAGAAGCTTGTGGAGTGAGTTGCCGAGCGGGGAAGACTCGCTGATGGGGTAGTAATGAGAGACGGGGGCCAGAGGGTGTTGACTGGGCCCGACGGCGGGGAGCGAGGAGCGGGAGCGTCCCCGGAGCTTGGAACATTCTGAAGAGCGGGCTAAGCGGCAGGCGAGGCGGGATAGGAGAGCGAGCGCTCCGGTCACGGAGTCACGACAAGGTCACAGGAAGAGAGGCGGCGAGGAAGGTCGGGAGGTTGAGGGGAGGGCGTACTAGCAGAGGACCTTCCAGTCCTGGGCTTGCTTTTCTCCCGGACCTGGTGTTTCCTCCACCCTGGGAAAGTGATAAGGCCTAGGGCCCTGTGTAGTGCTTCTGTGACCGAATTAAATTTTTCTCCTGCCGAGTCGGCGGGTTAGAGATTACAAAGCACAGCGTAAGGGCAGAATTAGGAGCAGCCGACATGATGCAGCAGTGATATTCGCCTTTGTCTTAAATTCCCGGAGTGGGAAGCAGCTATTTCCCTCTTCGGAGTAATCCCCACGACAGCGATCCCTGCTTCCGGAAGTACAAAGGCACTTTCGAGTAAGACAGGTGTGGATGGAAAGTTCTAACAGGTTGAAGCGGTGACAACCTGGTCATGAAGCTCCAGCATGACACACATATTTGGAGTCCTGTATACTAGGAGTTCTCTTTGTGCATCAGAGTCACTTGAAGGGGCTTCTTAAAGATTCCTTGAGCTCTGCCCCAGACCACCTGAATCCGAATCTCCATGCTGGGGCCTTGGCAGCCATTTTAAACAAGCTGATGGGCGACTGATGCAAAATCAGTTTGAAGCCAGCGTTGCTTTAGATAGTAGTTCCCGTGACAAAGTGACTGTGAAGAAAGATCCTTCATTCAGCCTGTTACGTCTCCTGATGCTGGACGGCTCATCTTCCCTTAATGCCTCTTTAGGTTCCCTGTGGAAAGGTCTTCAGTCGTGTCTTACTAAGCGTACACAATTAATTTGTGCTCTCCAAACTGACTTTAAATATCTGGTTACTGGTGCCTTTTTTAGCGTCTATTCAACTTTCTGACAGAAATCTGGGACAACTACTGTGGGTGGATGAGAAAACGATAATGAAGGAAAGTCTGGCAGTGGTGTAGTGAAAAAAGTCTTTTCAAATCACAATTGAAATTGTTAGATGAGTTAAGTCACTGAAGAAGATTCCGTTTAACTTAGGCATGATTTTTTTATATATATCATTCAAAGAGAACAACGTGGGCTTCTGTTGAGTAATGGATTCTTAAATTTTCTAATCAGAATTCTTATCTGCCAATTTAATCTAATTTACATCAGCAGCGTAAGATTGATGCTTTGGCAATATATCGTCAATCAAAAGAACCCAGGACTCTCTATCAGAAGAGCTGGATTCTAATCCTACCCCACCAGACATGTATTCCTTGTACTGAGCAATTCGTATAACCCTCTCACAACCCTTTCCCCACCTGTAAAATAAGGCTATTGGCTTGGATTATTCATCTGATTTGTTACTCTCAAATTATATGATTAGAACTTATTGTTCCTGGTACTTAACCAGTTTTCAATTCAGGTGGCTATAAACCATGAATACTTTGGAAACTTCTACGTGGTAATTAGACAGTTATCAAAATTTTGTATTCAGAGAGTATTTTAGATATGTACTATATGGGAATTATAATATTTTGACTACAGAATAACAAATAACTGATATGTGTTGGATTTTTAAATATTAATCCTTACTAATTTTATTCTGAAATGTACACATAAGGTATTCTGGAATCACAGACAGATGATCATCTGTCGTTTCAAGCAAATAATGACCATTTTGTTCCCCACACCCTGATGCTTACCGCAGGGGCTACTTTCTGAAACCCAGGTCAAATGCCCTATCCATACAAGCTTCAGAGTCTGTATCATAGATGAAGAACGGAGAAATAGGTTTTCTTCTGTTCTTGATTTATATACAGGAAAGAGACAACTAACCCCCCTCCCTCCTGAAAGGAGAAAAAAAAAAAAAAAAACACCTTTTGCTCCATTGACCTGTTGGAGAATTAGAGTCAGCCAGATGTGAGATAATTATAAGAAAAACTACCAACTTTCTTGCTATTTTTAAAAAACGATTTATGTCCTGTTTTTGTTTGTTTGTTGGTTCCCTCAGCAAGGGTCTTGCCTGTTGCCCCGGCTGGAGTGCAGTGGCTGGATCATGGCTCACCGCAACCTCCACTTTCCAGGCTCAAGCAGCCCTCCTGCCTCAGCCTCCTGAGGAGCTGGGACTACAGGTGTGCACCACCATGCCCGGCTACCAACTTTCTTGCTTTTAAATTCCCAAATGATTTTTTAGTTTAGAAATGATTCAGGCAAAAAAGGGGAAAACATGCTTTTATATCTGCAGAAGTTTTTAGTTTTTAAAAGTGGATTATGGTATATAATAGTTTTGTCCCCTGTGTTGCAAGGAACTAAGACCTCAGGTTATTTCTCTTTTCATAGGTACAATATAAGAAACATAAAAGAAATAAGCACTTAGGTACATACAGTTTGGCATTTTTCTTACTGATTAAACTCTACAAATCTGTATGATTGTTATTTTTTTTCTACTCAATATTACTGAATAACCTAAGAATGCTTTCAGTTGTTGAGAAATGTAACTTTTAAATGTATTCAAGAAACATTTGTAGTGTACATATTATGTATAGGGTATTGCACCAGGCAGTGGAGTTGGATACAGGCAGAGCAGGTATTGGTCCCTGACTTCAAGGATTCTAGCAAAAGAAACAGACAAACTGGTGCTTATAAGGGTTATAAGGAAAGTACAAGGTCCTATGGGACTGCATAACCAAAGCACTTACGAACTTAAAGAGACAAAAATTTCTGAGAGGAGGTCAATTAAGATGTGAACCTGAGTCCAGTATGGTGGCACCCAGTGGTGGTGTGAACTGTGAGGAGTTCGCCGAGTTCCAGGAATTACTCAAGGTGATGTGGACAGTTGATACAGACTAGTACATTAATTAAACACTACAGTTCCAACAGCTTCCTTTGCAGGGAAAATTGATGCCAGCCAAACCTGTAAACAACTTTGAGTCTTTGATGGCAGCTCATGCCAGTAGGGACAGAGTCATAAAAAACTATATAGCCCAGACCTCAGCAGTAGTAAAAAACCTCTGAGAAGAGAGAGAAAAGAATTTGGATGATTTAATATTGTTAAAGCAACTCAGAACAGAGCAGACAAAGTTGAAATGGATGTAGTCAGAATGATAAATGACAGGAGCTGGAAGGAGTTTAATGAATGCTGCCGAATTCACTTCAAACCTCCAAATAAACAAAATAAACGGAGATACTTTTTTTTTTTTAAAGGACCGGGTCATCTCATAAGAGCTAAGCATGACAAATGTCAACAGGGCGGGCTTCCTAGGATGATTTCTGAGCCAATAGTCCAAGACCTTTTGTTGATTTCAGCCCTACTTAGGCAAGACCTCAAATATAAATAATTCTGATAGTTATGGAGAAATCAACTGCTATTTTATACTGATTCTGTTAAAAAAAAAGTTTTGTAACTATTAAAATAATGTTCTGACTCAGTGTAAAAAAAGAAAAACCAAACCTGAAAAAAAAAATGGGAGGAGTTAGCTAGGAAAGAGTATCTGAAGGGGATGGAAAGGGAGGGAAACTCTCACAAGTAGAGGAATCAGCTTGTGCAAAGGCTTAGAGGTATAGAGAGCATCTTAAAAATATTTAATGTGGTCAGAATGTGGGGTTGGGAAGGGAAGTGAAAGGATTTGTGATAAACTTCCCCTTTGAGAAGGTCATGTTTTTTTTTTTCTTTTTCTTTTATTTTTTAAAATTTGAGACAGAGTCTCTCTGTGGCCCAGGCTGGAGTGCAGTTGCACAATCTCGGCTCACTGCAACCTCTGCCTCCCGGGTTCAAGTGATCCTCCTGCCTCAGCTTCCCAAGTAGCTGGGATTTCAGGCATGCACACCACTATGCCCAGCTAATTTTTGTATTTTTAGTAGAGATGGGGGTTTCACCATGTTGGCCAGGCTGGTTTCGAACTCCTGACCTCAAGTGATTGCCCACCTTGGTGCCCCAAAGTGCTGGGATTACAGGCATGAGCCAGCGCACCTGCCCGAGAAGTTCATGATTAGATATGAAGGCAACTAGTAAACATACTGGCCTAAAATAAATACAGTGTTTAATCTCTCCATCCAGTCCATTTATGCAGTTTCTTCAAAGCCAGTCTCAAGTGTTTCTCTGTGAAACGTGCCAAACCTCCTTTAGCTAAAATACATCACTCTCTCTAAATTCAGACCTTGTCTGTGTTAGGCTTTTGACAACTAATTACACTGTGATTGAAACCACCATTGCAAAATTATAACTGAGACAGTGTAAGAGATCTGACCTAGCCAAAAAAAGATGGAGCCAGGCATGATGGTTCACGTGTATAATCCTAGCACTTTGGGAGGCTGAGGCGGGCAAATCACTTGGGGCCAGGAGTTTGAGACCAGGCTGGCCAACATGGCAAAACCCCATCTATACTAAAAATACAAAAAAAACCAGGCATGGTGGTGCACACCTGTTATCCCAGCTGTTAGGCTAAGGCACAAATCACTCAAACCTGGGAGGCAGAGGTTGCGGTGAGCAAAGATCGAGATCGTGCTCCAGCCTGGGTGGCAACTAGACCCTGTCTCATAAAACAAAAATAGAAAAATAAAGCAAAGATGGTAACAGCCCTTTCCTAAAACAAACCCCCTTCTTGCCTGGGGACTAGACTGCCTTTGTAGGTTTAATGAATTAGCCACAGATTAGAAATTATGGTTTAGGAGTCGTGCAGCTGGAAGTTATAAGATTCTAACCCTCCCTAAAATGCTCCTAAGATCAGTGCTTGAGATATTTTGCAGACCCTGCACTTGATAGACCAACTGGCACCACCCAGATCAATAAACTGGCTCGTCTGATCTTATGTCCCCTACCTAGGAACTGACTCAGCACAAGAGGACAGCTTCAACTTCCCATTTCATCTCCAACCCAACCAATCAGCACTCTATTCTCTGGCCTTCCCCCACCCACCAAATTATCCTTAAAAACTGATCCCTGAATGCTCCAAGAGACTGATTTGACTAATAATAAAAATCCTGGTCTCCCACACAGCTGGCTTTGGGTGAATTGCTCTTTCTCTATTGCAATTCCCCTGTCTTGGTAAATCAGCTCTGTCTAGCCAGCGGGCAAGGTGAACCTGTTTGGCAGTTACATGATTTCTCTTTTTTTAAAAAAAAAAAACAACAACTAATTTTTGAACGATTACTTTAGTGTTTATATTGTATTATTCAGATATATAGTGAGTATCTTGAACCTTGAGCTTATTGAACCTTATATATAATAAAGCTCATTACTTAGGAGTTTATTCAGTTAAGAAGTAATGGAGTACAAAAAGAAGGTTTAAGTCCAATCTAAATTTTCTTTTATTTAGCTAAGATTTTCTTCTATGTCAGATGACAGTTGAGTCTTCTCAATGAAGGTGAGGCTTATAGGGATGAATTCACTTTCTAAACTAAGCACACCACCCCCTCCGGAGTTGCATTTTTGTTGAGGACCTTAACTGCCACTGACTCCCCTTGAGTAGCAAGGTGTTGAATGAGAGGTACTTTTATCAAAGGGAGCATAATGCACATGAAAAACCCAGAAGTGAAAGTAAGATTTTATATGGGTGTTAGGATGGGCATAGACTTTTAAGTTTATTGTAATTGACACTAATTAGAGACTTGTATGCCTACACTATGCTTCAGGCCCTTATTTTATCTGTGAGTAAAGTTTATTGCAATTCAAAATAGTTCAGTGAAGAAAGTATACTTTGTTATTGTGGCTAAAATGAAATTGCATTTGTTAATGCCTCACTGTGATAAAAGGGCTATTCACGGAGATGACTGAAAAGGAGGAAAGGAGCCTTTGATCCCTGTGATAATGAAAATGAATCCTTTTTTTTTTTTCCTATCCCGTTACTCATACACTATCAGGCTAGATCTTGCCTTTGGGATACCATTTAAAGGAATTATAAAAAGAGGGTAGAGTTTTAAAAGGAAGCCTAGGGGATATAAGGTATGTAAATGAAGGCAGATCTGAAGCTTAGAAGATATTAAGAAGACCCTGAGGGTAATTCAGTTTTGTGCTGCAGTGATGTTAAAAGGTGCTAATCATAGGGTCAGGTGTGGTAGCTCATGCCTGTAATCCCAACACTGTGGGAGGCAGGTGGATCACCTGAGGTCAGGATTTCGAGACCAGCCTGGTCAAGATGGTGAAACCCCATCTCTACTAAAAATACAAAAAAAATTAGCCAGGCATGGTGGCAGGCACTTCTAATCCCAGGTATTTGGGAGGCTGAGGCAGGAGAATCGCTTGAACCTGGGAGGCAGAGGTTGCAGTGAACCAAGACTACGCCATTGCACTCCAGCCTGGGCAACAAGAACGAAACTCCATCTCAAAAAAAAAAAAAAAAAGCTAATCATAAGCTGGCACAGTGGCTCACACCTGTAATCCCAGCAGTTTGGGAGGCTGAGGTGGGTGGATCACGTGAGGTCAGGAGTGAAACCCTGTCTCTACTAAAGAATACAAAAAAATTAGGCATGGTGGTGTGTGCCAAATGGAGGTTGCAGTGAGCCGAGATCGTGCCACTGCACTCCACCCTGGGCAACAGAGCAAGACTCGGTCTCAAAAAAGATAAAAAACTAATCATAGGTCATTAAAAAAATCTAAAAGGCTATGAAGGAGACATTTCTACCAATATTTAAAATAAAAGCTTTGTTCTTAAAATGAGTAAATAATGAGCTAGGTAGAAACTTTGGCTATTCAGAATAATCTTTTCCCCAGAGGCAACCACCATGGATAACAGATTACTGTAATAGATTGGAAACTAATCTGAAGTGAAAATTGAAGCAAGGAAGCACATTGGAATAAGTAAATCAGCAGTTGAAAGCAATAAAGACTGCATTTAACTACACCAAAAAGTGCTAAGTAGGATTTCCAACATGATATTGAAGGTTCAATAGGAGTTGTCAGTTTGGTTTGAGTAACTTAAAATTGTCAAGTTAAATAGTTGATTAAGGATGAAGATAGCCAGAAAATTAGTAGCTGCTATTTTAATTGATAAAAGTAACATCAATTTAAAATTTTTCACTATTTTTAATTAACATGGTGCTAAAAATGAATGGGTTGTACAGGAGAAACGGCAAAACAATAGGGGGAATAAGTGTATACAACTCTCCCTTGAGAGTGACTGTACATTAAAACTACAGTTAATTTCTAAAAATATTTTTTAACTTTAGGATTATGGATAACATATACTAAGATTCTCATGGAAGTTAGGAATATTTTAAATACATCCAGATATTTAATAATGTTCAGATGCTTTTAATTACAGAACCTCATAGAAATTCTTTCTCAGGGGGATTCTTCAAGCAATCACTATGTCAACAGACACAGGTGTTTCCCTTCCTTCATATGAGGAAGATCAGGGATCAAAACTTATTCGAAAAGCTAAAGAGGCACCATTCGTACCCGTTGGTAAGTTTGACTGACATTTTAGTAGTCTTGAATATGGTAGAGCCGTGATAATTTGTTCATTTAGCAATATCCTGAAAGAATGTATTTTCCATTTTTTTCTTATGTTGAAATATGCTGAGATTGGCACGATATAAATCTCATCATAAAGATTCTTCTGTATGTATTCAGACTTTTTTTTTCTTTTTGGAGACAGGGTCTCTTTCACCTAGACTGAAGTGCAGTGGCTTGATCATAGCTCACTGCCCCCATCCCTCGACCTCTCAGGTTCTTGATCCTCCCACCTCAGCCTCCTAAGTAGCTGGGACCACAGGTGTGCACCACCACGCCCAGCGAATTTTTGTAGTTTTGTATAGACACGGGGTTTTGCGATACTGCCTAGGCTAGTCTTGAACTCCTGGGCTCAAGCAATCTGCCTGCCCTCAGCCTAGTGCTAGGATTATAGGTGTGAGCTGCCACTCCAGCTGAGACTTCTTATTTTATTGAGTCTTATTTCAGTGCATAATGTTGTACTGGGGGACCCCAAGACCATCCTCAGGTTAGATGATTGGGCCAAGACTCATAAGACTCAAAAATGCTTGTTACAGTCATAGTTTATTACAGCAATGGGATATAGGTTAAAGTCAACAAAGACATGTAGAATGAAGTCTAGGATAAACCAGACACAAAATTCTAGGTGTCCCCTTCCCAGGGAGTCCCACAGGGGGAGAGGGGGTGCATTTAATTCTTCAGTACTGATGTGATATGTGGCAATACATGCTAAGTCTTGCCATCCAGGGAAGCCCACCAAGCCTTGGTAACCAGGTTTTATTGAGGTGTCAGCTGTGACTGAAATTAGCTATTCAGTCTCCTATCCCCCAGAGGTTGGACTCGCAGGCATATTAAAATTCATTTAATATGCAGTTAAAACAGATGAAAGGTGAAATTTATGGTATATAAATTAATCTTAAGAAAGTTTAAAAATTTTTAATCTTACAAAGAATTTTAAAATTACCTTTAATGCCACCATTTAGATATAACTGTTGTTACCATTTTGATGTACATATTTCTCCAGTTGTTTTTTCTTTTTTTATCTTCACAAATTCAGGATCATACTAAGATGCATATATGTATTATAATTTTTATCTCATGTTTTTAACTATGTTATTCGAAACTCGACTTTTTTTTTTTTTCCGAGAAGGAGTTTCACTCTTGTTGCCCAGGCTGGAGTGCAGTGGCGCGATGTCGGCTCACTGCAACCTCCACCTCTTGGGTTCAAGCGATTCTTCTGCCTCAGCCTCCTGAGTAGCTAGAATTATAGGTGCCCGCCGCCACGCCAGCTAATTTCTTTGTATTTTTAGTAGAGATGGGGGTTTCATCATGTTGGCCAGGCTGGTCTCGAACTCGTGATCTCAGGTGATCCACCTGCCTCGGCCTCCCAAAGTGCTGGGATTACAGGCGTGAGCCACAGTGCCTGGCCTAAAACTCTACTTTTTTTTTTTTGAAACGGAGTCTTGCTCTGTCGCCCAGGCTGGAGTGCAGTGGCAGGATCTTGGCTCACTGCAAGCTCCGCCTCCCGAGTTCACGCCATTCTCCTGCCTCAGCCTCCCGAGTAGCTGGGACTACAGGTGCCCGCCACCACGCCTGGCTAATTTTTTCTATCTTTTAGTAGAGACAGGGTTTCACCGTGTTAGCCAGGATGATCTCGATCTCCTGACCTTGTGATCCGCCCGCCTCGGCCTCCAAAAGTGCTGGAATTACAGGCGTGAGCCACCGCGCCCGGCCAAAACTCCACTTTTAAGAATGACTTAATTTATATGATATAAATTACTGTTGTATATAACATTATTATAATCCTCTTGGTAGAAATTTATGTGATTTCTAATTTTTCATTATTAACAATTAAACTACTGAGCATCCTTTTAGATGGCTCTCCAAGAAGTTAAAGGACTTTGAAGTCTCTTGAAGGAATTTTTCTTCTGACCATATAATTAATAAGTTAGTTGCAAAAGTACATAAAACAGAAAGGTACCATGTCCTGTGATCCCGACTCTGAAAGACAACAGCAGTCTGTACAGTCTGTCAGTGTTTTCTTCTCCGTGTACTACCATAAACTATTATTTATAATTATTTTTAGATGAAATATTTTTCTTTAGCCTTGTTCATTATCTTTTTATAACAATGCATATAGGAACATTTATATTTTTAATAATTGAATCATTAATTTTGTAGATATACAATGTTTTGTAACAGTGATCTATAAAATTTTTTGGTTGTATATTCCCTCAGTAAAAAATCATTGAGCACGTACTTCCTGCCAGTGTGTTGTGTGTTTACCTATTTTTAAGTCATTTATAAGTACTTTTGTTCTTACACATTTGGTACATTATGAAATACGCAGAAAGACATTTCAAAAGGATAAGATACAAATATAAAATTTTCTGCTCTTTAATGGGTTGTCATTTATACATATCCCTTCTTGGGAGTACATAAACCCTACATTGATTTAACCATTGCTGTATTGACGACATAGGAGTTGTTCCCATTATGTTGATTTTACAAACTGTTGGAAGACTGTGTGTGTAAAAATTAAATATCCTTATATACTTAATTGTACCAAAACAATGATTTACACCAATAGGCTGTGATGGGCTGGTTTTCCCATACTCTCAGTAGCACTAGATATTATCATTCTTTGAGCATCTTTTCATATGTATTGGTCATTCAGGCTTCTCTTCTATGAATTAGCTTTTTTGTTTTTGCTTTTGTTTCTGTTTTAACTAGGTTGTCTTTTTCTAATTAAATTATAATTATGTATTTTAGGTATTAATGTTTTCTTAATATGTTGCAAGGCCTTCATGATCCTGGGATTACTTAGGTTCCTGTATTTCCTTATGTTGTCCATTTATCATTGTGATACTAATCTATCTGGAATTTATTTGTAGGTATGACATGAGGCAAAATCTAACTTATTTTCCATATGGATACTTTAATTTTCTATCACAGTGATTTGGGTATCTGTTTTGCATTCTTTTTCCACTTATTTGAAATGTGAACTATGTCATATACTAAACATATGAGAGATTTGTTACTCAACTACTGTATGTATTTTGTTGCTTTGATCTGTCTGCCAGAAACTTAATGGTATGTTTAGATACCTCATAAGCCAGTACACTTTCACTATTCTACCTTCTCAAAAAGAGCTTGCCTGTTTACTTTGAAATTAGCTTGTTAATTGCAGCTACTCAGCAGGCCAAGGCAGGAGAGTCACTTGAGCCCAGGAGTTCAGGGCTGTAGTGTATAATGATCATGCCTGCGAATACCCACTGAACTCTAGTCTGGGAAACATAGGAAGACACCGTGTCTGAGAAAAAGAAACTGGCTTGCCCAGTCCAAAACAGGGAAAAATGTCTCATTTTTACATTTGGATTACATTGAATTTATAAATTTGGAGAGAATGGAAATTTTAGAATGTGGTGCATCTACTGATTTTCATTCAAACCTTTTGTGTCCTTAAATATGATTTTATTGTTTTCTCTAGGTCTAGAAATTTAATTTCTCTAGATATGCTTTTTAATGTATTCATCAAAGTAATCTTTTTTCTTATTGGTTCTAGTTGTTTTTCTTTCTTTCTTTTGAGACGGAGTCTTGCTCTGTCGCTCAGGCTGGAGTGCAGTGGCACAATCTCAGCTCACTGCAACCTCCGCCTCCCAGGTTCAAGCAATTCTTGTGCCTCAGCCTCCCGAGTAGCTGGTATTACAGGCGCCTGCCACCATGCCTGGCTAATTTTTGTAGTTTTAGTAGAGACAGGGTTTTGCCATGTTGGCCAGGTTGGTCTCGAATTCCTGACCTCAAATGATCCACCTGCCTCAGCCTCCCAAAGTACTGGGATTACAGGCGTGAGCCACTGCACCTGGCCTCTAGTTGTGTTTCATTTGATTCTCTTGGATTTCCTATACACACAGTTAGATGATCTGCAAACCAGTAGAGTTTCTTCCTAATTATGCGTATAGTTTTTTTTATGTGATTTAAAATTGTTTAGGATATCCAGGCAACAACAGCAGTATTCACATGTATCCCTGTCTTATTCTGATCTTTAAAGGGAACTTTTTTTTCTTATCTCTTTTTCGTTTTTTAATAAAAAATAAGGCTGAGCACTTTGGCTCATTCCTGTAATCCCAGTGCTTTGCGGGGCTGAGGCAGGAGGATCACTTGAGCCTAGGAGTTCAAGACAGCCTGGGCAACACAGTGAGACCCTGTCTCTACAAAAAAAATTTAAAAATTAGCTGGGCATGGTGCCACATGCCTGTAGTCCCAGCTACTTGGGAGGCTGAGATGGGAGGTTGCTTGAGCCTGGGAGGTCGAAGCTGTGGTGAACCATGATCATGCCACTACAGCCTGGGTGACAGAGCAAGACCCTGTCTCTAAATAAATAAATAAATAGATAAAAATTAAAAATGGAATATTTATAGTGTTTTAACACTAAGTACAATTTGTATTTGCTTTTGGTGTCTGAACTATATTCTAATTTACTTTTACTATTCAGATGTTCACATAGTTTCATCTTTCATGAATCTTAAGAGATTTTTCCTTTTTTTTTTTTGTTCTTGGATGTTCTTCCAGTGAATTCTTTTTTTTAATTTATTTTTTATTAAAATTTTTTTTTTTTGTAGACACAGGTCTCACTCTGTTGCCCATGCTGGTCTCAAACCCTTGGCCTCAAGCAATCCTCCTACCTCAGCCTCCCAAAGTGCTAGGATTACAGGGATGAGCCACTACTCCTGGCCAAGATTTTCTTATGTAAAAGCAATGGTTAATTCCCAAAGTAGGCCAGGCACAGTGGTTCACACCTATAATCCCAGCACTTTTTTGGGAGGCTGAGGCAGGCGGATCATGAGGTCAGGAGTTCGAGACCAGCCTGACCAATGTGGGGAAACCCCATCTCTACTAAAAATACAAAAATTAGCCGGTCGTGGTTGGCACATCCCTGTAATCCCAGCTACTCGGGAAGCTGAGGCAGGAGAATCACTTGAACTCAGGAGTCGGAGGTTGCAGTGAGCGGAGATTGCACCACTGCACTCCAGCCTGGGTGACAGAACAAGACTCCGTCTCAAAAAAAAAAAAAAAAAAAACTCCCAAAGTAAAAACCTAATGATCATGGTTGATAATATTATTCTAATACATTTTAAAGTTGATAAGCTAGTATTTGGTTTAGGAATTTTATATCTATGTTTATAATTTATATTGCTTTGTAATTCTCTTCTCATGGCTTTTTTTTTTATTTTTTAGTTTTTGGAGACAGTCTCGCTCTGTCGCCCAGGCTGGAGTGCAATGGCAGGATCTCGGCTCACTGCAGCCTCTGCCTCCTGGGTTCAAGTGATTCTCCTGCCTCAGCTTCCTGAGTAGCTGGGACTACTCCCGCCACCATACCAGGCTGATTTTTGTGTTTTTAGTAGAGACGGGGTTTCACCATTTTGGCCAGGCTAGTCTCGAACTCCTGTTTTCAAGTGATTCACCTGCCTCGGCCTCCCAAAGTGCTTGGATTACAGGTGTGAGCCACTGCACCCAGCCTCTTATGTTATCTTAATTTTGTTTTGGTATCAGGGATTTGTTTTCTTGGAAAATATATTGGAAAAAAATGTATTGCTATGTTTTTAATGCCCTGGAATATTTTAAATAACATGAATTGAGAATGCCCTTATAATTTTTATTAGACCTTGTTAATGAAACTGTTGGGGTCTTTATCTTTTGGGGATAAAGCATGGATTGCCCATTTAATTCTTTCTATGGTTATTGGTATAGAAAGGTTTTCTACAACTTCTTGAATCAAATTTAGGAATTTGTATTTTCCTCAGAAATCATTCATTTCACCTAGATTTTCAAATTTAATTGGCAAAGAGCAATCATCTCTTATTTTTAAAAATCTCTTTATCACTTGTGATTATATCCACTTCCTCATTCCTAATGTCGTATGTTTATTTTCTCTTTGATCAGACTTCCTAGAGGTTTTACAATTTTATTTGTTCTAAGAACCAGTACTGTTTTTATTTTTCAAATAATGTTTGATAGTTTCCTAATCTCTCAGTTTTTACTTTAACCTCCAAATCTAGTTATTGGTGCTCAGCTTCTCAGTGGTTAGAGGGGGGGTATGTGTGTGGTTGTTTTACGTTTTCATTGCTAAGTTTTGGCCTTATGGTAGTCATCCAGGAAGAAGGACTTTTTGGAAGTTGGAATTTTCTTTGTGGCCTAATAAGTGATTGGTTTTGTCAAAGCTTCATAGACATTTGAAAGAATGTGGGATCTCTGTTTTAAATTAAAATATTAAATTTTATTTATTTTTAAGAATTTAAGTAAGTTTATTTAATGGTGCCGTGCAATTCTGTAGCTTTAGTTTGGGGCTTCTTATTCTGTTGTTTTCTGAAAGAGACAGATTTTCCCATTTTGTTATCTTCTAATAGAGCTAATCTTGTGTTCCTAACAATTTTTGCTCCATTTATTTATTTTGCTGCTATATTAGATTATTTTAAAGTTTTATGACTTTAAAAATTTATATATATATATATATATATTTTTTTTTTTTTTTTTTTGAGATGGAGTCTCGCTCTGTCGCCCAGGCTGGAGTGCAGTGGCGTGATCTCGGCTCACTGCAACCTCCGCCTCCCAGGTTCAAGCATTCTCCTGCCTCAGCCTCCCAAGTAGCTGGGATTACAGGCGCATGCCACCATGCCCGGCTAATTTTTTGTATTTTTAGTAGAGATGACCAGGCTGTTGGCCAGGCTGGTCTCAAACCCCTGATCTCAGGTGATCCACCTGCCTCAGCCTCCCAAAGTGCTGGGATGATGGGTGTGAGCTACTGCTCCCAGCCCTAATTTTTTTTTCCTTCTTATGATTTGGAAGTTCTGCGGCTATTCTTACACTGCTTGCTGGTGGTTATCTTTACATTGTCAAACTAGGATGTGTTTTTTTCATCTATTTCCTGTATTAAAATGAATATAAATTTATTCCCTAAGACCTTTAGCACACGTTTTGTTGTAATAATCATAGCCTAATTTAAGATTCTTAATTTTGCTATATTATACCAGTCATTTTCAAGGAACCAGTACAGATTTTCCTGTCTTTATTGCTCACCATTATATCTTAACCATTATGTCTTCATTTCTTGAACTGTCCATTTTGACTCACTGTTTTTATTTGACTGGATATTTTCCTCTAGGTTTTTGTATCAGTACCTGGGTGGCAGCTTGGGAAAGAGAGCTCTCCTGTAGTCCCAGTTATTAGGGAGGCTGAGCCAAGAGGATCACCTGAGCCCGGGAGAACAAGGCTGCAGTGAGCTATGATTGTGTGGCTGCACTCCAGCCTGGGCAACAGAGCAAGACCCCATCTCTTAAAAAATAAAATAGTAAATCTTAAAAAGAAAACATGGAAGGTCATGTCCTGAATGCTTTTGCCCTCAAAATGAATGAGAGTTTGGCTCTGTATAGAACTCTAGGATCATAATCCTTTTAACTGAAACTAATATTGCTCTATTCTTTTCCTTTATTTACTTCTTCCCAGTACAGTATCCCAAAGTTTGAAATATTCAGGCAATGTTTCTCAGTGGTAGTAGTGTGTAGGATTGTCTCTGGTATATTAACTGATTACCTTGAGGGAGGGAAATAGGACAGAGAGGAAATGGAATAAATTCATTCTCTAAGTCAAGACCTTTGGCACACTTTCGTTCTGATAATCATAATCTAGGTTCCTGTTAATTCCCTAGCACTTTTTTAAAGGAGTTTATCTACTGGCCCCACAAACCCACGTTTTTAAAGATAATCCTGACTTTCTGGATCTGTTGTTGTTTGCTTAAAGATTTTTGGTTTTGATAGGGGAAAACATGAAAAACTCAATTTGTATGTTAGCTAATTAATGATCTGATAAAGAATCCTCATAAAAATAATAGAATGTACATTGACTGATGGTAAAGTCATCTTGGTCCCTTCTCATGCATCTGACATACTTGTTACTTTGTTTTACAGGAATAGCGGGTTTTGCAGCAATTGTTGCATATGGATTATACAAACTGAAGAGCAGGGGAAATACTAAAATGTCCATTCATCTGATCCACATGCGTGTGGCAGCCCAAGGCTTTGTTGTAGGAGCAATGACTGTTGGTAGGTTCCTATAGGAAATTTCAAATTTTCGTTCCTCATTAAGGTATTTCTTTACAAACAAAATAGGTAAATATTTTTAGCTGACCTTTTAGCAGTTGGAGAATATCACTTATACTCATTTTCATGTAAAAAATGAACTAATGAAGATAATTCAAGTAGTGACATAGTTTTTCTATGATATATCCTACTAAGATTTTAAAGAAAAAAAAAATCCTGTCAATCACTGAGTTTATAATTTCATTGAAGAGCCTAGACATGTAATTGGGGTTGGTAGTAACATCTGTTATCTGGGAGAGACATACAATTGCTATTTTATTGTGTTTTTAAAGGAGAGATTCTTAAAGTTTAGGTATTACATGCTTCTTCTATTGGCTTTATAATTCATTGACTTTATCTGGTATTATGTAGCAAGAGTGATTCCTTTCAAAGTTACCAGATAAATATTGATTGTTCTTTAAAAGAAATATTGTAACATGTGAAGTAGCCATACCAGCCCTTTGCTACTTGGGAAACTACTGTATGTAACAAGAGTTTTAGAGATTTAAGATGTTTAAGAAGGCAAGAGTATAAGCTTCCTAGGGTCTTATTCCCCTTGTAAATATTCCATGCTAGCAATGGTGCTACTTTCAGCTATTTTATGAACTGGTTTTTATTTTTGAATATTTAAGAAAATACTGAAATGCTTAACTAGCATTCTTTTTCTTTAGGTATGGGCTATTCCATGTATCGGGAATTCTGGGCAAAACCTAAGCCTTAGAAGAAGAGATGCTGTCTTGGTCTTGTTGGAGGAGCTTGCTTTAGTTAGATGTCTTATTATTAAAGTTACCTATTATTGTTGGAAATAAACTAATTTGTATGGGTTTAGATGGTAACACGGCATTTTGAATATTGGCTTCCTTTCTTGCAGGCTTGATTTGCTTGGTGACCGAATTACTAGTGACTAGTTTACTAACTAGGTCATTCAAGGAAGTCAAGTTAACTTAAACATGTCACCTAAATGCACTTGATGGTGTTGAAATGTCCACCTTCTTAAATTTTTAAGATGAACTTAGTTCTAAAGAAGATAACAGGCCAATCCTGAAGGTACTCCCAGTTTGCTACAGAATCTCACATATTTTGGATGTTGCATAAGAGTCCTATTTGCCCCAGTTAATTCAACTTTTGTCTGCCTGTTTTGTGGACTGGCTGGCTCTGTTAGAACTCTGTCCAAAAAGTGCATGGAATATAACTTGTAAAGCTTCCCACAATTGACAATATATATGCATGTGTTTAAACCAAATCCAGAAAGCTTAAACAATAGAGCTGCATAATAGTATTTATTAAAGAATCACAACTGTAAACATGAGAATAACTTAAGGATTCTAGTTTAGTTTTTTGTAATTGCAAATTATATTTTTGCTGCTGATATATTAGAATAATTTTTAAATGTCATCTTGAAATAGAAATATGTATTTTAAGCACTCACGCAAAGGTAAATGAACACGTTTTAAATGTGTGTGTTGCTAATTTCCATAAGAATTGTAAACATTGAACTGAACAAATTACCTATAATGGATTTGATTAATGACTTATGAGCAAGCTGGTTTGGCCAGACAGTATACTCAAACTTTTATATAATATACAGAAGGCTATCACACTTGTGAAATTCTCTTGTCTAATCTGAATTTGCATTCCATGGTGATAACATGGTATATGTATTGTTATTAAAGTAAGTGACCCATGTCAAATGTCTTTTATTTATTTCATGAGGAAAAGCTTTCTGTAGAGGAACAAATTTGAGAACAAGTTTCAGGAAATTGTCTTTTTTGTTGTTGTTCTCTAATCATGTTCTCCTTTCTGTTTCAACGATTTTAAAAATATTTTACTTTATGGTATGTTTTATTTTTTTCCCTTTTGTGGGTAATTTTTGTTCTATTGATTATCCATATAAATTTTTTTTTTTTTTTTTGAGACGGAGTTATTCTCTGTCATCTAGGCTGGAGTGCAGTGGCACGATCTTGGCTCACTGCAACTTCCATCCCCCAGGTTCAAGTGATTCTCTTGCCTCAGCCTCCCGAGTAGCTGTGATTACAGGCATGCACCAACATGCCTGGCTAATTTTTGTATATTTAGTAGAGACGAGGTTTCACCATGTTGGCCAGGCTGATCTTGAATTCCTGACCTCAGGTTATCCACCTGCCTCAGCCTCCCAAAGTGCTAGGATTACAGGCGTGAGCCACCACACCCAGCTGATTATCCATATAATTATAACACTCTTCTATTTATTTTCAGTCACCAATAATTCCTTTTGAGCAATATTTAAGCCTAGCATATTTCTTCCTTCCCTCCTCCTCTACTACCCAGTTCTGGTCGATATATTATTGGATTTTACTCTTATACTGTTTGTTTGTTTGTTTACTTATTTATTTTGAGACAGAGTCTTGCTCTGTTGCTGAGGCTGGAGTACAGTGGTGTGATCTGAGCTCATGGCACCCTCCACCTCCTAGCTTCGTGCGATTCTGATGCTTCAACCTTCCGAGTAGCTGGGATTACAGGCATGCGCCACCATGTCGGGCTAATTTTTGTGTTTTTAGTAAAGGCGAGGTTTCACCATGTTGGATGATCTTGAACTCCTGGCTTCAAGAGATCTATCTGCCTCAGCCTCCGAAAGTGCTGGGATTACAAGCATAATCCACCACACCTGACCTACTTTTGTACGTTAAATGTGATTATACTTCTCTTTGACTTGTCAGCTTAGCTTTAGCTGATACACTCTGGTGCCCAACTATTATTGTATCAGTGAACTTCCACTTTCTTTTCCTTTTCTCTCAATTTTGTATCATTCCTACATTGTGAGGACATATAATATTTACATTCTGTTGTCATCCTCACATTTCTTAGTTCCACAGTTTACATGTATTTGAAACTCAAACATTCCCATTAATCTCTTGGTCAGCTGAAATTAATGATTTAATAGTTTCCTTAAAAAAGACTCATGGAACAATTTCCCTAAATTTTTGCCATGTCAAATATGTTTATCTGTAGCCTTTACACAGTAAAAACAATTTGGCTAGATAATACAATTCTCAGTTCATATTTTTCTTTGGAATATTAAAGTGTTGCTATAGAGAAGCCTAAAGTCATGTGACATTTTTCTTACATAAGTGATTTGATTTTTTGCTTGGCTGCTCAAATTATTCCTTTATCAAGTCCAATAACTCTAACAGGTCTTGGTATTGACCTTTCTGGGTCAGTTTTCACTACATTTTCAGAAAATTTTCATTCTAATAGATGAATACTCTTGGTTTTGTTTAAATAACTAATTTGAGAGTCATTGATCTAGACAAATGGCAGAGGATGGGGGAGAAGAACAAGTGAAGGGTTAAGATGTTAATGAGTGTTCATGAGAAATTTGTGGGATTGCATGTCTGAAAAGAATGGTAAATGGTACATTAGGTGGTTCAAGTGGATGTGATACTATTTTTTATTGAATGAGAGCTGGGTTCTTGGTTCTGCCACTCCTAACCAAGCAGCCATGGTTTCTTATCTATAAAATGGGGACAGTATCAGTGGCGTCGGGTTGTTGGGATTAAATACAATACTGACTATAAAGGGCTTACTTAGCATAGCACCCAGTGCATTAGTAAGCTCAATAAATGGTTGCTGTTTCCATTATTACTGTGTTAACTATGGGAATGCAGTAGCACAGGAGACACATGAGCCTTGCTTTCAGAATTTATAGTCTAGCAGGGAAGGCTGGCATTAAATAAGTGATTACAATTGTAGGGGCCAAGGGAAAACTTTACCTTCACCCTCTGAAGGTTTACTGAAAAATCAACTGACAAAAGGCAGATTATTAGGAGAAAAAACATGCAATTATTTTAATGTGTATATCACAGGGGAATGGCATAATGATTACTCAGTAACCCAATAGGGTACAGATGTTTATATATCCTTCTTCATAGGGGAAGGGGAGATGGAGGAAATGTGGCAATTTGAGGGATAATGAGTTATTTTTAGGGGGATTCAGTGGACTTAAAGAACATACGATGGCCTAAGACAAAGTCTGGCCTACAGGGCAGATAATAGTTTGTGACAAGTCTGTCCAGATATGTTGACAGATTTGTCTCTCTTCCTGCAATATGAATTAAACTAATGAAAACTCCGTGCCGGTGCAGTGGCTCACACCTGTAATCCCAGCACTTCGGGAGGCCGAGGCAGGCGGATCACTTGAGGTCAGGAGTTTGAGACCAGCCTGGCCAACATGGTGAAACCCCCTCTCTACTAAAAAAAATACAAAAATTAGCTGGGCATGGTGGCATGCACCTGTAGTCCCAGCTACTCATGAGGCTGAGGTGGGAGAATTGCTTGAACCTAGGAGATCACGCCACTGCACTCCAGTTTGAGCAACAGAGTGAGACTCCATCTCAAAAAAAAAAAAAAAAAAAAAAAACGGAAAGGACCAGGAGTAATTTCCCCCCCCGCCTTTGGCAGGTCTAGACTTTAAGCAGATAAGGAAACTTCACAGAACAGCTTCATGGCGGGGAGGGGGTAGGAGGTCAGAGAGACCTTGAGGCTGCATCTTCAGTCCAGCATGTCAAAGCATCGTATTTTGGGGTATTTGTTTCTGAGTCCCAACACAATAAAGGATGATAATTATTAGGTAGAGGATGCAACAGGAACATCCGGCTGGGGGAACCTAACCCAGGGTTGGGGTTGGAGAAGTTCTCCCTGAGGAAACAATGTTCTACTTTACGGAGATAGTATGTTGATTTTTCATTGAGAGTTAGAGTCCATGGGTTAATGTTGGATATTATTGGAGTGTTGGTGTGTGTGATTGCTTCCATGCCTCTCCTCCAGTTGTCTGAGGGCATGATGGCCTTTCTCATCCAAAGCACGTGGCACACATAAGTGTTCAGCATTTGTTGAATTAATTAGAATTAAAAGGTTTGGGGCTTCTACATTCAGAATCCTACTGTCCGTAGAAGGTATGTATTTCTAGTTACTGAACAACAGTGACATCTGGTGGTAAGAGTTGGAATTTGACTCCACACTTAAAAGCCCCCTAAATACACTCGACTTCTGAATCACAGACAGATTTTTGGAGTGGAAGGAGTATTGGTCATGTAGGCCATGTCTCTTGCCTCAGAGATGAGGAACTGCTGCTCAGTTTCAGGGACTTGAAATTTAGGTTGTATCCCCATGTACATCTATAGTTTTATCACATCATAACTACCAGACCAGAACAACACTGAATGAACATAAAGTATTTTAAAGTTCTCATGTCAGAGTGGAACTGCCAAATATTATTTATACACTTGGTCCCATTTGAAAGCTGTTTGAATAGAATAGGAAAATTTGAGAGAGGCAGCTGGGACATGCACCCTGACTGGTTTGCTACTTTTATCAGTGAATGATTTACCTGATATGAGTTCATGGAAGAACTAACACTGCTCATACAATCTAGTTTCCTTGCCTACTTCCCCATTAGTCACTGAACGAAGCAAAAGAAAGAATTTGTTTGTAGCAAGACAAAAGTTAGAAAAATTTCCCCCTGAATTCAGCAGTAATAAGTGAGTCTACGGTGGAGGCCGGTGTCCAGTTGATCCCCTCAGAGGAACCTAAGAACAGGTCCTTGCAGTAGTATTCTGAGCTTCTTACAACGTTGGTGTTAGGTCTTTTCCTATCCTGAATGCAACTCTGAAGTGTTAGGACTGACTAAAATTTTGCCATCACATCTTTGAGTTATGGTCCTTACCTAATCTCACCTTGTCTACAACCCTATCTGTTGTCTTCCCCACAGTGCCTCTTCCTAGCTCACTCATTTCTGTCAATGATAACCCCATCTCCCGCTGTCATCCCCTGAGCTCAAACCTCCTGGGCTCAAGTGATCTTCCCACCACAGCTCCCCAGGTAGTTGGACTACGGGCATGGGCCGCCACACCCAGCTGATACTTGTATTTTTTGTAGAGATGGGATTTCACCATGTTGGTCAGGCTGGTCTCAACCTCCTGAGCCCAAGTGATCTGCCTGCCTCAGCCTCCCAAAGTGCTGGGGTTACAGGCATGAGCCACTGTGCCTGGCTTATATATATGTATTTTTTAATTGAGACTGGGTCTTGCTCTGTCGCCCAGGCTGGAGTGCAGTGGCATGATCATAACTCACTGCAGCTCTGTCTCCTGAGCTCAAGCAATTCTGCCTCAGCCTCCTGAGTAGCTGGAACTATAGGTGCACACCACCACACCTAGCTAATTGTTTCAGCCTTTATAGAAAGGAAGCTGAAGAGATTCCCACATACAAATGGTCTTTACTGTGGAAGTGGTAAATTAGATACTATTAAGTGCACAAGGCATTGGGGACCTAGTTAATGAGAGAAATGAATAATTACTAGGATCAGGTGACTCACCCAAATGTTTTGAAAGACTATGATGTGAGCCAAGAATGGAATTGAGAAATTTGAGGATAAAATAAATATATTAGCAACCTTGTGCTGAAGGCTTGGTGGAGAGCCAGGGTAGATCTCATCTATCAGAGAGGTCCCTTGGAGCTAAGGATTGACGAATCTTGGCAGAACATTGAGTTTTCTAATAAAGTCAACATATGATGAGTGGGACCACATCTATACAAACACATCTTAGACAAAATAGTTCCGTGGATAAAATAAGATTGACTGTAGCCAAATGGTGTTAAGCTAAACACAAAATGTGCTGGAGGACTCTGGGAGGCTAGTAGCTACCAAAGCCCAAATCCATGGCAAGTTGTACAGGCAGAACTTCCAGCACAAAGGGGCTTGAACCTGGAGAAAATGAACAATTTTTATCTATGTAGGGCTCCTGATTGTGAAGTGGAATAATTTAATAAGGCTTAACCCTGGGCCAAAAATATCCTCTAGGCAGTTTGTTTCTGTTTGTTCTGAATCCATGCTCACAATATCTTTCTGATGACTCTTTTGGCTTTGTGGGTGCCTGATGCTGGGAAGGGAGAGTCTCTGGACATGGGTCACAACCCACAGATATAAACGAGAGACTTAGTGTTCCTGGTTTGTATGTCAGTTACACGTGACTGGTGTAAGTCTAGCCCCAAGAGATACTCATGGTATAATGACCAAATTGGATTTGGGGCCTGCAAAGCTGAGGTCTAGAATGAGAGCTGTGAAATGGAGAGAGCCAAATGAGGCCTTGGTTTTAAGCTGTAGCAGAACTTACTTCCATTACCAGGCAAAACAGCTAAATCTGTAGTAATTAATATATGTGACTACTAAAATAATAAAGATAACTGAAGAGAATTTCACATTTTACAAAGCACTTTCATGACCTATTTGATTATCATGATAATAAAGGTACTATTACTGTTTTAAGAAGAAAGTTGAGGTTTGTGACTTGACTAATGAAGTCAAAACTCAGGTATTCCCACTTCTGACTTTGTTCATTTTTGTTTCTCATAGTAAGAGTAGGGCCACTGTTTATGTTATGTTTACTTATTGGTGGGAGAGAGAATTTCAGTGATGGGAAATATATTTGGTGACTATTATCATTAAGATAAATAAGCATGGGTAAAAGTCCCACTTTAAAGTTGGAACTACATGGAACTGTGGGGAGAACCTAATTTAGGGATTAGGAAAAAAAGCCATTACACCCACACAAGTATGCACAGCTGATTTTTAAAACCTTTATTGTGGTAAATATACATATAAAAATTACCATTTTAACCATTTTTAAGTGTACAATACAGTGGAACTAAGTATATTCAAAATGCTATGTAACCATCACCACCATCCACCTCTAAAGTCTTTTCATCAGCCCAAACAGAAACTCCATGCCCTTTAAGAATAACTTCTGGTTGGATGTGGTGGCTCACACCTATAATCCTAGCACTTTGGGAGGTCAAGGCAGATCGCTTGAGCCCAGGAGTTCGAGATCAACCTGGGCAACATGGCGAAACACCATCTCTACAAAAAATACAAAAATTAGCTCGGTGTGGTGGTGCGAGCCTGTGGTCCCAACTACTTGGGATGCTAAGGTGGGAAGATAACCCGAGCCCAGGTGGTCGAGGCTGTAGTGAGCTGTCATTGCGCGACTGCATTCCAGCCTGGGCGATAGAGCGAGACCCTGTCTCAAAAACAAACAAAAACCCCCAAACCTCTCTACTTGCCCCGTTCTTCCACTCCCTAGCATCCTCTATTCTACTTTCTGTCTCTATGAATTTGTTCATTCTAGGTACCTAATATACATGGAATCGTACAATATTTGCCATTTTGTGTCTGGCTTATTTCACTTAGCATAATGTTTTCAAGGTTCATCCAGAGTTCAGAATTTCATTCTTTTCTAAGGCTGAATATTCTGTGGAGTATATATACCACCTTTTGTTTACTCATTCATCTGTTGAAGGTTGCTTGGGTTGTTTCTACCTTCTGGCTATCGTGAATAATGCTGCTATGAACACTGGCATACAATTACCTGTTTGAGTCCCTTCTTTATTTTTTATTATTACTTTTTTTGTAGAGACAAGGTCTCACTATGTTGACCAGGCTGGTCTCGAGTTCCTGGCCTCAAGCAGTCCTCTACCTCAGCCTCCCAAAGGGCTGGGATTACAGGCATGAGCCACTGTGTCTGGCCAAGTCCCTTCTTTCAAATCTTTCGGGCATATATTTAGAAGTGGAATTGTAAATCATATGGTAATTCAATGTTTAACTTTTTGAGGAACCACCAAACTGTTTTCTACAGTGGATATACCATTTTACATTCCCACTAGCTATACATAAGGGTTCCAAATTCTTCACATCCTGGCAAACACTTGTTATTTTCCATTTTTTGTTTAATATCCATCCTAATGGGTGTGAAATGGTATCTCGTGGTTTTGGTTTGCATTTCTCTAATGATTAGTGATGTTGGGCATGTTTTCATGTGCTTATTTGCCATTTGTATATCTTCTTTGGATTAATGTCTATTGAAGTCCTTTGCCCATTTTTGAATTGGGTTTTGTTGTTGAGATAGCTAACCTGATTTTTGACAAAGGTGCAAAAGCAATTCAATGGAGGAAGCATAGCTTTCCAACAAATGGTGCTGGACCAACTGGACACCATAGGCAAAAAAGCAAAAAAGAACCTTGATCTAAATTTCATACCTTTATATAAAAATTACATCAAAATAAATCATGGGCATAAAACTCTAACGCTTTTATAAAAATGGGGGGAAATCTTTGGGACCCAGGGCTAGGCAAAGAGTTCTTTCTTAGACTTGAAATCAAAAGCACAATCCATAAAAGAAGGAATTGATAAATTGGACCTTGTCAAAATCAAAGCCTTTTGTTCTGTGAAAGCCCAAGTGAAGAGGATTAAAAGATGAACTACAGATTCGGAGAAAGTATTTGCAAACTACGTATCCAACAACGGACTAGTATATAGAATATATAAAGAATTCTCAAAACTCGACAGTTAGAAATTGGGCAAAAGACATGAACAGACACTTCACCAAAGAAAATATACAGATGACAAATAAGCACATGAAAAAGATGTTCAATATCATTATCCGTCACGTACATTAGAACCACAATGATATCACTACACACCTATTAAAATGACTAAAATAAAAATAGTGACATCAAGTGCTGGCAAGGATGTGAAGAAACTGTGTCACTTAAACATTTCTGGTAAGAATGTAAAGTGGAACAGTCACTCTGGAAAACAGGTTTGGCAATTTCTTCTAAAACTAGATATGCAGTTACCATACTACACAGCAATTGCACTCTTGGGCATTTATTCCATAGGAATGAAAACTTATGTTCACACAAAAACCTATACATGAATGTTTATAGCAGCTGAATCATAATTGCTCCTAACTGGAAACAACCCAGATGTCTTTCAGTGGGTAAATGGTTAAACAAACTGGTACATTCATACTAGAACTACTCAGCAATAAAAAGGAATGGATTATTGATACACACAACAACTTGGATGAATCTCCAAGGAATTGTTCTGAGTAAAAAAAAAAAAAAAAAAAACCATCCTAAAAAGTGTACATGCTGAGTTATTTCATTTATATAACATTTTTGAAATGACAAAATTTTAGAAATGGAGGACAGACTGGTGGTTGTAAAGGGTTAGGGACTAGGGCAGGAGGAGGAAGGGAAGTGTACATAGTCATAAAATCACAACAGAGAGATCCTTGTGATAGTAAGTATTTGGTATCTTTTTTTTTTTTTTTGAGACAGAGTCTCACTCTTGTCGCCCAGGCTGGAGTGTAATGGCGCGATCTCAGCTCACTGCAACCTCCACTTCCTGAGTTCAAGCGATTCTCATGCCTCAGCCTCCCAAGTAGCTGGGATTACAGGCAAGCACCACTATGCCTGGCTAATTTTTGTTATTTTTAGTAGATATAGGATTTTGCCATGTTGACCAGGCTGGTCTTGAACTCCTGGCCTCAAGTGATCTGCCTGCCTCAGCATCCCAAAATGCTGGGATTATAGGCGTGCATGAGTCACCATGCCCGGCCAGTATTTGATATCTTGATGGTCATGGATACACAAACTGACACGTGATAAATCAAAAGAAAAGGACAGTTAAATTGGAGAAATCTAAGAGGAGTAGGTTGTATCGATGTCAATATCCTGGTTGTAATATTATACTAAAGTTCTGCAAAATATCATTGTGGAGAACTGGAAAAGTATACAGGGGATCTCTATTATTTTTTACAACTGCATGTGATTCTATAAAAATCTCAATATAATTTCAAATTAAAAAGCAAAAAACAAAGGGCAGTGTCCTACAGATACTTCTGGCTAGAGAAACAAAGTGGGCTGGAATTAACAAACATCTGTATACTGTACATGAGGAAATACTGGTGACCCAGATTGGATTCGCCAGCTTCTTGGATGATAAAATGTCAAGCTTATAAACTAAAGAAAATTCTCAAAAGAATTTTGGGCAGAAAAAAAAAATGGCATGAGAGCCTTAGTGGTGACCGTGGAAAAGTAACAAACCTAGAGGAAAATCATCCCTGCTTTTTAAAAAATGGGTTACTGCAAAAATGATATCCTCGTCAAAAATAATCCTTGGATTGCTGGAGCAAATGTTACCCCTTTCCCAAACTTTCTAATACACACATTCTAGAATGTCGGTTCTGAAATTCTCTTGCATCCTTAATTTTCTCACAGCATGTTCTTATTTTAATGAAAACCTGGCTTTCTGCTAGGATCCATGCTTTCCAGAAGCCCTCTAAGTAGACCTGGCTATTCCTTTTCCTATGCCACATAGTCCCATCGTGGTCATGAGGCAAACGAATGATACTCCCCACTACACACACCATATAAAAAAAACCCTAATCCTTTGAGGCCCACATCTACCTGAATCCTACTCTTTATCCTGTCTCTCTTTGCTGCCACCTGTATATTATACGTCTCCCACCCTCAGCTCACCAGGCAGCAATTGGAGACCAACGGGAAAGATCCATTTTTCCTTTATCAGGAAACTTTGGGTTTATACCTGCAGTGCTGATGGCAGTCTAGTGCCGTATCTTATGTATGCATGTCTATGGGATGGGTATTCATTCACCTTATGAGGAAAGAAAATAGAAAAACAACTGCCAAGGTTTTCAAATTATGAAGGCCTGGATAAATATTTGGGCAGGAGCTGTGGCTCACGCCTGTAATCCCGGCACTTTGGGAGGCCAAGGTGGGCGGATCACCTGAGGTCAGGAGTTCAAGACCAGCCTGGTCAACATGGTGAAACCCCGTCTCCACTAAAAATAAAAAAATTAGCCAGGTGTGGTGGCGGGTGCCTGTAATCCCAGCTACTCAGGAGGCTGAGGCAGGAGAATCGCTTGAACCTGGGAAATGGAGGTTGCAATGAGCTGAGATCGCACCACTGCACTCCAGCCTGGGCGACACAGCGAGACTCTATCATAGATAGATAGATAGATTAGATAGATAGATAGATAGATACATACATACATAGAAATCTCCCTTGAATCATCTTTTTTTTTTTTTTTTTCTTTTTTATTGATCATTCTTGGGTGTTTCTCGCAGAGGGGGATTTGGCAGGGTCACAGGACAATAGTGGAGGGAAGGTCAGCAGATAAACAAGTGAACAAAGGTCTCTGGTTTTCCTAGGCAGAGGACCCTGCGGCCTTCCGCAGTGTTTGTGTCCCTGGGTACTTGAGATTAAGGAGTGGTGATGACTCTTAACGAACATGCTGCCTTCAAGCATCTGTTTAACAAAGCACATCTTGCACCGCCCTTAATCCATTCAACCCTGAGTGGATACAGCACATGTTTCAGAGAGCACAGGGTTGGGGGTAAGGTCACAGATCAACAGGATCCCAAGGCAGAAGAATTTTTCTTAGTACAGAACAAAATGAAAAGTCTCCCATGTCTACCTCTTTCTACACAGACACAGCAACCATCCGATTTCTCAATCTTTTCCCCACCTTTCCCCCCTTTCTATTCCACAAAACCGCCATTGTCTTCATGGCCCGTTCTCAATGAGCTGTTGAGTACACCTCCCAGATGGGGTGGTGGCCGGGCAGAGAAGCTCCTCACTTCCCAGTAGGGGCGGCCGGGCAGAAGCGCCCCTCACCTCCCGGACGGGGCGGCTGGCCGGGCAGTGGGCTGACCCCCCCCACCTCCCTCCCGGATGGGGTGGCTGGCCGGGCGGGGGGCTGACCCCCCACCTCCCTCCCGGACAGGGCGGCTGGCCGGGCAGAGGGGCTCCTCACTTCCCGGTAGGGGCGGCCGGGCAGAGGCGCCCCTCACCTCCCGGACAGGGCGGCTGGCCGGGCGGGGGGCTGACCCCCCACCTCCCTCCCGGACGGGGCGGCTGGCCCGGCGGGGGGCTGACCCCCCCACCTCCCTCCCGGAGGGGGCGGCTGGCCGGGCAGAGGGGCTCCTCACTTCCCAGAAGGGGCGGCCGGGCAGAGGCGCCCCTCACCTCCCGGATGGGGCGGCTGGCCAGGCGGGGGGCTAACCCCCCCACCTCCCTCCCGGACGGGGCGGCTGGCCGGGCCGGGGGCTGACCCCCCCACCTCCCTCCCAGACAGAGCGGCTGGCCGGGCCGGGGGCTGACCCCCCCACCTCCCTCCCAGACAGAGCGGCTGGCCGGGCAGAGGGGCTCCTCACTTCCCAGTAGGGGCGGCCGGGCAGAGGCGCCCCCCCCCACCTCCTGGACAGGGCGGCTGGCCGGGCAGGGGGCTGATCCCCCCACCTCCCTCCCGGACGGGGCGGCTGGCCGGGCGGGGGGCTGATCCCCCCACCTCCCTCCCGGACGGGGCGGCTGGCCGGGCGGGGGGCTGATCCCCCCACCTCCCTCCCGGACGGGGCGGCTGGCCGGGCGGGGGGCTGACCCCCGCACCTCCCTCCCGGACGGGGCAGCTGGCCGGGAGGGGGGCTGACCCCCCCACCTCCCTCCCGGACGGGGCGGCTGGCCAGGCAGAGGGGCTCCTCACTTCCCAGTAGGGGCGGCCGGGCAGAGGCACCCCTCGCCTCCCGGACGGGGCGGCTGGCCAGGCGGGGGGCTGACCCCCCCACCTCCCTCCCGGACGAGGCGGCTGGCCGGGCAGAGGGGCTCCTCACTTCCCGGTAGGGGCGGCCGGGCAGAGGTGCCCCTCACCTCCCGGACGGGGCGGCTGGCCGGGCGGGGGGCTGACCCCCCCCACCTCCCTCCCAGACGAGGAGGGAGGACGCTCCTCACTTCTCAGACGGGGTGGCTGCCGGGCGGAGGGGCTCCTCACTTCACAGACGGGGCGGTTGCCAGGCAGAGGGTCTCCTCACTTCTCAGACAGGGCGGCCGGGCAGAGACACTCCTCACATCCCGGACTGGGCGGCAGGGCAGAGGTGCTCCCCACATCTCAGACGATGGGCGGCCGGGCAGAGACGCTCCTCACTTCCCAGATGTGATGGGAAATTTGCCTCCCACCCCCATATTGCCTTGAAATATAGTAGTGTCTTACATTGGAAGGTGCCATTTAAAAAAAAAAAACAAGTATTTTCCTTTATGAAAATAAACGATGTTCATTATTTTAAAAATCCTCTAAAGTGTAAAAATAAAAACACAGCACTGCTATTCCACCACCCAAATATAACCACTTTTAATATTTCTATTTCGGTCTTGTTTTAGTGCCTAGTTTGAAATAAACACAACTTTATTTATTTAGCATTGCTATATTGCGTCCTGCTTCCTTCACTCACCATCATAACATGGCCTTTCCCCACACTGTTTTACATTTTTCAAATATATCTGAATGGCTACTTTAAATTTCATGGTGAGATCGTTTGCTTTTTAACTCCCCAACAGGAGAGCGGAATGGGCATCTCTGTGCAGAACGTTTGGTCCACAAAACTTTTTAAAAAATATACTCCAGAAGATTTAAACTCTCCAGCGCACTCGAGATCGTGCCCGCTTGGATCCAGCCCAGCGCGCCATCAGCGCCTCTGTCACTTTCAGAACTCTTGGCGCCCCCTCGGCCCCCGTAGAGTAGCGTTGAAAACGCGCAAGTGACGTCGCTTGTTTCCCTGGTGACGGTTGCCAGGGCAGCGCGTGTCGGCGTCCGGAGGAGGTGACCTAGCCGCCGCGGTCCTAGAAGGGAGAAGTGGAGAAAGACCGCTGTAAGTGCCGGGGAGAGCGGAAGGGCCCGGGCCGGAGCTGGGAAAGCCCGCAGCTGCCGGGGGCGCGGAACCGAGCCCGAGCGCAACCCCAGCCCGAGCGCGCTGCCACTGGCCGGGCGCTCACCGCGTGCTGGGCGCCCAGCGAGGACTCTTCCCCTTCGTCCTTTGAATCTTCACACACAGCCCTCTTCTAACCCAGGCAGACGCTTATTTTCCATGCAGTACATGGGTTAATGAGGCGCAGAGGGTGGGTCGCCTGCCCCAAAGTCATAGCGTAGATGGCACAGTCAGAACTCGAACTCAGGTCCGCCTGACAAGCGCTGTTTGCTGGGCCTCTGCCACTGGGCCCTCTCGCACCGCACTGAAAGATGCGACCCGACGGCGTGCACTTCCGCATCTCCCAGTTCCCCTTCCAGGCCCAGCCCCCACAGGACTGGGGACTCGCAAGAGGGAGTTCCCCTCCAAGCCCGGAGTCCAGCCCTGAGAACCAGAGCATCACCCCGCTCCCATCCCAAACCCATCCCTACGAAGATGCTAGCAGTGCACAGGGCGCCAAACTAGGCATCCGTGGGCGGCCTCCCCACACCTCCAGGCCCCTAGACTGTTGTTGAGAATACTCGAAAAGAACACAGTAAAAGAAAAGAAGAAAGAGAAGGAGAGGGGAAGAGAAAAACAATAAAAAAAGTGGCAGGCCGATGGGGCAAGGGGTCTCAGTCCTTCCTCACTGGTCCCTGTCACCTATGGTCCCATATCCTGTGGGATCTTGCTTCCTCATAGGACTCCAGAGTGCATGCCACTCTTCCTACTCCCTGGCTCTAAGTCCTACCTGAGCCAAGAGTTCTTTCCATGCAGCTGTAGCCTTTATTTTTTTTTATTATTATTACTTTTTTTTTTTTTTTTTGACGGAGTCTCGCTCTATCGCCCAGGCTGGAGTGCAGTAGCGCGATCTCGGCTCATTGCAACCTCTGCCTCCCAGGTTCAAGCGATTCTCCTGCCTCGGGCTCGAGTAGCTGGGATTACAGGCGCCCGCCACCATGCCTGGCTAATTTTGGTATTTTTAGTAGAGATGGGGTTTCACCATGTTGGCCAGGCTGGTCTCAAACTCCTGACCTCAGGTGCCTCAGGTGATCCGCCCACCTCAGCCTCCCAAAGTCTTGGGATTACAGGCGTGAGCCACCACGCCCGGCTTAGCCTTTACTTTTAAAAGAAAATAGACTTAAAGCAGATTTTTAGAAGCATTAAGCAAAAAACAGTTCCTTTATACATTCCGTATTCCCATTTCCTTTGTTGTTAACATCTTACACATTGCATTGGTGTGGTACATTTGTTATCATTGATACAACTATATTGGTATGTTATTACTAACTAAAGTCCATAGTTTACATTAGAGTTCATCTGTTGTTGTTGTTGCTGCTGCTGCTGTTTTGAGACAGGGTCTCACTTTGTCACCCAGGCTGGAGTGCGGTGGCATGATCATGGCTCACAGTAGCCTCCAACCCCTGGGCTCAAGCAATCCTCCCACCTCAGCCTCCTGAGTAACTGGGAACACAGGCACATGCCACCATGCCCGGCTAATTTTTTTATTTTTTGTAGAGCTATGGTCTTGCTATGTTGCCCAAGCTGGTCTCAAACTCCTGGCCTCAAGTGGTCCTCCCACCTTGGCTTCGTAGAGTGTTGAGATTACAGGTGTGAGTCACCACACCTGGCCAGTGTTCATTGCTTAAGGTTGCACAGGTCTACAAGTTTTGCTAAATGTGTAATGCTGTGTATCCACCATTAAAGTATACAGAACAGTTTCACCTCCCCAAAAACCCCCTAGGCTTTACTGTTCATTCTTCCTTCCCGCCAACTCCTGGAAACCACTGATATTTTTCATTTAGAAGGGATTTACAATCACTGGTATCTTTTACTTCTCTGTAATTTTGCCTTTTCCAGAATATTATACAGTTTGCAATTATACAGCATGTAGCCTTTTCAGACCGGCTTCTTCACTTAACAATACACATTTAGGTTTCTTTCATGTCTTTTCGTGGCGTGATAGCTCATTTCTTTTCATCACTGAATAATATTCCCTGGTATGAGTGTACCAGGTTATCTACTCACCTATTGAAGTACATCTTGTTTTTTTCTCATTTTTGGTAATTATGAATAAAGTTACTGAGTCCGGAATTGTGGGTTCTTGGTCTCACTGACTTCAAGAACAAAGCCGCAGACCCTCGTGGTGGGTGTTATAGTTCTTAAAGGTGGCGTGTCTGGAGTTTGTTTCTTCCTTCTGATGTCAAGATGTGTTCAGAGTTTCTTCCTTTTGGTGGGTTCATGGTCTCGCTGGCTCAGGAGTGAAGCTGCAGACCTTCGCGGTGAGTGTTACAGCTCTTAGGGTGGCGCGTCTGGAGTTGTTCATTCCTCCTGGTGGGTTCATGGTCTCGCTGGCTTCAGGAGCGAAGCTGCAGACCTTCACGGTGAGTGTTACAGCTCATAAAAGCAGTGTGGACCCAAAGAGTGAGCAGTAGCAAGATTTAGTGCAAAGAGCGAAAGAACAAAGCTTCCACAGTGTGGAAAGGGACCCCAGCAGGTTGCCACTGCAGCCTGGGGCAGCCTGCTTTTATTATCTTATCTGGCCCCACCCACATCCTGCTGATTGGTCCATTTTACAGAGAGCCCATTGGTCTGTTTTACAGAGAGCTGATTGGTCCGTTTTGACAGGGTGCTGATTGGTGCATTTACAATCCCTGAGCTAGACACAAAAGTTTTCCACTTCCCCACTAGATCAACTAGATACAGAATGTCAATTGGTGCATTTACAAACCTTGAGCTAGATACAGAGTGCCGATTGGTGTATTCACAATCCCTTAGCTAGACATAAAGATTCTCAAAGTCCCCACCAGATTAGCTAGATACAGAGTGCCGATTGGTGCATTCACAAACCCTGAGCTAGACATAGGGTGCTGATTGGTGTGTTTACAAACCTTGAGCTAGATACAGAGTGCTGATTGGTGCACTCACAATCCCTTAGCTAGACACAAAGGTTCTCCAAGTCCCCACTAGACTCAGGAGCCCAGCTAGCTTCACCCAGTGGATCCTGCACCAGGGCCCCAGGTGGAGGTGCCGGCCAGTCCCGCTGTGTGCCCGCACTCCTCAGCCCTTGGGCGGTTGATGGGACCAGGCGCTGCAGAGCAGGGGGTGGCGCTCGTTGGGGAGGCTGGGGCGCGCAGGAGCCCACGGTAGCAGGGGGAGGCTCAGGCATGGCGAGCTGTGGGTCCCCAGCCCTGTCCCACGGGGAGGCAGCTAAGGCCCCGCGAGAAATTGAGCACAGCAGCTGCTGGCCCAGGTGCTAAGCCCCTCACTGCCAGGGGCTTGCGGCCAGCCGGCTGCTTGGAGTGTGGGCCTGCGGAGCCCACGCCCACCCAGAACTCTCACTGGCCGGCAAGCGCTGCACGTAGCCCCAGTTCTCACCGGCGCCTCTCACTCCACACCTGCCTGTAAGCTGAGGGAGCCAGCTCCGGCCTTGGCCAGCCCAGAGAGGGTCTCCCACAGTGCAGCAGCAGGCTGAAGGGCTCCTCAAGTGCCGCCAGAGTGGGCGCCAAGGCCGAGGAGGCGCCCAGAGTGAGCGAGGGCTGCGAGGGCTGCCAGCACGCTGTCACCTCTCACTATGAACATTTCATGTGCAGGTTTTTGTGTGGATATATTGTTAAACTCATTTAGGTAAATATGATCACTGGATCATATGGCAAGACTATGTTTAGCTTTGAAAAAGACTACCCAATTGTCTTGCAAAGTGGCTTTTCCATTTTGCATCCCCACCAGCAATAAATAGAAATTCTTGTTGCTTCACATTCTTGCCATCATTTGATGTTGTCAATGTTTTGGATTCTAGCCATTCTAATAGGTATGTAATGGTATCTCATTTTTGTTTTAATTTGCAATTTCCTGATTACATATGATGCTGAACATCTTTTCATATGTCTATTTGCCATCCATATTTCTTTTTTGTTGAGGAGTTTGTTCAGATCTTTTGCCCACTTTTCTTTTTTTTCTTTTTTTGAAATGGCGTTTCACTCTTGTTGCCCAGACTGGAGTGCAATGGCATGATCTCGGCTCACTGCAACCTCCACCTCCCAGGTTCAAGCAATTCTCCTGCCTCAGCCTCCTGAGTAGCTGGGATTACAGGCTCCTGCCACCACGCCCAGCTAATTTTTATATTTTTAGTCGACACAGGGTTTAACCATGTTGGCCAGACTGGTCTGGAACTCCCAACCTCAGGTGATCCACCCACCTCAGCCTCCCAAAGTGCTGGGATTACAGGCATGAGCCACCATGCCCGGCCTTGCCCACTTTTTAACTGGGGTATTTTCTTATTATTAAGTTATCAGAATTCTTTGTATATGTTGGATGTAGTCCTTTGTCAAATATGTGTCTGGCAGGTTTTCTTCCACTCTCTATGGCTTCTCTTTTCTTTCATTTTCTTGTTTTTATTTTTTTTATTTTTTGAGTCTTTCTCTGTAGCCCAGGCTGGAGTGCAGTGGAGTGATCTCAGCTTACTGCAACCTCCACCTCCCGGGTTCAAGCGATTCTCCTGCCTCAGCCTTCCGAGTAGCTGGGACTGCAGGTGCACACCAACATGCCCAGCTAATTTTTGTATTTTCAGTAGAGACAGGGTTTCACCATGTTGGCCAGGCTGGTCTCAAACTCCTGACCTCAGGTGATCCGCCTGCCTCAGCCTCCTAAAGTGCTGGGATTACAGGCATGAGCCACCATTCCCGGCCTCTTTTCATTTTCTTAACAGTATCTTTCACAGAGTAGAAGTTTATAATTTTAATGAAGTTGAATTTATCAATTTTTTTTGTTTCATGTATCATGCTTTTGGTATTATATATGAAAACTCATAGCCAAACCCAAGGTCAGCTAGATTTTCTCCTGTATTACCTTCTAGAAGTTTTGCATTTTACATTTCAGTATATAACCCATTTTGAGTTAATATTTGTGACAGGGATGAGGTCTGTGTCTAGATTCACTTTTTTACATGTGGATATTCGTTGTTCCAGCACCATTGCCTTTGTTTCTTTGTCAAGGATGAGTTGACTCTATTTATGTGGATCTATTTCTGGTCTCTTTATTTGGTTTCATTGATTCATTTGTCTGTTTCTTCACCAATACCACACTGTCTTAATTACTATCATTTTATAGTAAGTCTTTTTTTTTTTTTGAGATGGAGTTTTGCTCCTGTTGGCCAGGCTGGAGTGCAATGGCACGATCTCAGCTCACTGCAACCTCTGCCTCCTGGGTTCAAGCAATTCTCCTGCCTCAGCCTCCCAGGTAGCTGGGATTACAGGTGCCCACCACCACACCTGGCAATTTTTGTATTTTTAGTAGAGACGGGGTTTTACCACATTTGCCAGGGTGGTCTTGAACTCCTGACCTCAGGTGATCCACCCACCCGCCTCGGCCTCCCAAAGTGCTGGGATTACAGGTGTGAGCCACCACGCCTAGCCTAGTAAGTCTTAAGGTCAGGTAGTGTCAGTTTTCCACCTTTGTTCTTTTTTAATATTGTGTTGGATATTCTGGATCTTTTGCCTCTCCACATAAACTTTGGAATCAATTTGTCGATATCCATACAGTAATTTGCTGGGATTTCTTTATTGCAATTGCATTGAATCTATAGATCAAGTTGGGAAGAACTGACATCTTAACAATATTCATTCTTCCTATTCATGTGCATGAGATAACTATTTGTTTAGTTCTTGATTTTATCAGAGTTTTATAGTTTATAGTCTTTTCCCAGAGTTTTATATTTCTCCTAATATAGATCTTACACATATTTTGTAAGATTCATACCTAAGTATTTCAATGTTTGTGTTAATATAAATGGCATTGCATTTTTAACTTGAGCTTTCCGTTGCTTATTGCTAGTATGTGGGAAAACATTTGACTTCTGTATATTAACCTTACTTCTTGCAACCTTGCTGCAATCACTTATAAGTTCCAGGAGTTTTTTTGTTTTTTTTTTTTTAATAGATTCTTTGAGATTTTCTGCATAGACAATCGGTCATCTGCAACCAAGGCAATTTTATTTCTTCCTTTCCAAAATATATATCTTTTATTTCCTTTTCTTGGCTTATTCCATTAGGTAGAACTTCTAGTATGATGTTGAAAGAGAGTAGAGAGAAGGGACATCTTGCCATGTTCCCAGTCTTAGGGGTAAAGCGTGTAGTTTCTCACTGCTAAGTATGATGGTAGCTGTATGTTTTTTGTAGATGTTCTTAATCAAATTGAAGAAGTTCCCCTCTATTCCTAGTTTACTTAGAGCTTTTATCATGAATGAGCATTGGATTTTGTCAAATGCTTTTTCTGTGTCTACTAATATGATTGTGTGACTTTTCTCCTTTAGCCTGTTGATGTGATAGGTTTATGTTAATTGATTTTCTAATGTTAAACCAGCCTTGCATACCTAAAGTAACTCCTATTTGGTCATGTGGTATAATTTTTCAAATACATCATTGGATTCAATTTGCTAATATTCTTGGAGAGGAAGTTTGTTTGTTTTTGTTTTTTTTTTTCTTTGAGACAGGATCTCGCTCTTTTCCCCAGTCTGGAGTGCAGTGATGCAATCATGGCTCACTGCAGTGAGAGGAAGATCTGAGAATTACCTCCCCTCCTTTCACTTGACTGGCCCATCAAACTCTTTCTTTGCTGCAAAACTCGCTGTTTTCAGTGCATTGGTTTTCTGAACAGCAGGCAAGATGAACCCATCAGGCTGTTACTTGCTTCCAGCTGTCTCTTCTTCCTCTTCCCTCTCCTTCCCTCTCTCCCACCTCCTCACTCTACACCTTCTCCTCATGCTGCTTTGTTCATACTCTAGGTCTCAACTACCTGAGGCTCCAGCTCAGACTTCCCTTCTGAACCCCAGACCCACCCAGCATCTCAGCCAGCCAGCTGCCCACCCAGCATCTCAAAGTCCACCACCTTGTCTGCAGCGTGGAAAACTGCTCCTCTGTCAGGGCCTGCTATCTCCCCAGTCACTCAAACCCAAACCGCCTAGGTTTCTCCCCTCTCCTTCTCTGCATAGTTGCCTTCAGTCCCTTCCATTTGGCAGCAATTCCTGTTCCCCCTCCTCCATCTCCACTGCTGCAGTTTTGATTTAGGCCCACATGGCTTCCCAGAGACCCCCTCCTAGCTAGGCCCTTTGCCTCCAGCTCTGCAGAAGGCAAAGCTGATCCTGTGTGCACCCTCTGAACATCTCCAGCGCCTCAGGATAAAGTCCAGGCTCCTTAGCTGGGCAGATCAGACCCTTCTTCTGGTGCCTCCCCAAATGTGCCCTGCCCTCTGGCCATTCTGAACCTTTCATAGTTCCCCACACTCATCACATTCTCTGCACATGCTGTTCTGGCAGGAGAGCCCGTTGCCCCCCACTCAGGCACCGTCCCTTCCCCACCCAGGTGAATTTCTTCTGCATTCAGCTTCAAATTGACTGAGATGCCTGCCTCTCCTGCAGCTTCTCTCTCCCCAGACAGCCTCTCAGAGTGCTTAACACCTCTCATTCTCAAACCAGCTGAACGTTAGGCTCACCTGGGAAGCTTTAAAAATACAAAAATGTTAGCTGGGCGTAGTGGTGCACGCCTGTAGTCCCAGCTACTCGGGAGGCTGAGGCAGGAGAATCGCTTGAACCCGGGAGATGGAGGTTGCTGTGAGCCGAGATCGTGCCATTGCACTCCAGCCTGGGCAACAAGAGTGAAACTCCATCTCAAAAAAATAAAAATAAAAATAGACACCCTGGCCACAGCCCAGATAATTAATTTCAAATCTCCACTGGCCTCATGAATAGCACAGATTAGATACTAATACTCTGGGGGCCGGTCTGGACCACAGGTGTCCTCTCAGTGCAGGCATTACTGTCTATCCCAGAGGCTTCGTTGGGCCAAGAGCACCACTTTTCATACAGTGATAATGATAATTATTTCCATGCATTCTTCCACTTAATCTCACAAACTCCCTGTGAAGTTCGTAAGTATCAGAGTCCCATTTTACAAATGGGAAATGAAAGCAAAGAGGTTAAGTAATTTGCCTGGGGCACAGTGTACATTCAATGAGTACCAGTTCCTCAGTGACTTCAAGTGCAAATTGGGAGTGGAAAAGGAGAAAAGCTTTACAAGTTACTGTGTTCATTCATTCAGTGACAATTCTACAAATGACAGTTGAAGGCCTGTTCTGGGCAAGATGTTGAGATTTAGCAAATGAATAAGGTATTAGGACCCCTGCCCTTAAGAGGTCTCTTTGTAAAGGGAAGTAATGTAAATAAAATAATAGATAATTATAATACACTGAGGTTAAGTTTAGTGATCAAGGGGTGCCCTAGGGATTCTGGGAGTCCACAGAGTGCCCTGAGGGGAATCCTAGAGGCTAACTGGGAGTTAGTGGGAAGGTAAAGGGCTGAGATGGGGAGGCCTGGGAGGAAGGCCTCCCAGGTAGAGGAGTGGCTGAAGCCAGCCTCTGAGATGCCACTGGGCTTAATCCACAGCAGGAGCCACAAACCCAAAACATCTGCTGTGGCTGATGGGAAATAAAAGTGAATCCAGCAGGTTTAAGAGAAAGAACAACATTTATGTGCAGTGATAATGGGCAGCTGATGTGCCAGCTGCAGCATCTGGAAGTGGCAGGGACAGTGGTTTAATGGAAAGAACCTATTATGCACCAAAGGAACTCTCTGCATAGCAGCTGCTGTCCGTGTGGGACGATGGGCCCAGCATTGCCAGATCTGTAAACTTTTATAAAAGAAGCTGGACTATGGGCCCAGCATTGCCAGATCTGTAAACTTTTATAAAAGAAGCTGGTGTAAACTAAACATAAAATTCAGAGGCCCCCCATCCATCTGAATGGACTTCCTTCTCAGCCAGGGCACTCCAAAGTTAACCTGAAAGACCAGTTCAGGCCTTGATGGGAAGCAAGGGTTGGACACGCCTCATTATGCCCTCCTCCCTTTTGGAATTCAGGAAAAGTTGACCAACACTTAACATCAACACAGACCTTAAGTCTGATAAGAAACATTTACAATCTATTCTCTCTGAAGCCTGCTACCTGGAGGCTTCATTTGCATGATCAAAACTTTTATCTCTTTTATTCTAACCCAGACATTCCTTTCTATTTATAGTAACTCTTTTAACCAATTACCAATCAGAAAAATTTTAAATCTACTTATCACCTGGAAGCTCCCCCCTCCCAACCTTGGAGTTGTCCTGCTTTTCTGGACCAAATCGGTATATATCTTAAATGTATTTGATTGATGTCTCAGGTCTGCCTGAAATGTATAAAACCAAGCTGTGCCCTGACCACCTTGGGCACGTGGTCTCAGGATCTCCTGAGGGCTGTGTCACAGGCCATGATCACTCACATTTGGCTCAGAATAAATCTCTTCAGACTGGGTGCAGTGGCTCACACCTGTGATCCCAGCACTTTGGGAGGCTGAGGCGGGTGGATCACTTGAGATCAGGAGTTCAAGACCAGCCTGGCCAACATGGTGAAACCATGTCTCTACAAAAACATACAAAAATTATCTGGGTGTGGTGGTGCATGCCTGTAGTCCCAGCAACTCAGAAGGCTGAGGCAGGAGAATTGCTTGAGCCCAGGAGGCGGAGGTTGCAGTGAGCCAAGATTGTGCCACTGCACTCCAGCCTGGGTGACAGAGCGAGATTTCGTCTAAAAAAAAAAAAAAAAAAAAAAAAAAAAGTACATCTCTTCAAATATTTTACAGAGTTTGACTGTTTTTGTTGACACTGGAAATCTGATATTGAAACTACAATTCTTTGAATGTTGGCAACAAATTCAAATCCTAACATAGTGTTCTGTAAGAGCCAAACAAAAATGTCTGTGGGATGTGTTAAACTAACTGTAGCCTAAAGCTGCCTTCTTATATATTCTAAGTTCAGCCTAAAGGTTTCTCTGTACGTAGTAAACTGTAACCTGACTAGGAATTTAAACAGACTGCAATCTACTCTTGTACCAGTCACAGAGTTTCAGCCAATCACAGGCAGCCAGCTATTCAAATTGTATTCAAAAAAGGCAAACAGCCAGCTGTAATCAGTCTAGCTGTTTCTGTACCTCACTTGCGCTTTCTGTTCATCACTTTCCTTTTTCTGTTCATAAATCTTTTTTGACTAGGTGGCAGCCCTGGAGTCACTCTGAATCTGTTCTGGTTCTGGGGGCTGCTAGATTTGTGAATCATTCTTTGCTCAGTTGAATTCTGTTAAATTTGATTTGTTTAAAGTTTTTCTTTTTTTATTTTGGAGACAGGGTCTGACTGTCACCCAGGTTAGAGTGCAGTGGCGCGATCACAGCTCATTGTAGTCTCAACCTCCTGGGCTCAAGCTATGCTTCCACCTTGGCCTTCCAAAGTGCTGGGATTACAGGTGTGAGCCATCATGCCTGGCCTAACGTTTATCTTTTAACAAAGGATATAGCCTTTGGGCCAGCTATTATACTCACATGTATTGTTTATTACAATGAAAGAATACGGGTCAAAATCAGCAAAGAGACACATAGGGCAGAGTCCAGGAGACACCAGGTGCAAGCTTCCAGTTGTCTTCTCCCAGTGGAGTCATGTTGACAGTACTTACTTCTCCCAGAAACAATTCGTGGCAACTTACATGGAGTACTGCCAGCCAGGGAAGCTCCCCTGAGTCTTGGTGTCCAGGGTTTTTATTAGGAGATGGTTACGTAGGTACAGTTGACCTTAGTCACTCGGTCTCCAGCCCCCTCCAGCCTACCCCGCACCTGGCAATGAATCACATTGTTAATTAACATGGACTGGAATGGCCCAAGGTCCCCAGGTGAAGAAAAACACTCTCATCAGGAAGGATGGTCCAAGGGCTCAGAGATTCTCTCTTAGGAGCGGGTCAAAGGCCAAACATGTTTTTTGGAATGTGCGGGTGTGCACAATACAGGTTTTCTGAGTTAATTCTTTATAGTTCCTCTTACTGGGCAGAGCTGCCTGGTAAGGAATTTCAACATAACACCAGCTTCTGCTTTTGTTTGACCTTTGCCAAACCCTGGGCTCAGCCCACAGCACATTAAAACCAGCTGGGCAGCAGTTAAACCATCCCATGCTTGGTCTCCACTCCAGACTAATTTAAATCAGATTCTCTAGGGGTGGGCCTGGTTATCAGCATTTTTAGATTGTATCCTGGGGATTTGGTATTGAAGCAAGTTTAAGAGTAACTGGGTACAGGCTCTGGGACCACCCCTGTGTGTGAGATGGAGATAAGTATATTAAGAAGGTACAGATAGAGCAGTTGAAGCTGTTTGGGTAGGTAGAGTATTCCTCCTGGCGGGTCAGAAAAGGACCATGGTATTCATGCTGGGTGTAGGAGGACCAGCAAGATTTAGGCCTTGAGGGGAGAAGGAGGTATAGGAACAGAGGAGCATGTCAACACAACTAGCTAGAAGTTAGCATTATGAAAGGGAAAACAGGCTAGAAGGACACAGAGGCCAAATCCAAAGCGCTTAATGCCATTGGACTTGGCTTTGTGGCTAAGGGGCATCTGCTGAAGCTTTTTGCACAGGAGTCTGTCAGGCTCAGAGCTGTGGTTTAGAGAAACTTGTCCCTCAGCAAATGTTATTCATTTGTTCAGCAAGTATTCATTCCATGCCTGCCATATACCAGGCCCTGCTACAGGCACTGAGGATACAGCAATGAACAACACAGTGCCTGCCATTGTGAAGCTGGTGGGGAGGGAGAGAGGCAGTCAACAAGTAAACAAATCAAAATATAATGTGTCAGATGACTCTCAGTGCCATGGAGGAAGACAAAACAGGGCAAGGGCATGGGGAGCAAGGGCAGGGATGCCTTCTACAATAGGATATGAGGAGACCTCTGTGATAAGGTGACATTTGAGAGGAAGTAGGTAAGGTAGATGTCTGGGGGAAGGACATTCCTGGAGAGGTAACAGCAAGTGCAGATACCCCAAGGTGGTTATGAGCCTGGTATCAGTGGGAATGGAGACATGGGGGCAGATTTTAGGACATTTATGGAAAATAAACAAGATTTATGATTAATTGGATGATAGGTAGATGATGTGGCTTGAGGTTGGTTTAAGGCAGGGATGCTTACCACTGGCTACACTTTAAAATCGTGAGGGGAGCATTTAATAATTCCAGTGTCTGTGCTCTATTATTTCATTTATGTGAAGTTCAAACAGACAAAGTATCAAGAATGTACAAGAAACTGATCATTCAGTAACAGTGAGTGATTGTATTGTGACTGTAAATTGTATTGTCTAATACAATTTAAAAATGGGCAAAAAATGTGAATAGACACATCACAAAAGAAGATATACACATGGTCAACAAGCACATGAAAAGATGCTCAACATAACTAGTCAACAGAGAAATACAAATTAAAACCACATTGAGATACCATTTTATTTTTATTTTATTTTAATTAATTAATTAATTTATATTTTATTTATTTATTTATTTTGAGACAGAGTCTTGCTCTGTCACCCAGGTTGGAATGCAATGGCGCAATCTTGGCTCACTGCAACCTCGGCCAGGCTGGAGTGCCATGGCGCAATCTTGGCTCACTGCAACCTCGCCCAGGCTGGAGTGCAATGGCTCAATCTTGACTCACTGCAACCTCTGCCTCCCAGGTTCAAGTGATTCTCCTGCCGTAGCCTCCTGAGTAACTGGGATTACAGGCCTGTATCACCACACCCAGCTAATTTTTGTATTTTTAGTAGAGATGGGGTTTCTCCATTTTGGCCAGACTGGTCTCAAACTTCTGACCTCAGGTGATCCACCCACCTCAGCCTCTCAAAGTGTTGGGATTACAGGCATGAGCCACTGTGCCCTGCCTATTTATTTATTTATTTATTTATTTATTTTGAGACAAGAGTTTTGCTCTTGTTGCCCAGGCTGGAGTGCAATGGCATGATCTCAGCTCACTGCAACCTCTGCCTCCTGGGTTCAAGCAGTTCTCCTGACTCAACCTCCCGAGTAGCAGGGATTACAGGCACATGTCACCACACCTGGCTAATTTTGTATTTTTAGTAGAGATGGGGTTTCATCATGTTGGTCAGGCTAGTCTCGAATTCCTGACCTCAGGTTATCCACCCACCTCGGCCTCCTAGAGGGATGGGATTACAGGGATGAGCCACCATGCCCGGCTGAGATACCATTTTACATACTAATGAGAAAGTCTAAAATTTAGACTGACCAGCCTAAATGCTGATGAGGATGGCACAACTGGGACTCCCATTGCTAGTAAGAATGTAAAATGGTACAACCACTCTGGCAAACAGTTTAGCAGTTTCTTATGAAGTTAAACATAAATTTACCATATAAGCCAGAATTTTCACTTCTACGTATTTACCCAAGAGAAATAAAAACATACATTCACACAAATACCTTCTTATACATGAATGTTCATAACGGCTTTATTCATAATAGCCAAAACTGGAAACAGCTCAGATGTCCAATAACAAGTGAATGTATAATCAAATTCTTGTTTAAACAATGTAATATTACTCAGTAATAAAAACGAATGAGCTTATAATGTGTGCAATGACATTGATGAATCTCAAAAAGGTAATGGTGAGCAAAAAATAAGCCAGACACAAAAGGCTAACGACTGTATGATTCTAGTTATATGAAATTCCAGAAAAGGCAAAACTGTAGTGAACAAAAGCAGACCAGAGTTTGCCTGGGATTGGGATTGGGATTGGCTGGAAATTGACTGCAAAAGGGCACAAAGGAGGATTCTGGGGTGATGAAAATGTTCTTTCACGATGGTGGAGATGGTTTACACAAGTGAATATATTTGTCAAAACTCATTTGTACACATAAAATTTGTGTTTTTTTTTTTTTTTTTTTGGAGACAGGGTCTCACTGTTATTCACAATGGAATATAGTGGCACAATCATGGCTCACTGCAGCCTCCACTTCCTGGGCTCAAGCGATCTTGCCACCTCAGCCTCCTAAGTAGCTGGGACTACAGGCATGCACCACCACAACCAATTTTTTGTAGAGATGGGGTTTTGCCATATTATCCAGGCTGGTCTCAAACTCCTGGTCTCAAGCAGTCTACTCACCTTGGCCTCCCAAAGTGCTGTGATTGCAAGGCGTGAGCCACTGCACCCAACCTGGTGGATTTTATTGTACATAAATTATTCTTTGATAGACTGACTAAAAAGAAACCAGACAAAATTAATCTTAGGTGGTAGCAGTCAGAATAATGGTTACCTTGGGGGATGATTCACTGGAAGGGGCACAAAGTAGCCTGCTCAGGGACCGTAAGTGCCCTGTACCTTGATCTGGGTGGTCACCACCGAGGTATATGTCTATGGAAAGATTCACTGAGCCGTATGGTCAGGATTTATGTACTTTATTGCATGTGAATTATACCTGAATTTAAAAAGAAAAAGAAGAAATGATGGCCAAGCCCTGTTCCTAGAAACTGGGATTTAGCTGGTCTGGAAATGGTCCCAGGCATTGTTATTTAGGAGTTCCTAGGGGATTTCAATGTTCAACCAGAGTTGAGAACCATTGATTTAAGGGACAGGCAAGAGTCAAGTGTTGAGTCTGAGTGATGGAGACTATTCTGATGCCATGTGCAATCTGGTGGCATGTTCAGGAACTGGGGAGGATGCTCAGTTCAACCTTGGGTTTCTAGTGATCTGAGGTGAGGGTGGAGCTTCCAAGCTTCTGCGTGGACATACATGCAACGCAAAGCAGTAAACTCCAAGGCTGGGGCTGCAGACAGGGCGGACTGTGTGCTGAGTGCTCGGTGTGGAGTTTGCTTCAGCTGAGGCTTCTTTTCTGATGCCTAGGGCAGGATGGCAGCAGATGAAAGCTCACAGAACACTTTGCGGCTCCAGTTCAAGGCAATGCAGGAGATGCAGCACAAACGGTTACAGAAGCAGATGGAGAAAAAGAGGGAAAAAGAACTGAGCCTCAAAAGCAGAGCTGACGACCAAGAGGAGCCCTTGGAGGTTTCAGATGGCCTCAGCCTTCTCCACGCAGGGGAGCCAAACTCGAAAAATAGCTTTGAGAAGAGGTAAATGCAAGTTTGAAATCTCTCAGGGGTGTGTGTGTGTGTGTGTGTGTGTGTGTGTACCACCGGAGCTATAGCAAAACTTGTAAAGTGCAGCTAAAGTGATAGAAGGAAGCTTAGAGCCTTAATTATAGCTGCATTTAACAAGTTTTGATACAGCTTCTGTGGTCAATCCATTCTAAATGCTTTATAATACATATTATGATTTCTTCTTAACCCATAAATAATTTAGGAGTATAGGGTGTTTTTCAAGTTCCAAGCATATGATGAGTTTTGGGTTTTCTTGTTTTATTTCTATTTTTTATTATTGATTTCTAAAACAGTCACTTGCCATTAGAGAAAATAGTCTGTATAATGTTATTATTTAGAATTTGCTAAGATTCCCTTTATAGCCTATAATACTTTTTTTTAAGAGACAGAGTCTTGTACTGTCACCCGGGCTGGAATGCAGGATGATAGCTCACTGCAGCCTCAAGCTCCTGGGTTCAAGCAATCCTTCCACCTCAGCTTCTAGAGTCACTGGGATTACACATGTACACCACCATGCCTGGCTAATTTTGTTTTCTTTTATTTTTAGAGACAGGGTCTTTCTTTGTTGCCTAGGCTAGTCACAAACTCCTGCCTTGGCTTCCCAAAGTGCTGGGATTAGAGGCATGAGCCACCACACCCAGCCCTGTAATATATTTTTATGCATGTTCCATGGATGCTTAAAAGAAATATGAATTATGAGTGGGTTTTTTTATAACTCCCTATTTAAGCCAGCTAATGAACGACATTGAAATCTTTCTTCTTTCACGTCAGTGTGTCTGCATCTGCGTGTCCATCTGTCCACCTAGGCAGTGGAGGCCTGACCCCTGCTCACCAGGGCCTTTGCCTTGGAGGAGCATTAATTCTGCCTTTGCCTTGTAGGGTGCTTGAAGATGAGATTGAACACCTTCGAAATGAGCTCAGGGAAACGGTGGACGAGAACGGGCGATTGTATAAGCTGCTGAAGGAAAGGGACTTTGAAATCAAACACCTCAAAAAGAAAATAGAAGAGGACAGATTTGCCTTCACAGGTAGCTCCACCATTGTTGTGATAGTCCTTGCCCTGCAGTCCAGGGACTTCAGATAGGGCAGACAGCAGGTTCCAGAGAGCAGATTCCCAAGAGAGTGCCAAGGGTCAGTTGTGATCAAGCTTGTCCAGAGGAGTCCTGGAAGTGAGGGAGAGGGTAGAGGAAAAGAGCAGCCCCAGGGAGGCCAGCCCACCAGAAAATGGGAGCACAGGGAGCAATGAGGGATTTTAAAATGGGCCAGAAGGGCCAGCAGGCAAGCATCATAGACAATGTTGGTGATCCAGCTGGGACTCATGACAAGCGTTCGCCATCATGCTCGCAGCATGTTCAGGGGCTGGCAGGATCCATTTCTCCTTGGTGCACTGGCTCACATGTTATGTTGTGAACATAAAAAAGGCCCAGCAGCCTGCAGTGAGCTATGATCACCCCCACTGCACTGAACCCTGGGCAACAGAGTGAGATCATGTCTTGAAAAAAAAAAAAAAAGCCCCAGTAGAGCCAGGTATGAACTCTACAGCACCTGCTGTTGCTGCTCCAGAAAGGTAGATGAGTCACCTGTTCTAGGAGGATATCATGGGACCCAACCACCAACAATGTGTGGGCTGGGTCTTGGCCCTGTAAGTCTGGGCTAGACCTTAGCTGTGTTGGTGGAGACCTCATGGTGGCCCCATGAGTCTGGTGAGGACCTTGGCTTTGCAGGTCTGGGAATGACCTTTGATCATGGTTGTGAGCTGGACATTGGCTCTGTGGTTATGAGTTTGACTTTCGCCCTGCTGATGTAGTGAGGACTTTGGACTTGATTGTCCTCTGTTATGTATATACCCATTGAGCAATTCCCAGATGGCTAATAAATAAGAAAGTATTATAGATGTCACCAATCACAGAGAGCAACAGGGCTGACTCAGCATCTACCAGACTATCGTCCTTGCCTTTGAGAGTAAATGCGTTTGAGGATAGGTACGTTCATAGGACCAAAGCTCTGGTCAGTCAATGCTGAATTACAAAGCAAGGGGAATTTGGTATCCTAAAGACTCATGGTAGCCTAATGCACCTCCCTCCATTCTTTGACCTTTTCTGTCTGAAACAAAAAACACAAAGCCTGGCTAAGGAAGCCTACACTCAGCCTGGTTACAGATTCAGCTGTGGAAGGGGCCACTTGCACTTTTGCAAGGCTGTAGAGAAGCTGATGGGCTCCAGGGGGAGCAGGAGATACATCTCCACCCAGCAGACCTGGGAAGCAGATCTGGGGTTACTCCCTCTTCCCCAGCCCCTCTCATTGTTAACTGTCTCTTGCAAGCTTTGCCAAAGCCCAGACTTGGTTGTGGCCTCATCTGACTGCCAGCCCTAAGCGTCCCTGAAAACCACTTAAATCCAGTCTTCACTCTGAAGTCACCATTTCTGATTTTCATTCTCACGTTTTGGAGAGAAAATCTGACAAGCCCATTTATGTTTTTAATTTTTTTCTTTTTGAGACAGAGTCTTGCTCTGTTGCCCAGATTGGAGTGCAGTGGCACGATCTTGGCTCACCACAACCTCCACTTCCTGGGTTCAAGTGATTCTCCTGCCTCAGCCTCCTGAGTAGCTGGGATTACAGGTGTGTGCCACCACACCCAGCTAATTTTTGTATTTTTAGTAGAGACAGGGTTTCACCATGTTGGCTAGGCTGGTCTCGAACTGCTGACCTTGTGATCTGCCCGCCTCGGACTCCCAAAGTCCTGGGATTACAGGTGTGAGCCACCGCGACTGGCCTCCATTTATGTTTTTAAACTGTGCTGCAAGTGACAGGCTACTGAGAGTTGATAGATCAGTTTCTTTTGGCTGGATTTTTAGTGATTCCTTTGGGTTTTGTTTGCTTACTATATTTTTTGTATAGTTTTTTAGTGATCTAGTGGTTACAAAATATTTATTACCTTTTCATAGTCTACATAGAACTAATATTTTACCACTTCAAATGGAATGTAGAAACTTTACCACCATTCAGGTCCCTTTACCTCTCCCTTTCTATTGCAGTTTTTATATGTATTATATCTATATATATTGAAAATCCCATCAGTCAATGTTATACTTTTTGCTCAACTATTATACGTATTTTAAAGAACCCAAAGGGAAAACTATTCTATTTAGCCAGATAGTTAGCATTTCTGTGTTTGCCCATCCACTGCCGCCCCCATTTATCAAGGGGTTGCAGCTTCAACAGTAGAGCTTGCCTGGAGACAGGGTTGGGAAAGAATAGGAAAAAAAAATACCCAGAGGATTTTTTCCATTCTGTCTGAGCCCCACTTCCTGCTCTTTGGACTAGAAAGACCTTCTCTTGAACCTCTTTCTGATAGCCAGTTCCAGAATTTGTGCTGATTTGAGTCCTGGGAGGAAACGTACCACTGGACCATTTGTAATTCTAGGTCCGGTTTCCTTCCCCAATATGCTTGCTACCATTTATGTCCGGAACCCTCAGGTAGCTGCTTCACACATCCTATCCAGGGCTTTTGGTTGTATTCAGCAAAAGAGACAGGGTAGAGTGCACTTACTCCATCTTAACCAGAACCAGACCTCTGCTGAAACTGCATTTCTTTAACTGCTAGAGTTCATGATTTTCACAGTGATCCTTTATTATCACCACCCCCGTTACCCTCCTGACACACAACCTATTAAAGGAGCCAGGGAGCAAAGTGTGCCATCTTGGCGCTGAATGGGGCCTGTCTCCCTCTAGATACTCCAGGGCTCCAGGTCTGCTCTGAGCCTTTTCTCTTGGTGTGTCCTTGTCTTCTTCAGCAGACATGAGATTCCAAGGGCAGCTACTCCTAGTTGCCCCACTCACTGCCTCGCCCAGGCTGGCAGGAGCAAGCCTGGGCTGAGGTGATTTGAAAGCCATCAAGTGCCTGTTTGCTTTCCACCAGTTGTCACCCTTCTTCTTGTTCTGAAGCATATGATGGTCATGTTAAAAAGTAGGACTAAAAAATAGGACTGCCAGTTACTCCCTGCTATGGTGTCAGAAGTGTTCAGGAAACTTGCAGACCATCTGACCACCTCTGCCATTGCACAGATAGGGGAGCTGCACTCCAGAGAGGGCAAGGGACTGTCAGGGCTACCCACCTGGTCGATGACGATGCTGGACTAGCTCCCGGTGCCTGCCTTCCACACAGCTCCCATACCATACAACTTCCCCATTCACATCCTCCAGCCACCTTCCACAGCCTCCTTCCTTTGCCCACTGCAAGTAGCCTTCCAGCTACTCTGGAGTCCTTGATGGTCCTCAGATACTCTAAGCACATTCCACCTCCAGACCTCTGTACTTGCCATTTCCTCTGCTTAGAATGTTCTTCCTAGGTGAGAGCACTCTTCATGGTTTGAGCCCTCAGTTCATTCACTCAGGTCTCTCTTCACACATCACCTCCTCAGAGAGCCTTTCCTGGCCACTCCATCTAAAATAGCATCACCTCCCTCGTTCTTACCCCCTTGCCCAGCTCCAGTGTATTTCCTAGCACTTATTCCTGCTACATATTAGAATACATATTTATTTCTTTGATGTTTTAAATTATCTGTCTTCCCTACTTGAATGTAAACCCCATAAGTCTTTTTTATCCACCACTGAATCCCTAACACCAAGAGGACCCAGCACTTGGTAGAAAATAAATATTTGCTAAATGAATGTATGCCTTTCTATTGGGTAGGTGTTACCACCAAATTCTAAGAAACAACCACATAATCTCAGCAGCAGTAAGCATTTATTTAGCTTAAACATCTGGGGGTTGGTTGGGGATTGGCCGATCTAGGCCAGGCTTGGCTAGATTGGTTCCACTTTGTTCAACATGTCTCTCTTCTATTCTTGAGACCAGCCAGCCAGGTATGTTCTTCCTGTGGAGAGGGCATAAGCAAACACAGCGAGTTTAACTGCACGAGTGCTTTTCAAGCCTCTACCTTATCTGCACCTTATCTGTTAACATGCTATTGGCCAAAGCAAGCCAAATGGTTGAGCCCAGAGTCATAGAAGGCCCAAGGGGACTACATCCTGCTCATTAGAGGGCACAGCAAAATTACAGGGATATGGATGTAATCCTATCACTGAGGATTACATGAAGCATCGGAGTGATAAACCTGAGTCTCACAGAATTAAAACTCTGCTTTCTGTTTTTATCATTTTCCTAGAACATACTGAACCTCTGAGTGGCTGCATTTCCACTCATTGGAGTTGAGTCCCAGGGCTGCTAGGTATATGGTGACCCTCCTAAGTTAGTGCCCCTTTATGAGCATTCATGCCAAGCAGCTTTAGCTTTTAAGACCCTGGTGCTGTTAGTGGTGGAGCATGAGTTTGATGTGTATGCCTGTGTTTTTAATTGACCTCACCATTCCTTTCATTTTAGGGACAGCCGGTGTAGCCGGAGACGTGGTCGCCACCAAAATTGTGGAGCTATCAAAAAAGAACCGGCTGTTGATGGCAGAATCAGAGGGTGCAAAAACCAGGGTGAAGCAGCTGACCAATCGCATCCAGGAGCTGGAGCGGGAAGTGAGGGGCCTTGGTCATTCTCCCTCTGGAGGGGACTCCTAGCATGGGCAAGAGGGAACCTCCCTAGCTTCTCCATATGTAGCTGGGAGAGCTGAAGTTGGAAGGTTAAGAGGCTTTCTCAAGTCACGCAGTATATGGTGGTGCTGCATTTTAAATCCAATTCTGTTGCCCTCCAACAGGCTTCTTGGTGTCTCTGGCCTCATCTGTTCATCTGTAACCTGAAATCCATCATTCTTTTTTGCCCCGCCTCCTAGACTATTGTTGGAACTTCAGGAGACAGATTATAAGTGTACCATTATTATTTATTAAGCTGTTAGTAAACCCTTGGGCTACTTTTATAGTACGATTAGGGAATGGGTCAGACAATCAATTAAACCCTCTCCATTCCAGAGCGGTTTCTAAAGGAGAATGCTGCCATTAATGATCCTAAAGTGAGCTAAAAGGACACACCACCAAGATAGGTAACCACACACACAATGGCACCAGAGTGCTTTCCTTGGGCTGCACAATCGCTGAGCAGAGTATTAAGCACGAGGTTTGCTTTTTCAGCTGCAGACAGCCCTGACCAGGCTGTCAGCCAAGGGGGCCACCGACGCAGGAGCCAAGCCACCGAGGGCCCAGATGGGAGACAGAGCATTGGTATGAATTCTCTTCTGTGCTGGGAAGTCTGTGAGGCAGCCATGGGCCTGGGCCTCCCCTCCTCCACAGGTGTGTAGGTACCTCTACCCGGGGTCCACCCCCAACCCACAACCCCGCTGCCGAGCCAGGTGCCCATTGTCTACCATTGCTGCATCCTCAGAGCAGACATCAGAGAACAGTACTGAGTGTATGGCCCGAGGCCAAGAATGTCGTGTCGGAAGCTATGGAGGGTGTAGCTCCAACTCTGTCTCCAGAAAGGAAGGCTGGGAGGAGCCTGAGAACCCTGGAACACTGGAGCCTGAGGATCAAGAGGGAAGGCCTGGTCCAACTGACCTCCCACTGTCAGCCCAGCCATCTCCTGTACAGCATCCTCACTGGGGACACATCCAGACTCCACCTTACTCCAGGGACAGGGAGCTCACTACTGCCCAGTGGAATCCTGTTCTTTATGGGGCAGTTCATATTATGAACACTTTCCCTTTCGTGGAGCTCCAAATCTACAGAGTAAAAGTGGCTATTGGAAATGGGGACTTGTTCCCCAGAGCCCATTTTACTAAACCAGTGACAGTTCATGAAACTCAAGAGGTGGGAATTGCAGATCCATGAAAGGAAGTCAGTCTGACCTAGTGGGTTGGTTTATCCCCAAATCAGATAGTAAATATCATCAGAGTCTAACATTCCAGGAGGCTTCACCAAGGGTTTTCTTGGGAAGCCAGGCCAGTTGGTGAGAGAGGCAGCCAAGCCCCAGGACTCCCAATTTGGTGCTTGTTTTCTAGCCCCATCTTCCCTGCTGCCTGCACCTCAGGATCAGACTGCCCTGTGCCTTCCTTGAGGATAATTCAGTCCTCGCTGTGCAGTGATGGGCCCCTCAGGTTCCGGCGGGGATGGGCCCTCAGGTTCCGGGGTGAATGTGCCTCCTCAAGAGTAGTCTTGTGTAAACCTGTCTCATTGCTGGGGAAGTAGAAGAGGGGCTCTGCCCTCTACAGGGGCTGGACTGAGTATTCTTCAGGGCCTTTCCTGGCTTCAGGGGACACTGCTAAGCTGCCCCTGGTTTATTCCACGCATTGAGCACCTCCACATTCTGAACTAGGGCTGCCCTGGATAGGAAACTGCTTGTTCAGCCTGATGGGATTTTCTAAGCCCTGTGGCACAGAGAATCAAAAATAGAGCCTCGACCGGGTGAGGTGGCTCATGCCCGTAATCCCAGCACTTTGGGAGGCTGAGGCTGATGGATCACTTGAGGCCAGGAGTTCAAGACCAGCCTGGCCAACATGGTGAAACACCATCTCTAGTAAAAATACAACAATTAGCCAGGCATAGTGGCGAACGCCTGTAATCCCAGCTACTCGGGAGGCTGAGGCATGAGAATCGCTTGAACCTGGGAGGCAGAGGTTGCAGTGAGCTGAGATAGCGCCACTGCACTCCAGCCTGGGTGACAGAGTGAGACTGTGTCTCAAAACAAACAAACAAACAAACAAACAACTACAACAACCACCAAAAAAACAGAGGCTCTGTCTATGGAGAATCCCAGAGGAGGAATGAGAAGTCATTCGAAGGCAGGATGTGGACAGGGCCTTCAGAGATGGCCCCGGTGCTCTAAGCTCACAGGGGAGTCCACCCTCCATTAAGGTTGCAGCTGGAAGGTGGGACGGAGGAGGGCGTCCCTGAGCTGGCCTTACTGGAGAAGGAAGATGGGGAAGGTGAACTGAGTGTCAGCTGGATAACATTTGACTGCAGCCCAGAGCTCACACGGGAGAAAAGGGGAACGAAAGCCAAAAAAGCTGGGGTAAAGTCACCCATAGAGGGAGCCCTTGAATGGCAGCTGGAGCAGGAGTTTTGACTTTATTCTGTGGCCACAGGGAGCCTGGGAGGTTCCAGGTTCTGAGAGAAGAGTGTGTGATGGGCCGCAGGTCTCAATTCATCAGCACCACGTGTTCTCCCTGGCATCTCCTGATCAGAGCGAGAGCAAAAGCAATGTTTCCCCTCATAGGCTGCTCAGGGCGGCCCAAGCCCGAGCCACACTCCAGAGGCCTGCAGGCTCAATCCACATTCCAACCCTAGGCCTCCAAAGCACATTCCAGAGTGGAGCTGAACACCCTTCCCTCTGCTTGGGGCTTCAGGAGGCCATGATGTGAGTAGCGTTGGCATCATCTGCTCCCCATGTACTGCGCTTTAGTTATTTTCTCAAAGAAAACAGCCTCGGGTAGGGGAGGGAGCGTACCCATACCCAGGTCCCCCACAAAGCCTGTGCAATTTCACTCTGGGCAGAAAGAACTCTGAAATGGCTTAGAGGTAGGATTAGCTCAACTGCCTAAGCCAGGAGGACAGGGCCTGATCCAGCCCTCTCCAGAACACCATCTAGCCCTCAGCCCACTTGTCAGCTGCCCACTCAAGCCAGGCTAGGCCTGCCAGCATTGCCCTCCATCAGGACCTGCCCCAGACAGCACCCTTGACATGCGTTGTCCTAGCAACCCTCACAGGTTCCCTGGAGATTGGCATTACATATCCCCATTTTACAGATGAGAAAATGAGGCTTGGACAGGGCATCACTGCCCAGGTTCTAGAGCCAGATCCAATCTGTATGCTTTTTCCATGCTCTGAGCAGATCAAAGAGATGCTGCAGGATCACTGCAGCCATATGGAAGCACATGTACTCCCACAGCTCTCAGCACCCCCACTGTCAGGGCCACTGGGGCTCATGGCGCTAGAGATCTGACAGGCAGGGCGGGGCGTGGCAGGGGGTGGAGGGGTGTTGCTTCCCAACCCAGGGCAGATTCAAAGCCACACATTCAACAGGAGAAGAGGCAGGCACCCAACAGAGTACGCAGGGATGGCAGGCGGCCAGACAGGAGGAAGAACACAGAAGAAAATATACTTTAAAAAAAAGGATGGCTGGGCACGGTGGCTCACATCTGTAATCCCAGCACTTTGGGAGGCCAAGGCAGGTGGATCACCTGAGGTCTGGAGTTCAAGACCAGCCTGGCTAACATGGTGAAACCCCATCTCTACTAAAAAATATACAAAAATTAGCCAGGCATGGTGGTGGGCACCTGTAATCCCAGCTACTCGGGAGGCTGAGGCAGGAGAATCGCTTCAACCTGGGGGGGCGGAGGTTGCAGTGAGCTGAGATTATGTTTCATATAAGTTCCGAGTTGGCACATTCTGTTCACGTTGGCTGTTCTCTTTAGCCTGATGGTGGTGCTCTGAGGAAGCGGAGCAGGAAAGTATTTGTATACTCATTCCATAGATGAGGACACTGGATGAGGCCAGAGTTTCTGGACCAGGTGTTCATGTCTAGTTTCTTTGGCCAGTGGTTTTCAGCTGGGCTGCCCAGAGCCTCTGGGGTCCATGGAACTTCCCGGACCCAGTATACTTGGATCTGTCTTTCACACTAGCATTCAGAGGAGATTTTGTTTGTGCCTGCTAGAGAAAGGTCAGAAAGCCACTGTAGTACCAGCCCTGCTTCCTGAAGTTCAGCTGCTTTGCCCTGTTGGGGCAGCAGCAGAGGGCCTCAGCGTCATTGCCTGATGGGATGCTCAGCCTGACAACCAACGTTCCTGTGGCCACAATGCCCAGCATTAACAGCAGCTTAAATTGGAAGAGTCAGCCAGGGCAGGGGAAGGACGAGTGTTCTTTCTCATCCCACCTGTGTCACCCCAACCAGCTGTATGCCTGAAGGCAAATTACCTCCCCTCTCTGGGCCTTATTTTCATCATTATGGAAGGGGTTTAAATGGGCTGACCTTGAAGGTCCCTTTGTCAAATATCTATGAGTCACAGGAGTGTCTATTGAAGACAGAGAAGTAGTCAGCCCATTTAAGAAAAATTTCCATCCAGATAGTTTAAATAAAACATGGGGTTATAAAAAAAAAAAAAGACATTGCTAAGAGTTTCAGCAGGCAGTTTTCATGGTTGCTGTAGTTCTTCAAGCCACAGAGATGAGCATTTGGAAATTAAAATGGGTCCTTATTTCTATTCAGTGGTCACTGCTAGGAAAGTGTCTGGGAGGCGTGGAGCCTGCCGCTTCCTCCAGATGCTTCACCTCTAGGGTAAGGCATACACCCACATGTGTGTGTGCAACACTCTGCAAAAAGCTCAGTCCCAAAGTTAAGCTGCCAGGATTCAAATCCAGGTTCTACCTTTATTAACCAGGTAGCTCAAGTAGAGGACTTACCTTCCACCACCCTCCATTTTGCATCTATAAGGGGCTTACAAGAGAACCTACCTCACAGGGGTTTATGAGGATTAAATGAGTTCTTCCATGTCAAACACTTAGCACAGTGCCTGGCACAGACTTGGATAAATGGGGGCTATGATTACTATTCCCATGTAGGCAATAAATGACTACTTTCTCTCCTGTCCTTCCCAACCAGCTGGAGACCCCAGAGGTGAAGGCCCTGCAGGACAGGCTGGTGGCCACCAACTTGAAGATGAGTGACCTCCGCAACCAGATCCAGTCTGTGAAGCAGGAGCTGCGGATGGCACAGAAGGTCTTTCAGAGCCAGGGCTTGGGGCTTCTTGTGTGGCTGGGGCTGGACTTGGGAAGAGCACGGCTGGCACAGTGGATTCCATTCTGGAGCCGTGAGTGCTCAGTCCCTTGAGCACACTGCTTGCTCTGGGTCAGGCTCCAGTTCCAGTCCTTCCTCCCACCAGCCCTTGGTCCATAACCGTTTGGTGGGCAGAGTCGCTGGCTACCTGAGCCTGCCACCCCCACCCCTGCAGCATACATGCCCTTGTGGTGCCTGCCCAGCTCTAGACTGAGGAGGACAGCACTGTCCACCCAGGGAGAGTCCATTAAGCCTTCCCTGCACTACTTGTGCCCCAGTAGATCCTGGGTCTCCCCTTAATGTCACCCTTACTTAACTTGAAAGCCTGCCAACACCTGCCTTCTTCTCTGCTATCTGTAACAGAAAATGAATAGGTTACTTGTGTATTAAAGGACCCTTTCAAAGGAAAATGCTCAGACTTGGGACACAGGCCCAGCTGGTTCGTTATTTATTTTTATTTACATAGCGAATTCTCTGGCATTTGTCTTCCCTGCTGGAACCACTCAGACTGGCCAAGATTTCCAAAACAGTGTTCTATTGTGGAAACAAGCGCCAGAGACTTGGTACGCTGGATCGGGTTTCTGTGACAGGCTTCAGAGGGGCCCAGGTCACAAGCTGGAGCATATTGTTTCTGCCTCAAAGCCTTGAGGTTGGGCCTGAGTGCTGCACTTCAACAACCGCAAAGCTGGGCCCTTCTTGGACCACAGCACCCCAACTGACATTCAGTAGCCCACCTTTTGCTGCACTCAGAGGTCCACTTGTCCGTGGGTTTTCACAAAGGCTAGGGTCCTGTGGCGATGTACTTCCTATAGCCAGAATTAGCTCAGCACTAGGTGACAGGTGAGTGGGTTAAGGAAGCAGGAGTTGGTCAGCTTTGTGGTTCAGTCATCCCAGAATATGTCAAGAGCAAGGGGCCCTATCTGGGCATTGCTGGCAGTTTCTTGGCTGCTCTAAGCATTGCCAAGAAATGCCAGGGATGATGGGTTTACTACTTTCCCAGGGAGAGCTGCCCTTGGGACATGGAAAACTGACCTTTGAGGGCTATGCTCTGAGATGGGAAGAAGATTGTGTAGGTGAAGGCTGCTTCTGAATATGCTTCTAAATACGTAGCAGCATCAGGGTCTGGTGGAGCCCTCTCTTTTGGCCACACTGAAGGCCCTGCCTTATTTCAGGTTTTGGCCAGAGAGGTTGGGGAAGACGTCAACGTTCAGCAGCTCCTATCCTCGCCAGGGACCTGGAGGGGTCGGGCTCAACAAATTCTTGTTTTGCAGAGCAAGGTGAGTGAGTCATCAGACTTCTCCTGGCCTGAACAAAGGATTTAAAACGCCCCAGAAAGAGCTGCCCTGACCCCCTTAGAGACCTAAGCACACAGTACCCAAAAAAGGCCTTTAGGTCCCACAGTGCACTCGTGTGGGGTTGTTGTTTTACCTTCTCGCCAACCAGCCTGATTTTAATTTGTTATTTAATGAACAAGCTCTTATATAACACTTAGCACATGCCAGGCACTGGAGCTTAACAAATGCCAACGCCTTTGGTTTGATTTATTTTACTCCAGGCATCTTTTTTTTTTCCTAGTTTATGTAAATTTGCGTGACTGTTGTAATTGTAAGCTTTTTCCAGTTTTGTCCAGATGCTTGTAGTCTTTTGAAAGTTTAATTACCCAATAAAAATTTAGCCTTGTCTCCCTCTTTATTGTCTGAATATTTTGGAGCATACCAAAAGCAGCTAACAGCAGGGGCTCTGGAGCCACACTGCTCAGATTCAAATCCCAGCTCTCCACTCACCAGCTGTGTGACCTTAAGCAAATTCCTTTAGCTCTGTGCCTCAGTTTCCTCATCTGTATAATGGGGATAATAACGATGCCTACCCCACAGGATTGTTGGGAGAATTGAGTCAATACTTGTAAAATGCTCAGCACAGGGCCTGGCATGGAGGAAGCACTGTATAAAAGTTAGGTGTGGTTCTTTTCCCTTTGTCCCTTCAAACTGAGAAACATGTGAGAAGGTGTATGACTTCCACCATTTGCCAAGCATATCACCCTTGTTCCCAGGGACTTCGAGGGTCACAGTGGCTTTTATCTTCAGTGTCTCCCATGGGATCCTTGAAGCCAACATAAAGGGGGAAAAACTCCAAGAAGCTAATAGATGATAGTGCATGGCCTTGGGGTTCAAGAAACCTGAGTTTACGTTTGGCCACCGGTCTGCCAACTCTGACCTTGGGCAAACCCCTTCATCTTCCTATGTCTTCATCTTCACACCTGTGAAATGGGGTAACATAAAATAACATTTGTAAAGCACCTAAGACAGTGCCTGACCATAATAAGCACAAAACAACTTACTTCTTATTGTCATTAAGTTACATGTCAAATTCTTTTTTTTTTTTTTTTTTTTTATTGAGACAGAGTCTCGCTCTATCACCCAGGCTGGAGTGCAGTGGTGCGATCTCGGCTCACTGCAAGCTCCGCCTTCCGGGTTCACGCCATTCTCCTGCCTCAAGCCTCCTGAGTAGCTGAGACTACAGGTGCCCACCACCACGCCCAGCTAATTTTTTGTATTTTTAGTAGAGACGAGGTTTCACTGTGTTAGCCAGGATGGTCTCGATCTCCTGACCTCGTGATCTGCCCGCCTCGGCTTGCCAAAGTGCTGGGATTACCGGCATGAACCACCACGCCCGGCCCTGTATGTCAAATTCTTAAAGGTAACAGTATTCTTTAATGATTAAATGGAATTGCCTCACAGCGCCACACGAGGGCACTGGTGGGTGCCTTCAAAGCTGTGCTCCTGCCCTTTGCCAGGGAGCCTAGCGAATTGTGCTTCCTTTCCTGGCTCAAGTTTACCAACATTGTTTTGTCATTTGGTTGTGTTGACAGGGAAACCAGGGTCAGAAGGACCCTAGGAGTTGTCTGCTTCTACCCTAGCGTTATAAGGGTGATAAGGGCATTGTTCTGTGGGATGACATCTACCTGCCACTTGCTGAAGGCCCACATGTGCCAGGCTGTGTTGACAGCTTCACCTAGACCATCTTGGGATTTTGCAAAGTTACCTAATCCTAAAAATAACCTGTAGCATTTAAAATGCAGATTCCATGTCCCTTCCCCTAGAACTGTAGTTTGTTGATCTGGAGTAAGCACCAAGATTTCAGTCCAAGAAGAACCTCAGAGGATTCCCAGGCTCAGACAACTTCACAATACTGAATCCTCATAACAGTGTTACGCAGGGCAGTGTTACTCTTAGGCCCATCTTACAGATGAGGGAACTGAGATTCAGAGTTACCTGTGCGCAGTCACACAGTCTGTGAGGCTTTGAGGCAGTCTCTCTGTTTCCAAACCCTGCCTTCCCCTCTGCAGTATCTCCTGTAAGTGACTGCCATCTTCCGAGAAGCCCACCCAGTCTTAGGTGGTCTGTCTGTTAGAAAGTTCCTCCTTGCCCAGCACTTTGGGAGGCTGAGGTGGGCAGATCTCTCGAGCCCAGGAGTTCAAGACCAGCCTGGGCAACATGGTGAAACCCCGTCTCTACCAAATTTTATATATATATATATATTTATATTTATATTTATATATTTATGTGTGTGTGTGTGTATATATATATATATATATATAAAATTATCCAGGCACAGTTGCCTGTGCCTGTGGTCCCAGCTGCTTAGGAGGCTGAGCTGGGAGGATTGCTTGAGCCCGGGAGGCAGAGGTTACAGTGAGCCATGATTGCACCACTGCACTCCAGTCGGGGCAACAGAACAAGACCCTGTCTCTAAAATAAATAAATAAATAAATAAATAAATAAATAAATAAATATTCTTTCTTGAACTGAGACCTGCCATCCTATCCATCCCTGGTTCCTGGGGCCATAGGTCTGCTTTCCAGCCTCAAACAGCCCCTCAGAAATAGGGTGATTTTTCTCATTCACCATTTTTCTAAGCTGAACTTCCCTGGTGTCTTCCAATGTGTTGCTCAAGATGCCAGCTCAGATTGTCCCCCACCCCTAGTCCTCCTCAGATGGGGCTACCACAGCCATCTAGAGAGGTGGTTCCATCTTCAGTCCGTGGGGTCTCCTATCACACTTCTGAGTAGAAGAGGCTGGCAGCAGACCCATTGTGGAACGACAAGTTTTACCATCCTCAGGTTCAAGAGCTTGAGAAGCAATTGGGCCAGGCCCGGAGCCAGTCTGCGGGAACAGCCAGTTATGAGTTGTCTGTCTATCCAGACCCAAGGAAGCTTTCGGCACAGGAGAAAAACCTGCTGAGGATCCGCAGCCTGGAAAGGGAAAAACAGGAAGGCTTGGAGGTAACACGTGCCTGAGGAGGTCAGCCGGGCATGTGGGAACGAGAGATCATGATGGTGCCTGCAAGGGCTCTGAGGCACATGTGGTCAGAAGTCTGAGCCACCCCTTCTAGGCAGGAGACACCTGGGGACCTGGGTCACCTCTGCATGTTCCTCATGTCCTGTCAAACCAACCTGAGCTGCCTGACTGGGACCTCACTGTGAGCCCATTTAATGAACTTTTTGTGGCCCCATCCTGGCTGTTTTGGAGGTGCTGTACCTGAAATTCTCATTGTAAAAGGGAGAGGGGGAGGGTCATGGCCCCAGAAGTATGATAGGGTTAGATGGGGCTTAAAGGGGGAAAGTTCCAGGCTGATGAAAGAGGTGGGCAGGCTGGACTCAACACCAGGGGCCGCATCTCACTGGCTGCATTGGGAGTGTCAGAACTCTAACTCTACCAGGTTTAAGCAACAAAGAGAAGTCATTGGCCCATGTAAACGAACAATCCAGAGGTGGCCTAGCTTCAGGTGCAGATCGGGGCCTTGCTCTCAGCACCTTCTCCTGGGTTGGCTTCACTCTCTTCCACAAGGACCCTGGGTAGTCCCAGCTTCTCTCCTCCAATGCAGCCTCTACAGACAAAGGGTTTCTCTTTCCCAATAGTTCCAACAAAGTCCCAGAATTGAGTGTCTTTGGTCTAGCCTGGGTTATGTGACCATCCTTGAGCCCATCACTGTAGCCAAGAGTACAGGGTGTTTTGATTGGTCAAGCTTCAGACACCTGCCCCAAAGTTTGAGGGGATGAGTTAGCCTCCCCAAACTTGCAATGAGAGTAGGGAGTAGGGGCCACTTTAAAGAAGGTAACAGAAGCAGCATGAAGAGGTGCAGGCAGGCCATACAACAGGCCCACGTAGTGGCCCTGGCAATGAGCTACCTAACAGTGAGGACTTGCCTTTTCATCTGGAGACTTTTGTCTGTGAGCATCAACGCTGGGTTAGGCCCTGTGTTAGGAATGCTGTAACCATGACCACATTGCACCTCCCAGCGCTGTAGACCATCAGCTGTGAGGAGGGAAACAGAGACCGCAGAAGTGGACAGGGCCTGCTGGGCTTTGTATGCCAGCCAGGACTTTTGGCCTGTATCTTGAAGGCTGTGGAGAACCACCAAACGGTTTTTGTTTTTTTTTAGATGGAGTCTCGCTCTGTTGCCCAGGCTGGAGTGCAATGGTGTGATCTTGGCTTACTGCAACCTCCGCCTCCGGGGTTCAAGTGATTCTCCTGCCTCAGCCTCCCAAGTAGCTGGGATTACAGGCACCTGCCACCACGCCCGGCTAATTTTTATATATTTAGTAGAGACAGGGTTTCACTATGTTGGTCAGGCTGGTCTCAAATTCCTAACCTCAGGTGATCCACCTGCCTCGGCCTCACAAAGTGCTGGGATTACAGGTGTGAGCCATTTGCCCAGCCCACCAAAGGGTTTTAAGTTGTGGAGGGAGGTGGTCAGCTGTGCATTTTGGAAAGGTCACATGGTTGGAACAAGAGGAGGAATGGGTTGGAAGAGGAATGGAAGGCAGAATAGTAATCCTGGAGACATGACCAAAGATCTTTGCCAAGATAGTGGATTGTCATGGAAGGGCCAGACACCTGGGACAGTGAGGACAGACTTTCTAGGGCTCAAGGACTGATTGGACTTGGAAGAGAGACGAGGAGGAAGAGTTATAAAGGACTTCTAGGGAGTATAGTGGGTGGGTAAGGGAGACAGGGTGGGTTCAAGAAGAGAAAGGGAGTTGAGATTTGGAAATGTTGGGTTTGAAATGCACCTAGCTTGAACTTACATGTTAGTGCAGAACAGATTATGTTGAACAGTTGGGCTGACCATAAGCTGCAATAGCGGGTGGAAGGAAACAGCTTCCTGCATGCATTCCCTCTGGCAGGCACCCATAAGAGCCTGGAGTGTGTAGGCAGGAGAGCAACAGGTGAGTAATGGCTGCCTCCCTGCAAAGGGCTTGTGTCCTATAGATTCATGTTTTACTTGTTTTGCATTTCTGTAATTCACTTCATCAAGGATATGAAAATACTTTTCCAGCAACAATTCAACCTCAGGATCAAGCAGGTGATGTCACCCACTGCCCAAGCTCCTCCTCAATGTCTCCATCTTCTCTTTGTGGGTTTGCCTGATCTAACCTCTGCCCCTTCACTCACTGTGCTCCAGCCACACACCTTCTACCCCAGGGCCTTTGCTCTTCCCTTCATCTCCTTCAGTCTCTGCTCAGATGCCACCTTTTCAGAAAGGCCTTACCTGACCATATCCTTCTCGCTATTCCTGTTTCCTACTTTCAAATTAGCATTTGTCACTATTTGACATTATCTGTCTCCTCCATTAGGATTATCAGCTCCTTGAGGACAAGGACTGTTTTGCTTTTTGCTGTCCCCCAGCATCTATAACAATACTAAGCCCATAGTAGGCCCTCAGGAAACCATAGTAGGAAACCTCAGGAAACCCACAGTAGGCCCTCAGGAAACCCTCGAGAATGAAGGGATGATTGAATGAGAGACTCTGAAGATGTGTGCTGCATGTGAGTTTCCAGTTGGTAGCTGACAAAGGAAGGTGCTGTCAGGGGTTGTGCCAAATGATCATGGAGGAAGTGGGAGAAAAGACCCTCCTTTCTCATTCTAGCTCCTGGTGGTGCAAGGTGCTGCAGTTGGAACCTAGCCCAGCACTCTTTTTCTAAAGTATGGCTTTTCTCTTTTCCCCTGCTTGGGGAGGGGCTTAGGGGTAGGACTGGCTGTGCTCTCTGGAGGACACACGCAGTTGGCTGGCTGCTTTCCTCTCATGTGCTAGGAAGCCTGTGTCTCAGGCTGAGGTTAGGAGCGCTGTCATGCGTTAGTGCTGTCATGTGCTAGGGGAAGGGTGGGAGGCTGCTGGCCACCTGATATCCCTGAGAGGCCTGGGCTGGGAGTCAGGGCCCTGGCTCTAGTGACTTGCTCTGTGGCATTCAACAAGCACCCCCACCCCCAGCCCCGGGCCTTGCCATTGAGTAGGAGCCAGGGAGCAGATGTGGCCAAGGTCCCACACAGCCCTGCTGCCCATGCCCTCACTTTCTAATTACAGAAACTTGCCAGTGAGCGGGATGCCCTCCAGAGAGAGCTTGAAGAGCTAAAAAAGAAGTTCGAGGGCATGAGGTCTCGGAACAAGCTGCTGTCAAGTGAGATGAAGACCCTCAAGAGTCAGATGGGAACCCTGGTGGAGAAGGGCCGGCATGATGATGAGCTCATCGACGCCCTCATGGTATGGCCCCACCAATCAGGCAGGGCGAGAGCCAGGGGTGGTTCCCCAAAGGATGGGCCCCAGCCATGGCCAGAGTGAGCCCTCACTCACCCCTCAATGCCACCTGTGTAACCCCAAAGCCCGTTGCCTCCAGATGGCCCCAAGTACCAAAGCCCTGCCCCAGGGACGGGAGCAGCTCAGGGAGGCTGCCTGAGGGCAGGTAGGGGGCTGTGATGGAGCAGTACCAGGCACAAGGCACTGGGCCTATGGACCCCAAAAGAGACAGAAATGTATTGGGGGAAGGAGGTGGGATTATACCCTGGGTTATTTTTCAGCAAGGAATGAAAGGGACAAGAGGAGCCAGTACCAGTTCTTATCTCTGCAGTGGCACAGAACCCTTCCTCTTCTGGGCATGTTATAATGCTTAGTCCCTAAGATAACTTCTAGGATCATATATTTTAATCCCACTTCACAGATGGGGAAACTAAGACTCAAATTCATTAGATAACTCATCTAAGACCATACAACTGAGTTCAAAGCAGGTTTATCTGACTATAAAAACTTCCTGGATTAAACGTATCTCAAAATAATAAGAGCTATTTATGACAAACCCACAGCCAATATTATACTGAATGGGCAAAAACTGGAAGCATTCCCTTTGAAAACCAGCACAGGACAAGGATGCCCTCTCTCACCACTCCTATTCAACATAGTGTTGGAAGTTCTGGCCAGGGCGATCAGCAAGAGAAAGAAATAAAGGGTATTCAAATAGGAAATGAGGAAGTCAAATTGTTCCTGTTTGCAGATGACATGATTGTATATTTAGAAAACCCCATCATCTCAGCCCAAAATCTCCTTAAGCTGATAAGCAACTTCAGGAGTCTCAGGATACAAAATCAATGTGCAAAAATCCCAAGCATTCCTATACACCAGTAACAGACAAACAGAGAGTCAAATCATGAGTGAACTCCCATTCACAATTGCTTCAAAGAGAATAAAATACCTGGGAATCCAACTTAAAAGGGATGTGAAGAACCTCTTCAAGAAGAACTACAAACCACTGCTCAATGAAATAAAAGAGGACACAAACAAATGGAAGAATATTCCATGCTTGTGGATAGGAAGAGTCAATATCATGAAAATGGCCATACTGCCCAAAGTAATTTATAGATTCAGTGCCATCCCCATCAAGCTACCAATGACTTTCTTCACAGAATTGGAAAAAACTACTTTAAAATTCATATGGAATCAACAAAGAGCCCGCATTGCCAAGACAATCCTAAGCAAAAAGAACAAAGCTGGAGGGATCACAGTACCTGACTTCAAACTATACTACAAGGCTACAGTAACCAAAACAGCATGGTACTGGTACCAAAACAGATATATAGACCAATGGAACAGAACAGAGGCCTCAGAAATAACACCACACATCTACAACCATCTGATCTTTGACAAACCTGACAAAAACAAGAAATGGGGGAAGGATTCCCTATTTAATAAGTGGTACTGGGAAAACTGGCTAGCCATATGTAGAAAGCTGAAACTGGATCCCTTCCTTACACCTTATACAAAAATTAATTTAAGATGGATTAAAGACTTAAATGTTAGACCTAAGACCATAAAAACCCTAGAAGAAAAGCTAGGAAATACCATTCAGGACATAGGCATGGGCAAGGACTTCATGACTAAAACACCAAAAGCAATGGCAACAAAAGCCAAAATAGACAAATGGGATCTAATTAAACTAAAGAGCTTCTGCATGGCAAAAGAAACTACCATCAGAGTGAACAGGCAACCTAAAGAATGGGAGAAAATTTTTGCAATCTACCCATCTGACAAAGGGCTAATATCCAGAATCTACAAAGAACTCAAACAAATTTACAAGAAAAAAACAACCCCATCAAAAAGTGGGCAAAGGATATGAACAGACGCTTCTCAAAAGAAGACATCTGTGCAGCCAACAGACACTTGAAAAAATGCTAATCATCACCTGTCATCAGAGAAATGCAAATCAAAATCACAATGAGATACCATCTCACACCAGTTAGAATGGCAATCATTAAAAAGTCAGGAAAAACAGATGCTGGAGAGGATGTGGAGAAATAGGAATGCTTTTACACTGTTGGTGGGACTGTGAATTAGTTCAACCATTGTGGAAGACAGTGTGGCGATTCCTCAAGGATCTAGAACTAGAAATACCATTTGATCCAGCAATCCCATTACTGGGTATATACCCAAAGGATTATAAATCATGCTACTATAAAGACGCATGCACACGTATGTTTACTGCGGCACTATCCACAATAGCAAAGACTTGGAACCAACCCAAATGTCCATCAGTAATAGACTGGATTAAGAAAATGTGGCACATATACACCATGGAATAATATGCAGCCATAAAAAAGGATGAGTTCATGTCCTTTGCAGGGACATGGATGAAGCTGGAAACCATCATTCTCAGCAAACTATCACACGGACAGAAAACCAAACACCGCATGTTCTCACTCATAGGTGGGAATTGAACAATGAGATCACTTGGACACAGGGCGGGGAACATCACACACCAGGGCTTGTCCGTGGGTGGGGGGCTGGGGGAGGGATAGCATTAGGAGAAATACCTAATGTAAATGATGAGTTGATGGGTGCAGCAAACCAACATGGCATATGTATACCTATGTATCAAACCTGCACGTTGTGCACATGTACCCTACAACTTATGTATAAAACAACAACAACAACAAAAACAAAAACTTCCTTGATTAGTAAGGCCATACTGCTTTCCTAACCCTACAGCTTGGACTTTTCTCTGTGGGACCAGAGGCACCAAAGTTTGGTGTCAGATTCCAAGTTGTGCCTGCAGGCCCAGAGGGGTGATCATGTCTGGCTTGGCTGGGGTGTTTGGGGGATGCTGGCTCAGGCACCTACCTTAGTTCATGATCACTTTACATGATAGGGTGGTGAGCGGGGCACAGAAGACCAGAAATCTAGGCCTGCCTCTGTCAGTATCTCACTGTGTGACCATAGGCCAGTCGCATCCCCTCTGAGGCTCAGCAGCCAGTTTTAAAAATAAGTCGCAGGGCTGGATGTCCTCTGAGGTCCCTGCATGTCACCATTCTTTGTCATTGAAGGTGGCATGATGAGAGCTGCAAACTAGTCCCAGTCATGCTATTCACCAGCAATATGCCCTTGGGCTCTCTGGGCCTCAGTTTCCTCCACTCTGAGGTGAAGACAACAGCCCCCACCTGTTCCAAATCACTGACATTGTCCTTTCTGTTGGCCCCAGGCAGGAAGCCTTTGCCCAGGAGTCTCCTTGAGGGCTTTTCCTTGGGATGAGGCTTCAGTCAGGTGCTAATGGATCCCTGGCAGGGGTCCAGGTACTGCCTCCAAGGGCAGTCTCCCAGCCAAGCAGGATCAGGTTTCCTTTTAGCTAAATATCTCCCCCACCGGGTGAGGAGTCACCATCTGATCTACTTTCTGTTGTCTGAGAGCCCCTTGGATCTTCTTGGCCCCAAACTCAGAGAAGGAAGTTGAGGACAGGAAAAGAACATGGTCCCCACCTGCCTGATTCAACATCCCCTGATGGCAGGCAAGGAAGGTGTTCCTGCCTCTCGAGGGAACAGGATCCCACTGTTAGGTTCCTGCAGGCTGCTTTGGGGTGAGGGAGGCAGTCTGTTCTTGTCCTCCCCAGCCCAAATGGCCATGACTGACTCCACCTGCCCTCCTGCCTGGCCCCCCAGGACCAGCTGAAGCAGCTACAGGAGATCCTAGGCAGCCTGAGTCTGCAGGAGGAGAAAACACGAGTGTCCCAGCACCACCTGGACCAGCAACTGAACAGCGAGGCTCAGCAGAGCAACAGCCTAGTCTCCCAGCTGCAGGCCATGGTAGCTGAGCGGGAGGCCAAAGTGCGACAGCTGGAGATGGAGATCGGACAACTCAATGTGCACGTGAGTAGGGCACTGGCACAGCGCCCAAACCCATTTTCAAGCCGGGCAATTCCATCCAGCTCCTTCCACTTCTTTCCACTTGCCTTAGCTCAGGCCAGACTTCATCCTTCCTGGCTCCACTTTGGCCACCTGCTTCTATCTGGCTCCCCAACCCATTCTGCACACAAACCTGATTGTCCTTGCTCTACTTAAAATCTGTTCATGGCTTACTGTCACCCTCGACCTCACCTGGTTCTCAAGGACCCAGGCACCTTCCAGTTTACCCTCTCCCATCCCCAGCTGTGGCCTTATCCTCAGGATTCAAGATGGTGGCAGTAGCTCCAGCAGCAGGATGAGAGAAGGAAAGCCACACTTCATTCAGCTTCTAGGCACCACATGACTAACTCTTGCTGCCACCCCTCCTGCATCTTCTCTTCACCCCTCCCCTTTCCCTACACTCTACTACCCAGGCACCATTCAGCTCCTGCTTGCTCCGCACTCCAGGGCTACGCGCAGGGTGAAGCACACTCCCTCCCCTCCTCCCCCATGGCCTCGGTCTGGCCAGCTGCCCCTCAGCCTTTAGGTCTTACCTAGTCAGGAGCTCCTCCAGGAAGCCCCGGGGCCCCTGTTCTGTGTTGTGTTCCCCTCCTAGGCACTCTCCTAACTCCCTATGCATCCCCAAACCAAACTTCTCTCACACTGGGTAGTCATTTTCCTGTTTTCTCCCCTGCACTCTCTGTAAGGGAGCACAGACCGTGGTGCCTCAGTGCCTGGCACTGGAGCAAGCACACAGTAGATGCTCAATAAATGCTTGTCTAAGGCATGAGCTTGTAAAGATATTTTGTCTTGGCAGGTGCCTTGAGGGCACAGCTTGGGGCTGCTAGGAGTCAGGCACCTTCACCTTCCTGGGGTGGTGGTGGGGCTGGGTGGTGTCCTTGGGGAGAATTTCTTGACAGGCATGCAGGTCTCCCAGTGACAAAGGAGCCTTGCAGCCTCTGGCCCACTGGGAAATTGACTGGCTCAGCCAAAGGCATGTTGCAAAGCAGCCCTGCTCTTTGTTTCTGGGGATCCGTGGTTTGTTCAGAGGTGAGAGCCCAAGAGCCCCTCGGCCCTGCCTCAGTCTGGCATTGGCTGACCAGCCTGGTTTGTCCTGTAGCCTCTATTCCCACAGGCCAGGGTAGCCTGGGTCCCCAGGACTGGCTGTGACATAGTGCTGTGGGGCTGAAGGGGAGCCTGGGGGCACGAGGAAGTCTGGGAACAAAGCACATACAGCAGTGAATGGGGACTCACCCTGCTCCCCATCCTGGCTCACTGGGGAGGGAAGTCTGAAGGGGAAGATTCCAGCATCTTCACCTCACCACTGTCCTTTCTCCAGGCACACAGGAGAAGACTGTTCCTACCTCCGAGGTCACCAGCTGAATGGGGGCCAAGCATCACCCACCAGACTTAAGTCGGCACACGTTTCGAGTTTTCTCAAAATGGGTGGGGCTGGGGGACAAGCCAGGTTGTTAGGGGCTTACACCGGTTGTCCACTCTGGTGGCCTGACCTCCTGCTGGGGGTCCTCTAATGTTCCTGTCCAGTCCAGCCCCAGCAGGTATCCAGAAGAGGAAGGGGTTGAGGGAGGGGTGGGGGCCTGGCAGGCTTAGCCTCCACCCAAGGCTGCCTGCCCTCACTGAGTCCCTGCCAGCCTCTCTGGCTGCAGGTGTCTGGAAGGTCCAGGTGTTCCAGCTGAGGAAGGCAGCTGGCCTCAAGTCACACCTGGTGTTCAACCACATGTGGGTGGGGCCACCTGGAGAAGCGGACCCACTCAGAGACGTCAGTCTCTGACCTGCCCCACATGCAGGGCCGTGCACCTCCCTCTGGAACCTGAATGTAGAACAGCTTCCTGGCCCAGTCACCGTCCTCACACCATGTAGCTTTCTTTCTGAAGAGAGGCATTATTAGATGTCATTATCATGCAAGTAGTGCCTTCACCAAACAGGCCTCGCTTTTCACTCCTGAAAAGAAGCCTCTTTCATATCCTCTGAAAGCCCCGAAATCAAGCCAAGGTCCCCTCCTGCCTTCTCTAGGCCTCTGAGCCAAAGCCCTGAGGATGGAACCCACATCTGTTCCTACAGTATCTTCGGAATAAAGGAGTGGGTGAGGGGTCCAGTGGTCGCGAGGTCAGCCCTGCCTATACCCAGTTCCTGGAGGACCCAGGCCTGACCAAGACCCCGGCCTCAGCAGGCGATCATGTTGGCAGGCTTGGATCTTCTCGGTAAGAAAACAATGGGAGGGAGGGGTTGGAAAGTGAACATTAATTATTCAGAAGAAAGGTTGTTTCTTGCTACCTCTGATGGGAATCCACGGGTGCAATTTTAAGATGACTATGCTATTGTTCTTCCAATACGTGGGCCTCTCCTATGACATTAGCTCTGCGTCTGCAGAAATGAGCCGGTTAGGCCCAGATTTTATCACTTCAAGAGCATGCTGGTTGCAGCTCTCTGTAAGAGCCTCTCTGAGCTGGCCTCAAAAGTTTTCTGCCCCTGGGGCCCTCAAACAGACCCGTGTTGGGTTGTTCAAGGCTCTGGTGTCTCCTGTTCTGTCTCATTTTGAGCAAACAAGAGTTCTGGAAAGAAGGGCAGCAAATCCACAGGACTGCTGCAAGGGTTTCCTGGACCCCTGCTGGCCACTGCTCCACCTCACATGCAGAGGTGAGGCCCAGTAGGGCCTGGTCTGCCTTCCCAGGCTGATGGGCCCCTTCCGCCTTTACACAGCTCTGTGACCAGCCTGGGCCACACACTGGTGGAATCTGCTCTCACGAGGCCTTCCCTGCCCAGTCCCCACAGGACCTCACCTAGGTATGGACCCCCGACCCCTGGACTCTCACAGTTTTTTCCCATTCTTGATTGCTCAACCAGTATTGCCATCCCATTAAAAGGAGGGGAAACTGAGGCCAGGCAAAGTCCAGGGACTCTTCCGAGGTTACATAAAGACAGGGAGGATCAGGGAAGTCCTGTCCAAGATGATAGAGTAAGCAGCTTCAGAACTAGAATCTTGGCCTCTGACTCCCAGGCTAGGGTTCCTGCCTGCTACCTGAGAATTAACCTGAGGAACCTTCCTGGGCCTGGCTTCTAGCACCTTCCCTCATCTTCTCTTGCTCATTGAGAATCAGCCTCTAAGGGGAGAATTTCACATGATATGGGTTCCCACTGATATCCCCTCAGCCCTTGGGTCCCCTCTTTGTTGATAGAATCAAGCCAGAGGGTGTAAATGGGCCCTTTGTTCCTACTGCCAGCCCATAGACAAAGGACAGCATTGTCCTGCCTCTAAGCCCTGTCCCGAGCCCTGCCCACTGTCCACTGGAGCCGTGCTCCTGCTGTCAGCACTCCCCACCCTGACCCCTCAGGCAGGTCAGCTCAGGTTCCAGGCAAAGCCTCCAAGTGGCCCCAGTCCCTCATCTCTGTGGCTCCAGGCAAACTGGTCCTTCTCTGGGCTGCTATCCCCGAAAAGTGGGGGACAGCATGCTGCTGACACTTGGCAGCATAGGGTCTGTGGGCCAAAGCTGCCCCACCCATCAGGCTGGGGTCACAAAGGCACTTGGGGAGAGTGGGCTGACACTGAGCCACAAGGCATGTGCCACACTCCTTAGGGTGGGAGGTCTTGTCACAGCACAGGGAGAATGGGGAGGCTCTGCCTCTCTGAGGTTTTAGTCACAGTAAAGAGAGCAGGAAGATGGACAAGATGACCCCTTCGAGCCCCTTCCAGGCCTGTGTGGCTGTGACCTCTGCGCCACACAGAAATCAGGAGCTGCTGTGTGCCTTGGCTGCCCAGACTGCTGGTTGTCAGGCTTGTTTCTTCCACAACACACAAATACTTACTAAACTCGACCATGTGTGGGCCCTACCCTCATGGAGCTTACAGTCCCCTCCCACAGGTGACAGGACAGGAATTCACAGGGCAGAGTGATCCCAGAGAGTATGTCTATTCGGGCTGGCATGGTTTGAACCCATTCCCTTCAGGTGACTCTGGTGGGGTGCCTGGGAGGAGGGCAGAGTGAAGAATCGGCCCTTTGCTCCTGCTCCTCCTCTTCCCAC